>NW_026690863.1:320442-625884 GCF_020826845.1 Diceros bicornis minor | reverse complement strand
GGGCTAGCCCCTCCTCCCGGGAGTCGGGGAGGCCCGGCCTTCCTAGTGCCCAGGCCACGGCTCCGGGGAGAAACCCGCCATGGAGGGCACGCGGGAGGCCCTCTGCCTGAGGTGGCAGGTGTCACGCCAGGGCCACTGCAAGCCTGGCTCGGCTTGCCTGCTTTCTCCAAAGGAGGCTGGCCGACCAGCCGAACCTGGCACCTGGGCCAGGCCCCTTCCAAGGGGACGAGTTCCAGAGGCTAGAGCCCTGGGGGCGGCTGCCAAGTCTCCTGGGGCGTGTGCTGGGCCCCCGTCAGAGGAGGAAGCAGCCTGGTAAACGGTGTGCCAGGCCTGAGATCTGGAGGCCTCCCACAGCCGGGTCCCTGTCCTGCCCAGGCCCCCCGAGGGAGGACGATGGTCGGGCAGTGGCGAGCGGTGTGGGGCTGGCGCCGAGCCTGCCCTTGGATGCCCCGGGGAAGGGCGCCCGGGGATGTGCTGCCCCTGGCCAGGTCTGAGGGACCGACCCAGCTCGGGGATGTCGGGGGCAGAGAGAGAACCCCCCTCCGCCCTTTCCCTTCAGGTTCTTAGGGCTGGCCAAATCCTTCCCAAGACAGCTTGTCTGGAGAAAATCAGACCCAGCTGAAGAACATGTGTCCATGGGGGAAACCCGGGAAACTGAGTCTCCCCACACAATAGCAGAGATTCTCATCTTGCATCCTCTCCTGAGCTAATGACAAAGGTGGATGTCCCGGGTGGGCCTGTGGAATGGGAGAGGGGAGGAAGTCTATTGTCATGCAGAGGGACATGGAAAGACTTGTCTGAAGCTTATCCCCTGCACTGGGGTCAGGTCGGGAAGGGACGGCACAGAGGTGAGCAGGAACCAACCGGCCTGTCTGTGGTGGGGCTGGCCCTGGGGCAGGCGTGGGGGTGATGGCTGGAAGTGGGATGGCGCGTGAGTTGGCACCAGCCAGCGGTGGAGGCAGAGACTCAGAGGTCAGGGATCTCTCTCTCTGTCTCTGTCTCTCTCTCTCTCCCTCAGGGAGCTGAGGAGAGTAAGGTGGCGCCCCCTGCCCACCTCGCCTACCTCTCCATGGGCCCTTCTTTCTCTGGCCGCTCCGGGAGCCCTGCGGGCTTGGGTTCAACCCCCCACACACCACACAGGCCAAGGGCGCATGCGTGACCGCCGGGGCCTAGGGCTGGCCTCGCGGGGGGGGTCCTCAGTGAAGGCACCGCCCTCCCTCCAGGCTCTGACCCAGCTGCAGCTCTTCCATCGCTGCCCTTCTGGACTCGGCTTCACCTGTCTCCCTCCCCTCCCCCACTCCCACTCAGCTTGCAGGCCGCTTCCCTGCCTTGAAAGCATGGCTCTGGCCCTGAGGGCCACAGACCTACTGGGCTTCAAGCTCAAGGCTCTTCCTGGGCCTGCTGCTTCGGCCAGGGGCTCATTTTTTCCTGGAAAGACAAAACCATGGCCTCACCCCACGTCTGCACTTTGCCAAGGCAGGCAGCCCAGATGTAGGAAAGGCTCTGTGGAGTCAGAAGTGCCGAGACAGGCAGATGGCACCAGAGGGTTTGTGGGCCAGGGCGCAACTGGGCTAGTCCCTCCTCCCGGGAGTCTGGGAGGCCCGGCCTTCCTAGTGCCCAGGCCACGGCTCCGGGGAGAAACCCGCCATGGAGGGCACGCGGGAGGCCCTCTGCCTGAGGTGACAGGTGTCACGCCAGGGCCACTGCAAGCCTGGCTCGGCTTGCCTGCTTCCTCCAATGGAGGCTGGCCGACCAGCCGAACCTGGCACCTGGGCCAGGCCCCTTCCAAGGGGACGAGTTCCAGAGGATAGAGCCCTGGGGGCGGCTGCCAAGTCTCCTGGGGCGTGTGCTGGGCCCCCGTCAGAGGAGGAAGCAGCCTGGTAAACGGTGTGCCAGGCCTGAGATCTGGAGGCCTCCCACACCCGGGTCCCTGTCCTGCCCAGGCCCCCCGAGGGAGGACAATGGTCGGGCAGTGGCGAGCGGGGTGGGGCTGGCGCCGAGCCTGCCCTTGGATGCCCCGGGGAAGGGCGCCCGGGGATGGGCTGCCCCTGGCCAGGTCTGAGGGACCGACCCAGCTCGGGGCTGTCGGGGGCAGAGAGAGAACCCCCCTCCGCCCTTTCCCTTCAGGTTCTTAGGGCTGGCCAAATCCTTCCCAAGACAGCTTGTCTGGAGAAAATCAGACCCAGCTGAAGAACATGTGTCCATGGGGGAAACCCGGGAAACTGAGTCTCCCCACACAATAGCAGAGATTCTCATCTTGCATCCTCTCCTGAGCTAATGACAAAGGTGGATGTCCCGGGTGGGCCTGTGGAATGGGAGAGGGGAGGAAGTCTATTGTCATGCAGAGGGACATGGAAAGACTTGTCTGAAGCTTATCCCCTGCACTGGGGTCAGGTCAGGAAGGGACGGCACAGAGGTGAGCAGGAACCAACCGGCCTGTCTGTGGTGGGGCTGGCCCCGGGGCAGGCGTGGGGGTGATGGCTGGAAGTGGGATGGCGCGTGAGTTGGCACCAGCCAGCGGTGGAGGCAGAGACTCAGAGGTCAGGGATCTCTCTCTCTGTGTCTCTCTCTCTCTCCCTCAGGGAGCTGAGGAGAGTAAGGTGGCGCCCCCTGCCCACCTCGCCTACCTCTCCATGGGCCCTTCTTTCTCTGGCCGCTCCGGGAGCCCTGCGGGCTTGGGTTCAACCCCCCACACACCGCACAGGCCAAGGGCGCATGCGTGACCGCCGGGGCCTAGGGCTGGCCTGGGGGGGGGGGTCCTCAGTGAAGGCCCCGCCCTCCCTCCAGGCTCTGACCCAGCTGCAGCTCTTCCATCGCCGCCCTTCTGGACTCGGCTTCAGCTGTCTCCCTTCCCTCCCCCACTCCCACTCAGCTTGCAGGCCGCTTCCCTGCCTTGAAAGCATGGCTCTGGCCCTGAGGGCCACAGACCTACTGGGCTTCAAGCTCAAGGCTCTGCCTGGGCCTGCTGCTTCGGCCAGGGGCTCATTTTTTCCTGGAAAGACAAAACCATGGCCTCACCCCACGCCTGCACTTTGCCACGGCAGGCAGCCCAGATGTAGGAAAGGCTCTGTGGAGTCAGAAGTGCCGAGACAGGCAGATGGCACCAGAGGGTTTGGGGGCCAGGGCGCAACTGGGCTAGCCCCTCCTCCCGGGAGTCGGGGAGGCCCGGCCTTCCTAGTGCCCAGGCCACGGCACCGGGGAGAAACCCGCCATGGAGGGCACGCGGGAGGCCCTCTGCCTGAGGTGGCAGGTGTCACGCCAGGGCCACTGCAAGCCTGGCTCGGCTTGCCTGCTTCCTCCAAAGGAGGCTGGCCGACCAGCCGAACCTGGCACCTGGGCCAGGACCCTTCCAAGGGGACGAGTTCCAGAGGATAGAGCCCTGGGGGCGGCTGCCAAGTCTCCTGGGGCGTGTGCTGGGCCCCCGTCAGAGGAGGAAGCAGCCTGGTAAACGGTGTGCCAGGCCTGAGATCTGGAGGCCTCCCACACCCGGGTCCCTGTCCTGCCCAGGCCCCCCGAGGGAGGACAATGGTCGGGCAGTGGCGAGCGGGGTGGGGCTGGCGCCGAGCCTGCCCTTGGATGCCCCGGGGAAGGGCGCCCGGGGATGGGCTGCCCCTGGCCAGGTCTGAGGGACCGACCCAGCTCGGGGCTGTCGGGGGCAGAGAGAGAACCCCCCTCCGCCCTTTCCCTTCAGGTTCTTAGGGCTGGCCAAATCCTTCCCAAGACAGCTTGTCTGGAGAAAATCAGACCCAGCTGAAGAACATGTGTCCATGGGGGAAACCCGGGAAACTGAGTCTCCCCACACAATAGCAGAGATTCTCATCTTGCATCCTCTCCTGAGCTAATGACAAAGGTGGATGTCCCGGGTGGGCCTGTGGAATGGGAGAGGGGAGGAAGTCTATTGTCATGCAGAGGGACATGGAAAGACTTGTCTGAAGCTTATCCCCTGCACTGGGGTCAGGTCGAGAAGGGACGGCACAGAGGTGAGCAGGAACCAACCGGCCTGTCTGTGGTGGGGCTGGCCCCGGGGCAGGCGTGGGGGCGATGGCTGGAAGTGGGATGGTGCGTGAGTTGGCACCAGCCAGCGGTGGAGGCAGAGACTCAGAGGTCAGGGATCTCTCTCTCTGTCTCTGTCTCTCTCTCTCTCCCTCAGGGAGCTGAGGAGAGTAAGGTGGCGCCCCCTGCCCACCTCGCCTACCTCTCCATGGGCCCTTCTTTCTCTGGCCGCTCCGGGAGCCCTGCGGGCTTGGGTTCAACCCCCCACACACCGCACAGGCCAAGGGCGCATGCGTGACCGCCGGGGCCTAGGGCTGGCCTGGGGGGGGGGTCCTCAGTGAAGGCCCCGCCCTCCCTCCAGGCTCTGACCCAGCTGCAGCTCTTCCATCGCCGCCCTTCTGGACTTGGCTTCAGCTGTCTCCCTTCCCTCCCCCACTCCCACTCAGCTTGCAGGCCGCTTCCCTGCCTTGAAAGCATGGCTCTGGCCCTGAGGGCCACAGACCTACTGGGCTTCAAGCTCAAGGCTCTTCCTGGGCCTGCTGCTTCGGCCAGGGGCTCATTTTTTCCTGGAAAGACAAAACCATGGCCTCACCCCACGTCTGCACTTTGCCACGGCAGGCAGCCCAGATGTAGGAAAGGCTCTGTGGAGTCAGAAGTGCCGAGACAGGCAGATGGCACCAGAGGGTTTGGGGGCCAGGGCGCAACTGGGCTAGCCCCTCCTCCCGGGAGTCGGGAAGGCCCGGCCTTCCTAGTGCCCAGGCCACGGCTCCGGGGAGAAACCCGCCATGGAGGGCACGCGGGAGGCCCTCTGCCTGAGGTGGCAGGTGTCACGCCAGGGCCACTGCAAGCCTGGCTCGGCTTGCCTGCTTCCTCCAAAGGAGGCTGGCCGACCAGCCGAACCTGGCACCTGGGCCAGGCCCCTTCCAAGGGGACGAGTTCCAGAGGATAGAGCCCTGGGGGCGGCTGCCAAGTCTCCTGGGGCGTGTGCTGGGCCCCCGTCAGAGGAGGAAGCAGCCTGGTATACGGTGTGCCAGGCCTGAGATCTGGAGGCCTCCCACACCCTGGTCCCTGTCCTGCCCAGGCCCCCCGAGGGAGGACGATGTTCGGGCAGTGGCGAGCGGGGTGGGGCTGGCGCCGAGCCTGCCCTTGGATGCCCCGGGGAAGGGCGCCTGGGGATGGGATGCCACTGGCCAGGTCTGAGGGAACGACCCAGCTCGGGGCTGTCGGGGGCAGAGAGAGAACCCCCCTCCGCCCTTTCCCTTCAGGTTCTTAGGGCTGGCCAAATCCTTCCCAAGACAGCTTGTCTGGAGAAAATCAGACCCAGCTGAAGAACATGTGTCCATGGGGGAAACCCGGGAAACTGAGTCTCCCCACACAATAGCAGAGATTCTCATCTTGCATCCTCTCCTGAGCTAATGACAAAGGTGGATGTCCAGGGTGGGCCTGTGGAATGGGAGAGGGGAGGAAGTCTATTGTCATGCAGAGGGACATGGAAAGACTTGTCTGAAGCTTATCCCCTGCACTGGGGTCAGGTCGGGAAGGGACGGCACAGAGGTGAGCAGGAACCAACCGGCCTGTCTGTGGTGGGGCTGGCCCCGGGGCAGGCGTGGGGGTGATGGCTGGAAGTGGGATGGCGTGTGAGTTGGCACCAGCCAGCGGTGGAAGCAGAGACTCAGAGGTCAGGGATCTCTCTCTCTGTCTCTGTCTCTCTCTCTCTCCCTCAGGGAGCTGAGGAGAGTAAGGTGGCGCCCCCTGCCCACCTCGCCTACCTCTCCATGGGCCCTTCTTTCTCTGGCCGCTCCGGGAGCCCTGCGGGCTTGGGTTCAACCCCCCACACACCGCACAGGCCAAGGGCGCATGCGTGACCGCCGGGGCCTAGGGCTGGCCTCGGGCGGGTGGTCCTCAGTGAAGGCAACGCCCTCCCTCCAGGCTCTGACCCAGCTGCAGCTCTTCCATCGCCGCCCTTCTGGACTCGGCTTCAGCTGTCTCCCTCCCCTCCCCCACTCCCACTCAGCTTGCAGGTCGCTTCCCTGCCTTGAAAGCATGGCTCTGGCCCTGAGGGCCACAGACCTACTGGGCTTCAAGCTCAAGGCTCTGCCTGGACCTGCTGCTTCGGCCAGGGGCTCATTTTTTCCTGGAAAGACAAAACCATGGCCTCACCCCACGCCTGCACATTGCCACGGCAGGCAGCCCAGATGTAGGAAAGGCTCTGTGGAGTCAGAAGTGCCGAGACAGGCAGATGGCACCAGAGGGTTTGGGGGCCAGGGCGCAACTGGGCTAGCCCCTCCTCCCGGGAGTCGGGGAGGCCCGGCCTTCCTAGTGCCCAGGCCACGGCTGCGGGGAGAAACCCGCCATGGAGGGCACGCGGGAGGCCCTCTGCCTGAGGTGGTAGGTGTCACGCCAGGGCCACTGCAAGCCTGGCTCGGCTTGCCTGCTTCCTCCAATGGAGGCTGGCCGACCAGCCGAACCTGGCACCTGGGCCAGGCCCCTTCCAAGGGGACGAGTTCCAGAGGATAGAGCCCTGGGGGCGGCTGCCAAGTCTCCTGGGGCGTGTGCTGGGCCCCCGTCAGATGAGGAAGCAGCCTGGTAAACGGTGTGCCAGGCCTGAGATCTGGAGGCCTCCCACACCCGGGTCCCTGTCCTGCCCAGGCCCCCCGAGAGAGGACAATGGTCGGGCAGTGGCGAGCGGGGTGGGGCTGGCGCCGAGCCTGCCCTTGGATGCCCCGGGGAAGGTCGCCGGGGGATGGGCTGCCCCTGGCCAGGTCTGAGGGACCGACCCAGCTCGGGGCTGTCGGGGGCAGAGAGAGAACCCCCCTCCGCCCTTTCCCTTCAGGTTCTTAGGGCTGGCCAAATCCTTCCCAAGACAGCTTGTCTGGAGAAAATCAGACCCAGCTGAAGAACATGTGTCCATGGGGGAAACCCGGGAAACTGAGTCTCCCCACACAATAGCAGAGATTCTCATCTTGCATCCTCTCCTGAGCTAATGACAAATGTGGATGTCCCGGGTGGGCCTGTGGAATGGGAGAGGGGAGGAAGTCTATTGTCATGCAGAGGGACATGGAAAGACTTGTCTGAAGCTTATCCCCTGCACTGGGGTCAGGTCGGGAAGGGACGGCACAGAGGTGAGCAGGAACCAACCTGCCTGTCTGTGGTGGGGCTGGCCCCGAGGAAGGCGTGGGGGTGATGGCTGGAAGTGGGATGGCGCGTGAGTTGGCACCAGCCAGCGGTGGAGGCAGAGACTCAGAGGTCAGGGATCTCTCTCTCTGTCTCTGTCTCTCTCTCTCTCCCTCAGGGAGCTGAGGAGAGTAAGGCGGCGCCCCCTGCCCACCTCGCCTACCTCTCCATGGGCCCTTCTTTCTCTGGCCGCTCCGGGAGCCCTGCGGGCTTGGGTTCAACCCCCCACGCACCGCACAGGCCAAGGGCGCATGCGCGACCGCCTGGGCCTAGGGCTGGCCTGGGGGGGGGGTCCTCAGTGAAGGCCCCGCCCTCCCTCCAGGCTCTGACCCAGCTGCAGCTCTTCCATCGCCGCCCTTCTGGACTCGGCTTCAGCTGTCTCCCTCCCCTCCCCCACTCCAACTCAGCTTGCAGGCCGCTTCCCTGCCTTGAAAGCATGGCTCTGGCCCTGAGGGCCACAGACCTACTGGGCTTCAAGCTCAAGGCTCTGCATGGGCCTGCTGCTTCGGCCAGGGGCTCATTTTTTCCTGGAAAGACAAAACCATGGCCTCACCCCACGTCTGCACTTTGCCACGGCAGGCAGCCCAGATGTAGGAAAGGCTCTGTGGAGTCAGAAGTGCCGAGACAGGCAGATGGCACCAGAGGGTTTGGGGGCCAGGGCGCAACTGGGCTAGCCCCTCCTCCCGGGAGTCGGGGAGGCCCGGCCTTCCTAGTGCCCAGGCCACGGCTCCGGGGAGAAACCCGCCATGGAGGGCACGCGGGAGGCCCTCTGCCTGAGGTGGCAGGTGTCACGCCAGGGCCACTGCAAGCCTGGCTCGGCTTGCCTGCTTTCTCCAAAGGAGGCTGGCCGACCAGCCGAACCTGGCACCTGGGCCAGGCCCCTTCCAAGGGGACGAGTTCCAGAGGCTAGAGCCCTGGGGGCGGCTGCCAAGTCTCCTGGGGCGTGTGCTGGGCCCCCGTCAGAGGAGGAAGCAGCCTGGTAAACGGTGTGCCAGGCCTGAGATCTGGAGGCCTCCCACAGCCGGGTCCCTGTCCTGCCCAGGCCCCCCGAGGGAGGACGATGGTCGGGCAGTGGCGAGCGGTGTGGGGCTGGCGCCGAGCCTGCCCTTGGATGCCCCGGGGAAGGGCGCCCGGGGATGGGCTGCCCCTGGCCAGGTCTGAGGGACCGACCCAGCTCGGGGATGTCGGGGGCAGAGAGAGAACCCCCCTCCGCCCTTTCCCTTCAGGTTCTTAGGGCTGGCCAAATCCTTCCCAAGACAGCTTGTCTGGAGAAAATCAGACCCAGCTGAAGAACATGTGTCCATGGGGGAAACCCGGGAAACTGAGTCTCCCCACACAATAGCAGAGATTCTCATCTTGCATCCTCTCCTGAGCTAATGACAAAGGTGGATGTCCCGGGTGGGCCTGTGGAATGGGAGAGGGGAGGAAGTCTATTGTCATGCAGAGGGACATGGAAAGACTTGTCTGAAGCTTATCCCCTGCACTGGGGTCAGGTCGGGAAGGGACGGCACAGAGGTGAGCAGGAACCAACCGGCCTGTCTGTGGTGGGGCTGGCCCTGGGGCAGGCGTGGGGGTGATGGCTGGAAGTGGGATGGCGCGTGAGTTGGCACCAGCCAGCGGTGGAGGCAGAGACTCAGAGGTCAGGGATCTCTCTCTCTGTCTCTGTCTCTCTCTCTCTCCCTCAGGGAGCTGAGGAGAGTAAGGTGGCGCCCCCTGCCCACCTCGCCTACCTCTCCATGGGCCCTTCTTTCTCTGGCCGCTCCGGGAGCCCTGCGGGCTTGGGTTCAACCCCCCACACACCACACAGGCCAAGGGCGCATGCGTGACCGCCGGGGCCTAGGGCTGGCCTCGCGGGGGGGGTCCTCAGTGAAGGCACCGCCCTCCCTCCAGGCTCTGACCCAGCTGCAGCTCTTCCATCGCTGCCCTTCTGGACTCGGCTTCACCTGTCTCCCTCCCCTCCCCCACTCCCACTCAGCTTGCAGGCCGCTTCCCTGCCTTGAAAGCATGGCTCTGGCCCTGAGGGCCACAGACCTACTGGGCTTCAAGCTCAAGGCTCTTCCTGGGCCTGCTGCTTCGGCCAGGGGCTCATTTTTTCCTGGAAAGACAAAACCATGGCCTCACCCCACGTCTGCACTTTGCCAAGGCAGGCAGCCCAGATGTAGGAAAGGCTCTGTGGAGTCAGAAGTGCCGAGACAGGCAGATGGCACCAGAGGGTTTGTGGGCCAGGGCGCAACTGGGCTAGTCCCTCCTCCCGGGAGTCTGGGAGGCCCGGCCTTCCTAGTGCCCAGGCCACGGCTCCGGGGAGAAACCCGCCATGGAGGGCACGCGGGAGGCCCTCTGCCTGAGGTGACAGGTGTCACGCCAGGGCCACTGCAAGCCTGGCTCGGCTTGCCTGCTTCCTCCAATGGAGGCTGGCCGACCAGCCGAACCTGGCACCTGGGCCAGGCCCCTTCCAAGGGGACGAGTTCCAGAGGATAGAGCCCTGGGGGCGGCTGCCAAGTCTCCTGGGGCGTGTGCTGGGCCCCCGTCAGAGGAGGAAGCAGCCTGGTAAACGGTGTGCCAGGCCTGAGATCTGGAGGCCTCCCACACCCGGGTCCCTGTCCTGCCCAGGCCCCCCGAGGGAGGACAATGGTCGGGCAGTGGCGAGCGGGGTGGGGCTGGCGCCGAGCCTGCCCTTGGATGCCCCGGGGAAGGGCGCCCGGGGATGGGCTGCCCCTGGCCAGGTCTGAGGGACCGACCCAGCTCGGGGCTGTCGGGGGCAGAGAGAGAACCCCCCTCCGCCCTTTCCCTTCAGGTTCTTAGGGCTGGCCAAATCCTTCCCAAGACAGCTTGTCTGGAGAAAATCAGACCCAGCTGAAGAACATGTGTCCATGGGGGAAACCCGGGAAACTGAGTCTCCCCACACAATAGCAGAGATTCTCATCTTGCATCCTCTCCTGAGCTAATGACAAAGGTGGATGTCCCGGGTGGGCCTGTGGAATGGGAGAGGGGAGGAAGTCTATTGTCATGCAGAGGGACATGGAAAGACTTGTCTGAAGCTTATCCCCTGCACTGGGGTCAGGTCAGGAAGGGACGGCACAGAGGTGAGCAGGAACCAACCGGCCTGTCTGTGGTGGGGCTGGCCCCGGGGCAGGCGTGGGGGTGATGGCTGGAAGTGGGATGGCGCGTGAGTTGGCACCAGCCAGCGGTGGAGGCAGAGACTCAGAGGTCAGGGATCTCTCTCTCTGTGTCTCTCTCTCTCTCCCTCAGGGAGCTGAGGAGAGTAAGGTGGCGCCCCCTGCCCACCTCGCCTACCTCTCCATGGGCCCTTCTTTCTCTGGCCGCTCCGGGAGCCCTGCGGGCTTGGGTTCAACCCCCCACACACCGCACAGGCCAAGGGCGCATGCGTGACCGCCGGGGCCTAGGGCTGGCCTGGGGGGGGGGGTCCTCAGTGAAGGCCCCGCCCTCCCTCCAGGCTCTGACCCAGCTGCAGCTCTTCCATCGCCGCCCTTCTGGACTCGGCTTCAGCTGTCTCCCTTCCCTCCCCCACTCCCACTCAGCTTGCAGGCCGCTTCCCTGCCTTGAAAGCATGGCTCTGGCCCTGAGGGCCACAGACCTACTGGGCTTCAAGCTCAAGGCTCTGCCTGGGCCTGCTGCTTCGGCCAGGGGCTCATTTTTTCCTGGAAAGACAAAACCATGGCCTCACCCCACGCCTGCACTTTGCCACGGCAGGCAGCCCAGATGTAGGAAAGGCTCTGTGGAGTCAGAAGTGCCGAGACAGGCAGATGGCACCAGAGGGTTTGGGGGCCAGGGCGCAACTGGGCTAGCCCCTCCTCCCGGGAGTCGGGGAGGCCCGGCCTTCCTAGTGCCCAGGCCACGGCTCCGGGGAGAAACCCGCCATGGAGGGCACGCGGGAGGCCCTCTGCCTGAGGTGGCAGGTGTCACGCCAGGGCCACTGCAAGCCTGGCTCGGCTTGCCTGCTTTCTCCAAAGGAGGCTGGCCGACCAGCCGAACCTGGCACCTGGGCCAGGCCCCTTCCAAGGGGACGAGTTCCAGAGGATAGAGCCCTGGGGGCGGCTGCCAAGTCTCCTGGGGCGTGTGCTGGGCCCCCGTCAGAGGAGGAAGCAGCCTGGTAAACGGTGTGCCAGGCCTGAGATCTGGAGGCCTCCCACAGCCGGGTCCCTGTCCTGCCCAGGCCCCTCGAGGGAGGACGATGGTCGGGCAGTGGCGAGCGGGGTGGGGCTGGCGCCGAGCCTGCCCTTGGATGCCCCGGGGAAGGGCGCCCGGGGATGGGCTGCCCCTGGCCAGGTCTGAGGGACCGACCCAGCTCGGGGCTGTCGGGGGCAGAGAGAGAACCCCCCTCCGCCCTTTCCCTTCAGGTTCTTAGGGCTGGCCAAATCCTTCCCAAGACAGCTTGTCTGGAGAAAATCAGACCCAGCTGAAGAACATGTGTCCATGGGGGAAACCCGGGAAACTGAGTCTCCCCACACAATAGCGGAGATTCTCATCTTGCATCCTCTCCTGAGCTAATGACAAAGGTGGATGTCCCGGGTGGGCCTGTGGAATGGGAGAGGGGAGGAAGTCTATTGTCATGCAGAGGGACATGGAAAGACTTGTCTGAAGCTTATCCCCTGCACTGGGGTCAGGTCGGGAAGGGACGGCACAGAGGTGAGCAGGAACCAACCGGCCTGTCTGTGGTGGGGCTGGCCCCGGGGCAGGCGTGGGGGTGATGGCTGGAAGTGGGATGGCGCGTGAGTTGGCACCAGCCAGCTGTGGAGGCAGAGACTCAGAGGTCAGGGATCTCTCTCTCTGTCTCTGTCTCTCTCTCTCTCCCTCAGGGAGCTGAGGAGAGTAAGGTGGCGCCCCCTGCCCACCTCGCCTACCTCTCCATGGGCCCTTCTTTCTCTGGCCGCTCCGGGAGCCCTGCGGGCTTGGGTTCAACCCCCCACACACCGCACAGGCCAAGGGCGCATGCGTGACCGCCGGGGCCTAGGGCTGGCCTCCGGGGGGGGGGGTCCTCAGTGAAGGCCCCGCCCTCCCTCCAGGCTCTGACCCAGCTGCAGCTCTTCCATCGCCGCCCTTCTGGACTCGGCTTCAGCTGTCTCCCTCCCCTCCCCCACTCCCACTCAGCTTACAGGTCGCTTCCCTGCCTTGAAAGCATGGCTCTGACCCTGAGGGCCACAGACCTACTGGGCTTCAAGCTCAAGGCTCTGCCTGGGCCTGCTGCTTCGGCCAGGGGCTCATTTTTTCCTGGAAAGACAAAACCATGGCCTCACCCCACGCCTGCACTTTGCCACGGCAGGCAGCCCAGATGTAGGAAAGGCTCTGTGGAGTCAGAAGTGCCGAGACAGGCAGATGGCACCAGAGGGTTTGGGGGCCAGGGCGCAACTGGGCTTGCCCTTCCTCCCGGGAGTCGGGGAGGCCCGGCCTTCCTAGTGCCCAGGCCACGGCTCCGGGGAGAAACCCGCCATGGAGGGCACGCGGGAGGCCCTGTGCCTGAGGTGGCAGGTGTCACGCCAGGGCCACTGCAAGCCTGGCTCGGCTTGCCTGCTTCCTCCAATGGAGGCTGGCCGACCAGCCGAACCTGGCACCTGGGCCAGGCCCCTTCCAAGGGGACGAGTTCCAGAGGATAGAGCCCTGGGGGCGGCTGCCAAGTCTCCTGGGGCGTGTGCTGGGCCCCCGTCAGAGGAGAAAGCAGCCTGGTAAACGGTGTGCCAGACCTGAGATCTGGAGGCCGCCCACACCCGGGTCCCTGTCCTGCCCAGGCCCCCCGAGGGAGGACGATGGTCGGGCAGTGGCGAGCGGGGTGGGGCTGGCGCCGAGCCTGCCCTTGGATGCCCCGGGGAAGGGCGCCGGGGGATGGGCTGCCCCTGGCCAGGTCTGAGGGACCGACCCAGCTCGGGGCTGTCGGGGGCAGAGAGAGAACCCCCCTCCGCCCTTTCCCTTCAGGTTCTTAGGGCTGGCCAAATCCTTCCCAAGACAGCTTGTCTGGAGAAAATCAGACCCAGCTGAAGAACATGTGTCCATGGGGGAAACCCGGGAAACTGAGTCTCCCCACACAATAGCAGAGATTCTCATCTTGCATCCTCTCCTGAGCTAATGACAAAGGTGGATGTCCCGGGTGGGCCTGTGGAATGGGAGAGGGGAGGAAGTCTATTGTCATGCAGAGGGACATGGAAAGACTTGTCTGAAGCTTATCCCCTGCACTGGGGTCAGGTCAGGAAGGGACGGCACAGAGGTGAGCAGGAACCAACCAGCCTGTCTGTGGTGGGGCTGGCCCCGGGGCAGGCGTGGGGGCGATGGCTGGAAGTGGGATGGTGCGTGAGTTGGCACCAGCCAGCGGTGGAGGCAGAGACTCAGAGGTCAGGGATCTCTCTCTCTGTCTCTGTCTCTCTCTCTCTCCCTCAGGGAGCTGAGGAGAGTAAGGTGGCGCCCCCTGCCCACCTCGCCTACCTCTCCATGGGCCCTTCTTTCTCTGGCCGCTCCGGGAGCCCTGCGGGCTTGGGTTCAACCCCCCACACACCGCACAGGCCAAGGGCGCATGCGTGACCGCCGGGGCCTAGGGCTGGCCTGGGGGGGGGGGTCCTCAGTGAAGGCCCCGCCCTCCCTCCAGGCTCTGACCCAGCTGCAGCTCTTCCATCGCCGCCCTTCTGGACTGGGCTTCAGCTGTCTCCCTCCCCTCCCCCACTCCCACTCAGCTTGCAGGTCGCTTCCCTGCCTTGAAAGCATGGCTCTGACCCTGAGGGCCACAGACCTACTGGGCTTCAAGCTCAAGGCTCTGCCTGGGCCTGCTGCTTCGGCCAGGGGCTCATTTTTTCCTGGAAAGACAAAACCATGGCCTCACCCCACGCCTGCACTTTGCCACGGCAGGCAGCCCAGATGTAGGAAAGGCTCTGTGGAGTCAGAAGTGCCGAGACAGGCAGATGGCACCAGAGGGTTTGGGGGCCAGGGCGCAACTGGGCTTGCCCTTCCTCCCGGGAGTCGGGGAGGCCCGGCCTTCCTAGTGCCCAGGCCACGGCTCCGGGGAGAAACCCGCCATGGAGGGCACGCGGGAGGCCCTGTGCCTGAGGTGGCAGGTGTCACGCCAGGGCCACTGCAAGCCTGGCTCGGCTTGCCTGCTTCCTCCAATGGAGGCTGGCCGACCAGCCGAACCTGGCACCTGGGCCAGGCCCCTTCCAAGGGGACGAGTTCCAGAGGATAGAGCCCTGGGGGCGGCTGCCAAGTCTCCTGGGGCGTGTGCTGGGCCCCCGTCAGAGGAGAAAGCAGCCTGGTAAACGGTGTGCCAGACCTGAGATCTGGAGGCCGCCCACACCCGGGTCCCTGTCCTGCCCAGGCCCCCCGAGGGAGGACGATGGTCGGGCAGTGGCGAGCGGGGTGGGGCTGGCGCCGAGCCTGCCCTTGGATGCCCCGGGGAAGGGCGCCCGGGGATGGGCTGCCCCTGGCCAGGTCTGAGGGACCGACCCAGCTCGGGGCTGTCGGGGGCAGAGAGAGAACCACCCTCCGCCCTTTCCCTTCAGGTTCTTAGGGCTGGCCAAATCCTTCCCAAGACAGCTTGTCTGGAGAAAATCAGACCCAGCTGAAGAACATGTGTCCATGGGGGAAACCCGGGAAACTGAGTCTCCCCACACAATAGCAGAGATTCTCATCTTGCATCCTCTCCTGAGCTAATGACAAAGGTGGATGTCCCGGGTGGGCCTGTGGAATGGGAGAGGGGAGGAAGTCTATTGTCATGCAGAGGGACATGGAAAGACTTGTCTGAAGCTTATCCCCTGCACTGGGGTCAGGTGGGGAAGGGACGGCACAGAGGTGAGCAGGAACCAACCGGCCTGTCTGTGGTGGGGCTGGCCCCGGGGCAGGCGTGGGGGTGATGGCTGGAAGTGGGATGGCGCGTGAGTTGGCACCAGCCAGCGGTGGAGGCAGAGACTCAGAGGTCAGGGATCTCTCTCTCTGTCTCTGTCTCTCTCTCTCTCCCTCAGGGAGCTGAGGAGAGTAAGGTGGCGCCCCCTGCCCACCTCGCCTACCTCTCCATGGGCCCTTCTTTCTCTGGCCGCTCCGGGAGCCCTGCGGGCTTGGGTTCAACACCCCACACACCGCACAGGCCAAGGGCGCATGCGTGACCGCCGGGGCCTAGGGCTGGCCTGGGGGGGGGGGTCCTCAGTGAAGGCCCCGCCCTCCCTCCAGGCTCTGACCCAGCTGCAGCTCTTCCATCGCCGCCCTTCTGGACTCGGCTTCAGGTGTCTCCCTCCCCTCCCCCACTCCCACTCAGCTTGCAGGTCGCTTCCCTGCCTTGAAAGCATGGCTCTGACCCTGAGGGCCACAGACCTACTGGGCTTCAAGCTCAAGGCTCTGCCTGGGCCTGCTGCTTCGGCCAGGGGCTCATTTTTTCCTGGAAAGACAAAACCATGGGCTCACCCCACGCCTGCACTTTGCCACGGCAGGCAGCCCAGATGTAGGAAAGGCTCTGTGGAGTCAGAAGTGCCGAGACAGGCAGATGGCACCAGAGGGTTTGGGGGCCAGGGCGCAACTGGGCTAGCCCCTCCTCCCGGGAGTCGGGGAGGCCCGGCCTTCCTAGTGCCCAGGCCACGGCTCCGGGGAGAAACCCGCCATGGAGGGCACGCGGGAGGCCCTCTGCCTGAGGTGGCAGGTGTCACGCCAGGGCCACTGCAAGCCTGGCTCGGCTTGCCTGCTTTCTCCAAAGGAGGCTGGCCAACCAGCCGAACCTGGCACCTGGGCCAGGCCCCTTCCAAGGGGACGAGTTCCAGAGGATAGAGCCCTGGGGGCGGCTGCCAAGTCTCCTGGGGCGTGTGCTGGGCCCCCGTCAGAGGAGGAAGCAGCCTGGTAAACGGTGTGCCAGGCCTGAGATCTGGAGGCCTCCCACACCCGGGTCCCTGTCCTGCCCAGGCCCCCCGAGGGAGGACGATGGTCGGGCAGTGGCGAGCGGGGTGGGGCTGGCGCCGAGCCTGCCCTTGGATGCCCCGGGGAAGGGCGCCCGGGGATGGGCTGCCCCTGGCCAGGTCTGAGGGACCGACCCAGCTCGAGGCTGTCGGGGGCAAAGAGAGAACCCCCCTGCGCCCTTTCCCTTCAGGTTCTTAGGGCTGGCCAAATCCTTCCCAAGACAGCTTGTCTGGAGAAAATCAGACCCAGCTGAAGAACATGTGTCCATGGGGGAAACCCGGGAAACTGAGTCTCCCCACACAATAGCAGAGATTCTCATCTTGCATCCTCTCCTGAGCTAATGACAAAGGTGGATGTCCCGGGTGGGCCTGTGGAATGGGAGAGGGGAGGAAGTCTATTGTCATGCAGAGGGACATGGAAAGACTTGTCTGAAGCTTATCCCCTGCACTGGGGTCAGGTCGGGAAGGGACGGCACAGAGGTGAGCAGGAACCAACCGGCCTGTCTGTGGTGGGGCTGGCCCCGGGGCAGGCGTGGGGGTGATGGCTGGAAGTGGGATGGCGCGTGAGTTGGCACCAGCCAGCGGTGGAGGCAGAGACTCAGAGGTCAGGGATCTCTCTCTCTGTCTCTGTCTCTCTCTCTCTCCCTCAGGGAGCTGAGGAGAGTAAGGTGGCGCCCCCTGCCCACCTCACCTACCTCTCCATGGGCCCTTCTTTCTCTGGCCGCTCCGGGAGCCCTGCGGGCTTGGGTTCAACCCCCCACACACCGCAGAGGCCAAGGGCGCATGCGTGACCGCCGGGGCCTAGGGCTGGCCTCGGGGGGGGGGGGGGGTCCTCAGTGAAGGCCACGCCCTCCCTCCAGGCTCTGACCCAGCTGCAGCTCTTCCATCGCCGCCCTTCTGGACTCGGCTTCAGCTGTCTCCCTCCCCTCCCCCACTCCCACTCAGCTTGCAGGCCGCTTCCCTGCCTTGAAAGCATGGCTCTGGCCCTGAGGGCCACAGACCTACTGGGCTTCAAGCTCAAGGCTCTGCATGGGCCTGCTGCTTCGGCCAGGGGCTCATTTTTTCCTGGAAAGACAAAACCATGGGCTCACCCCACGCCTGCACTTTGCCACGGCAGGCAGCCCAGATGTAGGAAAGGCTCTGTGGAGTCAGAAGTGCCGAGACAGGCAGATGGCACCAGAGGGTTTGGGGGCCAGGGCGCAACTGGGCTAGCCCCTCCTCCCGGGTGTCGGGGAGGCCCGGCCTTCCTAGTGCCCAGGCCACGGCTCCGGGGAGAAACCCGCCATGGAGGGCACGCGGGAGGCCCTCTGCCTGAGGTGGCAGGTGTCACGCCAGGGCCACTGCAAGCCTGGCTCGGCTTGCCTGCTTCCTCCAATGGAGGCTGGCCGACCAGCCGAACCTGGCACGTGGGCCAGGCCCCTTCCAAGGGGACGAGTTCCAGAGGATAGAGCCCTGGGGGCGGCTGCCAAGTCTCCTGGGGCGTGTGCTGGGCCCCCGTCAGAGGAGGAAGCAGCCTGGAAAACGGTGTGCCAGGCCTGAGATCTGGAGGCCTCCCACACCCGGGTCCCTGTCCTGCCCAGGCCCCCCGAGGGAGGACGATGGTCGGGCAGTGGCGAGCGGGGTGGGGCTGGCGCCGAGCCTGCCCTTGGATGCCCCGGGGAAGGGCGCCCGGGGATGGGCTGCCCCTGGCCAGGTCTGAGGGACCGACCCATCTCGGGGCTGTCGGGGGCAAAGAGAGAACCCCCCTCCGCCCTTTCCCTTCAGGTTCTTAGGGCTGGCCAAATCCTTCCCAAGACAGCTTGTCTGGAGAAAATCAGACCCAGCTGAAGAACATGTGTCCATGGGGGAAACCCGGGAAACTGAGTCTCCCCACACAATAGCAGAGATTCTCATCTTGCATCCTCTCCTGAGCTAATGACAAAGGTGGATGTCCCGGGTGGGCCTGTGGAATGGGAGAGGGGAGGAAGTCTATTGTCATGCAGAGGGACATGGAAAGACTTGTCTGAAGCTTATCCCCTGCACTGGGGTCAGGTCGGGAAGGGATGGCACAGAGGTGAGCAGGAACCAACCTGCCTGTCTGTGGTGGGGCTGGCCCCGAGGAAGGCGTGGGGGTGATGGCTGGAAGTGGGATGGCGCGTGAGTTGGCACCAGCCAGCGGTGGAGGCAGAGACTCAGAGGTCAGGGATCTCTCTCTCTGTCTCTGTCTCTCTCTCTCTCCCTCAGGGAGCTGAGGAGAGTAAGGCGGCGCCCCCTGCGCACCTCGCCTACCTCTCCATGGGCCCTTCATTCTCTGGCCGCTACGGGAGCCCTGCGGGCTTGGGTTCAACCCCCCACGCACCGCACAGGCCAAGGGCGCATGCGCGACCGCCAGGGCCTAGGACTGGTCGGGGGGGGGGGGTCCTCAGTGAAGGCCCCGCCCTCCCTCCAGGCTCTGACCCAGCTGCAGCTCTTCCATCGCCGCCCTTCTGGACTCGGCTTCAGCTGTCTCCCTCCCCTCCCCCACTCCCACTCAGCTTGCAGGCCGCTTCCCTGCCTTGAAAGCATGGCTCTGGCCCTGAGGGCCACAGACCTACTGGGCTTCAAGCTCAAGGCTCTGCCTGGGCCTGCTGCTTCGGCCAGGGGCTCATTTTTTCCTGGAAAGACAAAACCATGGGCTCACCCCACGCCTGCACTTTGCCACGGCAGGCAGCCCAGATGTAGGAAAGGCTCTGTGGAGTCAGAAGTGCCGAGACAGGCAGATGGCACCAGAGGGTTTGGGGGCCAGGGCGCAACTGGGCTAGCCCCTCCTCCCGGGAGTCGGGGAGGCCCGGCCTTCCTAGTGCCCAGGCCTCGGCTCCGGGGAGAAACCCGCCATGGAGGGCACGCGGGAGGCCCTCTGCCTGAGGTGGCAGGTGTCACGCCAGGGCCACTGCAAGCCTGGCTCGGCTTGCCTGCTTTCTCCAAAGGAGGCTGGCCAACCAGCCGAACCTGGCACCTGGGCCAGGCCCCTTCCAAGGGGACGAGTTCCAGAGGATAGAGCCCTGGGGGCGGCTGCCAAGTCTCCTGTGGCGTGTGCTGGGCCCCCGTCAGAGGAGGAAGCAGCCTGGTAAACGGTGTGCCAGGCCTGAGATCTGGAGGCCTCCCACACCCGGGTCCCTGTCCTGCCCAGGCCCCCCGAGGGAGGACGATGTTCAGGCAGTGGCGAGCGGGGTGGGGCTGGCGCCGAGCCTGCCCTTGGATGCCCCGGGGAAGGGCGCCCGGGGATGGGCTGCCCCTGGCCAGGTCTGAGGGACCGACCCAGCTCGGGGCTGTCGGGGGCAAAGAGAGAACCCCCCTCCGCCCTTTCCCTTCAGGTTCTTAGGGCTGGCCAAATCCTTCCCAAGACAGCTTGTCTGGAGAAAATCAGACCCAGCTGAAGAACATGTGTCCATGGGGGAAACCCGGGAAACTGAGTCTCCCCACACAATAGCAGAGATTCTCATCTTGCATCCTCTCCTGAGCTAATGACAAAGGTGGATGTCCCGGGTGGGCCTGTGGAATGGGAGAGGGGAGGAAGTCTATTGTCATGCAGAGGGACATGGAAAGACTTGTCTGAAGCTTATCCCCTGCACTGGGGTCAGGTCGGGAAGGGACGGCACAGAGGTGAGCAGGAACCAACCGGCCTGTCTGTGGTGGGGCTGGCCCCGGGGCAGGCGTGGGGGTGATGGCTGGAAGTGGGATGGCGCGTGAGTTGGCACCAGCCAGCTGTGGAGGCAGAGACTCAGAGGTCAGGGATCTCTCTCTCTGTCTCTGTCTCTCTCTCTCTCCCTCAGGGAGCTGAGGAGAGTAAGGTGGCGCCCCCTGCCCACCTCGCCTACCTCTCCATGGGCCCTTCTTTCTCTGGCCGCTCCGGGAGCCCTGCGGGCTTGGGTTTAACCCCCCACACACCGCACAGGCCAAGGGCGCATGCGTGACCGCCGGGGCCTAGGGCTGGCCTCGGGGGGGGGGGTCCTCAGTGAAGGCCCCGCCCTCCCTCCAGGCTCTGACCCAGCTGCAGCTCTTCCATCGCCGCCCTTCTGGACTCGGCTTCAGCTGTCTCCCTCCCCTCCCCCACTCCCACTCAGCTTGCAGGCCGCTTCCCTGCCTTGAAAGCATGGCTCTGGCCCTGAGGGCCACAGACCTACTGGGCTTCAAGCTCAAGGCTCTGCCTGGGCCTGCTGCTTCGGCCAGGGGCTCATTTTTTCCTGGAAAGACAAAACCATGTCCTCACCCCACGCCTGCACTTTGCCACGGCAGGCAGCCCAGATGTAGGAAAGGCTCTGTGGAGTCAGAAGTGCCGAGACAGGCAGATGGCACCAGAGGGTTTGGGGGCCAGGGCGCAACTGGGCTAGCCCCTCCTCCCGGGAGTCGGGGAGGCCCGGCCTTCCTAGTGCCCAGGCCACGGCTCCGGGGAGAAACCCGCCATGGAGGGCACGCGGGAGGCCCTCTGCCTGAGGTGGCAGGTGTCACGCCAGGGCCACTGCAAGCCTGGCTCGGCTTGCCTGCTTCCTCCAATGGAGGCTGGCCGACCAGCCGAACCTGGCACCTGGGCCAGGCCCCTTCCAAGGGGACGAGTTCCAGAGGATAGAGCCCTGGGGGCGGCTGCCAAGTCTCCTGGGGCGTGTGCTGGGCCCCCGTCAGAGGAGGAAGCAGCCTGGTAAACGGTGTGCCAGGCCTGAGATCTGGAGGCCTCCCACACCCGGGTCCCTGTCCTGCCCAGGCCCCCCGAGGGAGGACAATGGTCGGGCAGTGGCGAGCGTGGTGGGGCTGGCGCCGAGCCTGCCCTTGGATGCCCCGGGGAAGGGCGCCTGGGGATGGGCTGCCCCTGGCCAGGTCTGAGGGACCGACCCAGCTCGGGGCTGTCGGGGGCAGAGAGAGAACCCCCCTCCGCCCTTTCCCTTCAGGTTCTTAGGGCTGGCCAAATCCTTCCCAAGACAGCTTGTCTGGAGAAAATCAGACCCAGCTGAAGAACATGTGTCCATGGGGGAAACCCGGGAAACTGAGTCTCGCCACACAATAGCAGAGATTCTCATCTTGCATCCTCTCCTGAGCTAATGACAAAGGTGGATGTCCCGGGTGGGCCTGTGGAATGGGAGAGGGGAGGAAGTCTATTGTCATGCAGAGGGACATGGAAAGACTTGTCTGAAGCTTATCCCCTGCACTGGGGTCAGGTCGGGAAGGGACGGCACAGAGGTGAGCAGGAACCAACCGGCCTGTCTGTGGTGGGGCTGGCCCCAGGGCAGGCGTGGGGGTGATGGCTGGAAGTGGGATGGCGCGTGAGTTGGCACCAGCCAGCGGTGGAGGCAGAGACTCAGAGGTCAGGGATCTCTCTCTCTCTGTCTCTGTCTCTCTCTCTCTCCCTCAGGGAGCTGAGGAGAGTAAGGTGGCGCCCCCTGCCCACCTCGCCTACCTCTCCATGGGCCCTTCTTTCTCTGGCCGCTCCGGGAGCCCTGCGGGCTTGGGTTCAACCCCCCACACACCGCACAGGCCAAGGGCGCATGCGTGACCACCGGGGCCTAGGGCTGGCCTCGGGGGTGGGGGGGCCTCAGTGAAGGCACCGCCCTCCCTCCAGGCTCTGACCCAGCTGCAGCTCTTCCATCGCGGCCCTTCTGGACTTGGCTTCAGCTGTCTCCCTCCCCTCCCCCACTCCCACTCAGCTTGCAGGCCGCTTCCCTGCCTTGAAAGCATGGCTCTGGCCCTGAGGGCCACAGACCTACTGGGCTTCAAGCTCAAGGCTCTTCCTGGGCCTGCTGCTTCGGCCAGGGGTCATTTTTTCCTGGAAAGACAAAACCATGGCCTCACCCCACGTCTGCACTTTGCCACGGCAGGCAGCCCAGATGTAGGAAAGGCTCTGTGGAGTCAGAAGTGCCGAGACAGGCAGATGGCACCAGAGGGTTTGGGGGCCAGGGCGCAACTGGGCTAGCCCCTCCTCCCGGGAGTCGGGGAGGCCCGGCCTTCCTAGTGCCCAGGCCACGGCTCCGGGGAGAAACCCGCCATGGAGGGCACGCGGGAGGCCCTCTGCCTGAGGTGGCAGGTGTCACGCCAGGGCCACTGCAAGCCTGGCTCGGCTTGCCTGCTTCCTCCAAAGGAGGCTGTCCGACCAGCCGAACCTGGCACCTGGGCCAGGCCCCTTCCAAGGGGACGAGTTCCAGAGGATAGAGCCCTGGGGGCGGCTGCCAAGTCTCCTGGGGCGTGTGCTGGGCCCCCGTCAGAGGAGGAAGCAGCCTGGTAAACGGTGTGCCAGGCCTGAGATCTGGAGGCCTCCCACACCCTTGTCCATGTCCTGCCCAGGCCCCCAGAGGGAGGACGATGTTCGGGCAGTGGCGAGCGGGGTGGGGCTGGCGCCGAGCCTGCCCTTGGATGCCCCGGGGAAGGGCGCCCGGGGATGGGCTGCCCCTGGCCAGGTCTGAGGGACCGACCCAGCTCGGGGCTGTCGGGGGCAGAGAGAGAACCCCCCTCCGCCCTTTCCCTTCAAGTTCTTAGGGCTGGCCAAATCCTTCCCAAGACAGCTTGTCTGGAGAAAATCAGACCCAGCTGAAGAACATGTGTCCATGGGGGAAACCCGGGAAACTGAGTCTCCCCACACAATAGCAGAGATTCTCATCTTGCATCCTCTCCTGAGCTAATGACAAAGGTGGATGTCCCGGGTGGGCCTGTGGAATGGGAGAGGGGAGGAAGTCTATTGTCATGCAGAGGGACATGGAAAGACTTGTCTGAAGCTTATCCCCTGCACTGGGGTCAGGTCGGGAAGGGACGGCACAGAGGTGAGCAGGAACCAACCGGCCTGTCTGTGGTGGGTCTGGCCCCGGGGCAGGCGTGGGGGCGATGGCTGGAAGTGGGATGGTGCGTGAGTTATCACCAGCCAGCGGTGGAGGCAGAGACTCAGAGGTCAGGGATCTCTCTCTCTGTCTCTGTCTCTCTCTCTCTCCCTCAGGGAGCTGAGGAGAGTAAGGTGGCGCCCCCTGCCCACCTCGCCTACCTCTCCATGGGCCCTTCTTTCTCTGGCCGCTCCGGGAGCCCTGCGGGCTTGGGTTCAAACCCCACACACCGCACAGGCCAAGGGCGCATGCGTGACCGCCGGGGCCTAGGGCTGGCCTGGGGGGGGGGGTCTTCAGTGCAGGCCCCGCCCTCCCTCCAGGCTCTGACCCAGCTGCAGCTCTTCCATCGCCGCCCTTCTGGACTCGGCTTCAGCTGTCTCCCTTCCCTCCCCCACTCCCACTCAGCTTGCAGGCCGCTTCCCTGCCTTGAAAGCATGGCTCTGGCCCTGAGGGCCACAGACCTACTGGGCTTCAAGCTCAAGGCTCTGCCTGGGCCTGCTGCTTCGGCCAGGGGCTCATTTTTTCCTGGAAAGACAAAACCATGGCCTCACCCCATGCCTGCACTTTGCCACGGCAGGCAGCCCAGATGTAGGAAAGGCTCTGTGGAGTCAGAAGTGCCGAGACAGGCAGATGGCACCAGAGGGTTTGGGGGCCAGGGCGCAACTGGGCTAGCCCCTCCTCCCGGGAGTCGGGGAGGCCCGGCCTTCCTAGTGCCCAGGCCACGGCTCCGGGGAGAAACCCGCCATGGAGGGCACGCGGGAGGCCCTCTGCCTGAGGTGGCAGGTGTCACGCCAGGGCCACTGCAAGCCTGGCTCGGCTTGCCTGCTTCCTCCAATGGAGGCTGGCCGACCAGCCGAACCTGGCACCTGGGCCAGGCCCCTTCCAAGGGGACGAGTTCCAGAGGATAGAGCCCTGGGGGCGGCTGCCAAGTCTCCTGGGGCGTGTGCTGGGCCCCCGTCAGAGGAGGAAGCAGCCTGGTAAACGGTGTGCCAGGCCTGAGATCTGGAGGCCTCCCACAGCCGGGTCCCTGTCCTGCCCAGGCCCCCCGAGGGAGGACGATGGTCGGGCAGTGGCGAGCGGGGTGGGGCTGGCGCCGAGCCTGCCCTTGGATGCCCCGGGGAAGGGCGCCCGGGGATGGGCTGCCCCTGGCCAGGTCTGAGGGACCGACCCAGCTCGGGGCTGTCGGGGGCAGAGAGAGAACCCCCCTCCGCCCTTTCCCTTCAGGTTCTTAGGGCTGGCCAAATCCTTCCCAAGACAGCTTGTCTGGAGAAAATCAGACCCAGCTGAAGAACATGTGTCCATGGGGGAAACCCGGGAAACTGAGTCTCGCCACACAATAGCAGAGATTCTCATCTTGCATCCTCTCCTGAGCTAATGACAAAGGTGGATGTCCCGGGTGGGCCTGTGGAATGGGAGAGGGGAGGAAGTCTATTGTCATGCAGAGGGACATGGAAAGACTTGTCTGAAGCTTATCCCCTGCACTGGGGTCAGGTCGGGAAGGGACGGCACAGAGGTGAGCAGGAACCAACCGGCCTGTCTGTGGTGGGGCTGGCCCCAGGGCAGGCGTGGGGGTGATGGCTGGAAGTGGGATGGCGCGTGAGTTGGCACCAGCCAGCGGTGGAGGCAGAGACTCAGAGGTCAGGGATCTCTCTCTCTCTGTCTCTGTCTCTCTCTCTCTCCCTCAGGGAGCTGAGGAGAGTAAGGTGGCGCCCCCTGCCCACCTCGCCTACCTCTCCATGGGCCCTTCTTTCTCTGGCCGCTCCGGGAGCCCTGCGGGCTTGGGTTCAACCCCCCACACACCGCACAGGCCAAGGGCGCATGCGTGACCACCGGGGCCTAGGGCTGGCCTCGGGGGTGGGGGGGCCTCAGTGAAGGCACCGCCCTCCCTCCAGGCTCTGACCCAGCTGCAGCTCTTCCATCGCGGCCCTTCTGGACTTGGCTTCAGCTGTCTCCCTCCCCTCCCCCACTCCCACTCAGCTTGCAGGCCGCTTCCCTGCCTTGAAAGCATGGCTCTGGCCCTGAGGGCCACAGACCTACTGGGCTTCAAGCTCAAGGCTCTTCCTGGGCCTGCTGCTTCGGCCAGGGGTCATTTTTTCCTGGAAAGACAAAACCATGGCCTCACCCCACGTCTGCACTTTGCCACGGCAGGCAGCCCAGATGTAGGAAAGGCTCTGTGGAGTCAGAAGTGCCGAGACAGGCAGATGGCACCAGAGGGTTTGGGGGCCAGGGCGCAACTGGGCTAGCCCCTCCTCCCGGGAGTCGGGGAGGCCCGGCCTTCCTAGTGCCCAGGCCACGGCTCCGGGGAGAAACCCGCCATGGAGGGCACGCGGGAGGCCCTCTGCCTGAGGTGGCAGGTGTCACGCCAGGGCCACTGCAAGCCTGGCTCGGCTTGCCTGCTTCCTCCAAAGGAGGCTGTCCGACCAGCCGAACCTGGCACCTGGGCCAGGCCCCTTCCAAGGGGACGAGTTCCAGAGGATAGAGCCCTGGGGGCGGCTGCCAAGTCTCCTGGGGCGTGTGCTGGGCCCCCGTCAGAGGAGGAAGCAGCCTGGTAAACGGTGTGCCAGGCCTGAGATCTGGAGGCCTCCCACACCCTTGTCCATGTCCTGCCCAGGCCCCCAGAGGGAGGACGATGTTCGGGCAGTGGCGAGCGGGGTGGGGCTGGCGCCGAGCCTGCCCTTGGATGCCCCGGGGAAGGGCGCCCGGGGATGGGCTGCCCCTGGCCAGGTCTGAGGGACCGACCCAGCTCGGGGCTGTCGGGGGCAGAGAGAGAACCCCCCTCCGCCCTTTCCCTTCAAGTTCTTAGGGCTGGCCAAATCCTTCCCAAGACAGCTTGTCTGGAGAAAATCAGACCCAGCTGAAGAACATGTGTCCATGGGGGAAACCCGGGAAACTGAGTCTCCCCACACAATAGCAGAGATTCTCATCTTGCATCCTCTCCTGAGCTAATGACAAAGGTGGATGTCCCGGGTGGGCCTGTGGAATGGGAGAGGGGAGGAAGTCTATTGTCATGCAGAGGGACATGGAAAGACTTGTCTGAAGCTTATCCCCTGCACTGGGGTCAGGTCGGGAAGGGACGGCACAGAGGTGAGCAGGAACCAACCGGCCTGTCTGTGGTGGGTCTGGCCCCGGGGCAGGCGTGGGGGCGATGGCTGGAAGTGGGATGGTGCGTGAGTTATCACCAGCCAGCGGTGGAGGCAGAGACTCAGAGGTCAGGGATCTCTCTCTCTGTCTCTGTCTCTCTCTCTCTCCCTCAGGGAGCTGAGGAGAGTAAGGTGGCGCCCCCTGCCCACCTCGCCTACCTCTCCATGGGCCCTTCTTTCTCTGGCCGCTCCGGGAGCCCTGCGGGCTTGGGTTCAAACCCCACACACCGCACAGGCCAAGGGCGCATGCGTGACCGCCGGGGCCTAGGGCTGGCCTGGGGGGGGGGGTCTTCAGTGCAGGCCCCGCCCTCCCTCCAGGCTCTGACCCAGCTGCAGCTCTTCCATCGCCGCCCTTCTGGACTCGGCTTCAGCTGTCTCCCTTCCCTCCCCCACTCCCACTCAGCTTGCAGGCCGCTTCCCTGCCTTGAAAGCATGGCTCTGGCCCTGAGGGCCACAGACCTACTGGGCTTCAAGCTCAAGGCTCTGCCTGGGCCTGCTGCTTCGGCCAGGGGCTCATTTTTTCCTGGAAAGACAAAACCATGGCCTCACCCCATGCCTGCACTTTGCCACGGCAGGCAGCCCAGATGTAGGAAAGGCTCTGTGGAGTCAGAAGTGCCGAGACAGGCAGATGGCACCAGAGGGTTTGGGGGCCAGGGCGCAACTGGGCTAGCCCCTCCTCCCGGGAGTCGGGGAGGCCCGGCCTTCCTAGTGCCCAGGCCACGGCTCCGGGGAGAAACCCGCCATGGAGGGCACGCGGGAGGCCCTCTGCCTGAGGTGGCAGGTGTCACGCCAGGGCCACTGCAAGCCTGGCTCGGCTTGCCTGCTTCCTCCAATGGAGGCTGGCCGACCAGCCGAACCTGGCACCTGGGCCAGGCCCCTTCCAAGGGGACGAGTTCCAGAGGATAGAGCCCTGGGGGCGGCTGCCAAGTCTCCTGGGGCGTGTGCTGGGCCCCCGTCAGAGGAGGAAGCAGCCTGGTAAACGGTGTGCCAGGCCTGAGATCTGGAGGCCTCCCACAGCCGGGTCCCTGTCCTGCCCAGGCCCCCCGAGGGAGGACGATGGTCGGGCAGTGGCGAGCGGGGTGGGGCTGGCGCCGAGCCTGCCCTTGGATGCCCCGGGGAAGGGCGCCCGGGGATGGGCTGCCCCTGGCCAGGTCTGAGGGACCGACCCAGCTCGGGGCTGTCGGGGGCAGAGAGAGAACCCCCCTCCGCCCTTTCCCTTCAGGTTCTTAGGGCTGGCCAAATCCTTCCCAAGACAGCTTGTCTGGAGAAAATCAGACCCAGCTGAAGAACATGTGTCCATGGGGGAAACCCGGGAAACTGAGTCTCGCCACACAATAGCAGAGATTCTCATCTTGCATCCTCTCCTGAGCTAATGACAAAGGTGGATGTCCCGGGTGGGCCTGTGGAATGGGAGAGGGGAGGAAGTCTATTGTCATGCAGAGGGACATGGAAAGACTTGTCTGAAGCTTATCCCCTGCACTGGGGTCAGGTCGGGAAGGGACGGCACAGAGGTGAGCAGGAACCAACCGGCCTGTCTGTGGTGGGGCTGGCCCCGGGGCAGGCGTGGGGGTGATGGCTGGAAGTGGGATGGCGCGTGAGTTGGCACCAGCCAGCGGTGGAGGCAGAGACTCAGAGGTCAGGGATCTCTCTCTCTGTCTCTGTCTCTCTCTCTCTCCCTCAGGGAGCTGAGGAGAGTAAGGTGGCGCCCCCTGCCCACCTCGCCTACCTCTCCATGGGCCCTTCTTTCTCTGGCCGCTCCGGGAGCCCTGCGGGCTTGGGTTCAACCCCCCACACACCGCACAGGCCAAGGGCGCATGCGTGACCGCCGGGGCCTAGGGCTGGCCTCGGGGGTGGTGGGGCCTCAGTGAAGGCACCGCCCTCCCTCCAGGCTCTGACCCACCTGAAGCTCTTCCATCGCCGCCCTTCTGGACTCGGCTTCAGCTGTCTCCCTCCCCTCCCCCACTCCCACTCAGCTTGCAGGCCGCTTCCCTGCCTTGAAAGCATGGCTCTGGCCCTGAGGGCCACAGACCTACTGGGCTTCAAGCTCAAGGCTCTTCCTGGGCCTGCTGCTTCGGCCAGGGGCTCATTTTTTCCTGGAAAGACAAAACCATGGCCTCACCCCACGTCTGCACTTTGCCACGGCAGGCAGCCCTGATGTAGGAAAGGCTCTGTGGAGTCAGAAGTGCCGAGACAGGCAGATGGCACCAGAGGGTTTGGGGGCCAGGGCGCAACTGGGCTAGCCCCTCCTCCCGGGAGTCGGGGAGGCCCGGCCTTCCTAGTGCCCAGGCCACGGCTCCGGGGAGAAACCCGCCATGGAGGGCACGCGGGAGGCCCTCTGCCTGAGGTGGCAGGTGTCACGCCAGGGCCACTGCAAGCCTGGCTCGGCTTGCCTGCTTCCTCCAAAGGAGGCTGCCCGACCAGCCGAACCTGGCACCTGGGCCAGGCCCCTTCCAAGGGGACGAGTTCCAGAGGATAGAGCCCTGGGGGCGGCTGCCAAGTCTCCTGGGGCGTGTGCTGGGCCCCCGTCAGAGGAGGAAGCAGCCTGGTAAACGGTGTGCCAGGCCTGAGATCTGGAGGCCTCCCACAGCCGGGTCCCTGTCCTGCCCAGGGCCCCCGAGGGAGGACGATGGTTGGGCAGTGGCGAGCGGGGTGGGGCTGGCGCCGAGCCTGCCCTTGGATGCCCCGGGGAAGGGCTCCGGGGGATGGGCTGCCCCTGGCCAGGTCTGAGGGACCGACCCAGCTCGGGGCTGTCGGGGGCAGAGAGAGAACCCCCCTGCGCCCTTTCCCTTCAGGTTCTTAGGGCTGGCCAAATCCTTCCCAAGACAGCTTGTCTGGAGAAAATCAGACCCAGCTGAAGAACATGTGTCCATGGGGGAAACCCGGGAAACTGAGTCTCGCCACACAATAGCAGAGATTCTCATCTTGCATCCTCTCCTGAGCTAATGACAAAGGTGGATGTCCCGGGTGGGCCTGTGGAATGGGAGAGGGGAGGAAGTCTATTGTCATGCAGAGGGACATGGAAAGACTTGTCTGAAGCTTATCCCCTGCACAGGGGTCAGGTCGGGAAGGGACGGCACAGAGGTGAGCAGGAACCAACCGGCCTGTCTGTGGTGGGGCTGGCCCCTGGGCAGGCGTGGGGGTGATGGCTGGAAGTGGGATGGCGCGTGAGTTGGCACCAGCCAGCGGTGGAGACAGAGACTCAGAGGTCAGGGATCTCTCTCTCTGTCTCTGTCTCTCTCTCTCTCCCTCAGGGAGCTGAGGAGAGTAAGGTGGCGCCCCCTGCCCACCTCGCCTACCTCTCCATGGGCCCTTCTTTCTCTGGCCGCTCCGGGAGCCCTGCGGGCTTGGGTTCAACCCCCCACACACCGCACAGGCCAAGGGCGCATGCGTGACCGCCGGGGCCTAGGGCTGGCCTCAGGGGTGGGGGGGCCTCAGTGAAGGCACCGCCCTCCCTCCAGGCTCTGACCCAGCTGCAGCTCTTCCATCGCTGCCCTTCTGGACTCGGCTTCAGCTGTCTCCCTCCCCTCCCCCACTCCCACTCAGCTTGCAGGTCGCTTCCCTGCCTTGAAAGCATGGCTCTGGCCCTGAGGGCCACAGACCTACTGGGCTTCAAGCTCAAGGCTCTGCCTGGGCCTGCTGCTTCGGCCAGGGGCTCATTTTTTCCTGGAAAGACAAAACCATGGCCTCACCCCATGCCTGCACTTTGCCACGGCAGGCAGCCCAGATGTAGGAAAGGCTCTGTGGAGTCAGAAGTGCCGAGACAGGCAGATGGCACCAGAGGGTTTGGGGGCCAGGGCGCAACTGGGCTAGCCCCTCCTCCCGGGAGTCGGGGAGGCCCGGCCTTCCTAGTGCCCAGGCCACGGCTCCGGGGAGAAACCCGCCATGGAGGGCACGCGGGAGGCCCTCTGCCTGAGGTGGCAGGTGTCACGCCAGGGCCACTGCAAGCCTGGCTCGGCTTGCCTGCTTCCTCCAATGGAGGCTGGCCGACCAGCCGAACCTGGCACCTGGGCCAGGCCCCTTCCAAGGGGACGAGTTCCAGAGGATAGAGCCCCTGGGGCGGCTGCCAAGTCTCCTGGGGCGTGTGCTGGGCCCCCGTCAGAGGAGGAAGCAGCCTGGTAAACGGTGTGCCAGGCCTGAGATCTGGAGGCCTCCCACACCCGGGTCCCTGTCCTGCCCAGGCCCCCCGAGGGAGGACAATGGTCGGGCAGTGGCGAGCGGGGTGGGGCTGGCGCCGAGCCTGCCCTTGGATGCCCCGGGGAAGGGCGCCTGGGGATGGGCTGCCCCTGGCCAGGTCTGAGGGACCGACCCAGCTCGGGGCTGTCGGGGGCAGAGAGAGAACCCCCCTCCGCCCTTTCCCTTCAGGTTCTTAGGGCTGGCCAAATCCTTCCCAAGACAGCTTGTCTGGAGAAAATCAGACCCAGCTGAAGAACATGTGTCCATGGGGGAAACCCGGGAAACTGAGTCTCGCCACACAATAGCAGAGATTCTCATCTTGCATCCTCTCCTGAGCTAATGACAAAGGTGGATGTCCCGGGTGGGCCTGTGGAATGGGAGAGGGGAGGAAGTCTATTGTCATGCAGAGGGACATGGAAAGACTTGTCTGAAGCTTATCCCCTGCACTGGGGTCAGGTCGGGAAGGGACGGCACAGAGGTGAGCAGGAACCAACCGGCCTGTCTGTGGTGGGGCTGGCCCCAGGGCAGGCGTGGGGGTGATGGCTGGAAGTGGGATGGCGCGTGAGTTGGCACCAGCCAGCGGTGGAGGCAGAGACTCAGAGGTCAGGGATCTCTCTCTCTCTGTCTCTGTCTCTCTCTCTCTCCCTCAGGGAGCTGAGGAGAGTAAGGTGGCGCCCCCTGCCCACCTCGCCTACCTCTCCATGGGCCCTTCTTTCTCTGGCCGCTCCGGGAGCCCTGCGGGCTTGGGTTCAACCCCCCACACACCGCACAGGCCAAGGGCGCATGCGTGACCACCGGGGCCTAGGGCTGGCCTCGGGGGTGGGGGGGCCTCAGTGAAGGCACCGCCCTCCCTCCAGGCTCTGACCCAGCTGCAGCTCTTCCATCGCGGCCCTTCTGGACTTGGCTTCAGCTGTCTCCCTCCCCTCCCCCACTCCCACTCAGCTTGCAGGCCGCTTCCCTGCCTTGAAAGCATGGCTCTGGCCCTGAGGGCCACAGACCTACTGGGCTTCAAGCTCAAGGCTCTTCCTGGGCCTGCTGCTTCGGCCAGGGGTCATTTTTTCCTGGAAAGACAAAACCATGGCCTCACCCCACGTCTGCACTTTGCCACGGCAGGCAGCCCAGATGTAGGAAAGGCTCTGTGGAGTCAGAAGTGCCGAGACAGGCAGATGGCACCAGAGGGTTTGGGGGCCAGGGCGCAACTGGGCTAGCCCCTCCTCCCGGGAGTCGGGGAGGCCCGGCCTTCCTAGTGCCCAGGCCACGGCTCCGGGGAGAAACCCGCCATGGAGGGCACGCGGGAGGCCCTCTGCCTGAGGTGGCAGGTGTCACGCCAGGGCCACTGCAAGCCTGGCTCGGCTTGCCTGCTTCCTCCAAAGGAGGCTGTCCGACCAGCCGAACCTGGCACCTGGGCCAGGCCCCTTCCAAGGGGACGAGTTCCAGAGGATAGAGCCCTGGGGGCGGCTGCCAAGTCTCCTGGGGCGTGTGCTGGGCCCCCGTCAGAGGAGGAAGCAGCCTGGTAAACGGTGTGCCAGGCCTGAGATCTGGAGGCCTCCCACACCCTTGTCCATGTCCTGCCCAGGCCCCCAGAGGGAGGACGATGTTCGGGCAGTGGCGAGCGGGGTGGGGCTGGCGCCGAGCCTGCCCTTGGATGCCCCGGGGAAGGGCGCCCGGGGATGGGCTGCCCCTGGCCAGGTCTGAGGGACCGACCCAGCTCGGGGCTGTCGGGGGCAGAGAGAGAACCCCCCTCCGCCCTTTCCCTTCAGGTTCTTAGGGCTGGCCAAATCCTTCCCAAGACAGCTTGTCTGGAGAAAATCAGACCCAGCTGAAGAACATGTGTCCATGGGGGAAACCCGGGAAACTGAGTCTCGCCACACAATAGCAGAGATTCTCATCTTGCATCCTCTCCTGAGCTAATGACAAAGGTGGATGTCCCGGGTGGGCCTGTGGAATGGGAGAGGGGAGGAAGTCTATTGTCATGCAGAGGGACATGGAAAGACTTGTCTGAAGCTTATCCCCTGCACTGGGGTCAGGTCGGGAAGGGACGGCACAGAGGTGAGCAGGAACCAACCGGCCTGTCTGTGGTGGGGCTGGCCCCGGGGCAGGCGTGGGGGTGATGGCTGGAAGTGGGATGGCGCGTGAGTTGGCACCAGCCAGCGGTGGAGGCAGAGACTCAGAGGTCAGGGATCTCTCTCTCTGTCTCTGTCTCTCTCTCTCTCCCTCAGGGAGCTGAGGAGAGTAAGGTGGCGCCCCCTGCCCACCTCGCCTACCTCTCCATGGGCCCTTCTTTCTCTGGCCGCTCCGGGAGCCCTGCGGGCTTGGGTTCAACCCCCCACACACCGCACAGGCCAAGGGCGCATGCGTGACCGCCGGGGCCTAGGGCTGGCCTCGGGGGTGGTGGGGCCTCAGTGAAGGCACCGCCCTCCCTCCAGGCTCTGACCCAGCTGCAGCTCTTCCATCGCCGCCCTTCTGGACTCGGCTTCAGCTGTCTCCCTCCCCTCCCCCACTCCCACTCAGCTTGCAGGCCGCTTCCCTGCCTTGAAAGCATGGCTCTGGCCCTGAGGGCCACAGACCTACTGGGCTTCAAGCTCAAGGCTCTTCCTGGGCCTGCTGCTTCGGCCAGGGGCTCATTTTTTCCTGGAAAGACAAAACCATGGCCTCACCCCACGTCTGCACTTTGCCACGGCAGGCAGCCCTGATGTAGGAAAGGCTCTGTGGAGTCAGAAGTGCCGAGACAGGCAGATGGCACCAGAGGGTTTGGGGGCCAGGGCGCAACTGGGCTAGCCCCTCCTCCCGGGAGTCGGGGAGGCCCGGCCTTCCTAGTGCCCAGGCCACGGCTCCGGGGAGAAACCCGCCATGGAGGGCACGCGGGAGGCCCTCTGCCTGAGGTGGCAGGTGTCACGCCAGGGCCACTGCAAGCCTGGCTCGGCTTGCCTGCTTCCTCCAAAGGAGGCTGCCCGACCAGCCGAACCTGGCACCTGGGCCAGGCCCCTTCCAAGGGGACGAGTTCCAGAGGATAGAGCCCTGGGGGTGGCTGCCAAGTCTCCTGGGGCGTGTGCTGGGCCCCCGTCAGAGGAGGAAGCAGCCTGGTAAACGGTGTGCCAGGCCTGAGATCTGGAGGCCTCCCACAGCCGGGTCCCTGTCCTGCCCAGGGCCCCCGAGGGAGGACGATGGTTGGGCAGTGGCGAGCGGGGTGGGGCTGGCGCCGAGCCTGCCCTTGGATGCCCCGGGGAAGGGCTCCGGGGGATGGGCTGCCCCTGGCCAGGTCTGAGGGACCGACCCAGCTCGGGGCTGTCGGGGGCAGAGAGAGAACCCCCCTCCGCCCTTTCCCTTCAGGTTCTTAGGGCTGGCCAAATCCTTCCCAAGACAGCTTGTCTGGAGAAAATCAGACCCAGCTGAAGAACATGTGTCCATGGGGGAAACCCGGGAAACTGAGTCTCGCCACACAATAGCAGAGATTCTCATCTTGCATCCTCTCCTGAGCTAATGACAAAGGTGGATGTCCCGGGTGGGCCTGTGGAATGGGAGAGGGGAGGAAGTCTATTGTCATGCAGAGGGACATGGAAAGACTTGTCTGAAGCTTATCCCCTGCACAGGGGTCAGGTTGGGAAGGGACGGCACAGAGGTGAGCAGGAACCAACCGGCCTGTCTGTGGTGGGGCTGGCCCCGGGGCAGGCGTGGGGGTGATGGCTGGAAGTGGGATGGCGCGTGAGTTGGCACCAGCCAGCGGTGGAGACAGAGACTCAGAGGTCAGGGATCTCTCTCTCTGTCTCTGTCTCTCTCTCTCTCCCTCAGGGAGCTGAGGAGAGTAAGGTGGCGCCCCCTGCCCACCTCGCCTACCTCTCCATGGGCCCTTCTTTCTCTGGCCGCTCCGGGAGCCCTGCGGGCTTGGGTTCAACCCCCCACACACCGCACAGGCCAATGGCGCATGCGTGACCGCCGGGGCCTAGGGCTGGCCTCAGGGGTGGGGGGGCCTCAGTGAAGGCACTGCCCTCCCTCCAGGCTCTGACCCAGCTGCAGCTCTTCCATCGCCGCCCTTCTGGACTCGGCTTCAGCTGTCTCCCTCCCCTCCCCCACTCCCACTCAGCTTGCAGGTCGCTTCCCTGCCTTGAAAGCATGGCTCTGGCCCTGAGGGCCACAGACCTACTGGGCTTCAAGCTCAAGGCTCTGCCTGGGCCTGCTGCTTCGGCCAGGGGCTCATTTTTTCCTGGAAAGACAAAACCATGGCCTCACCCCATGCCTGCACTTTGCCACGGCAGGCAGCCCAGATGTAGGAAAGGCTCTGTGGAGTCAGAAGTGCCGAGACAGGCAGATGGCACCAGAGGGTTTGGGGGCCAGGGCGCAACTGGGCTAGCCCCTCCTCCCGGGAGTCGGGGAGGCCCGGCCTTCCTAGTGCCCAGGCCACGGCTCCGGGGAGAAACCCGCCATGGAGGGCACGCGGGAGGCCCTCTGCCTGAGGTGGCAGGTGTCACGCCAGGGCCACTGCAAGCCTGGCTCGGCTTGCCTGCTTCCTCCAATGGAGGCTGGCCGACCAGCCGAACCTGGCACCTGGGCCAGGCCCCTTCCAAGGGGACGAGTTCCAGAGGATAGAGCCCCTGGGGCGGCTGCCAAGTCTCCTGGGGCGTGTGCTGGGCCCCCGTCAGAGGAGGAAGCAGCCTGGTAAACGGTGTGCCAGGCCTGAGATCTGGAGGCCTCCCACACCCGGGTCCCTGTCCTGCCCAGGCCCCCCGAGGGAGGACAATGGTCGGGCAGTGGCGAGCGGGGTGGGGCTGGCGCCGAGCCTGCCCTTGGATGCCCCGGGGAAGGGCGCCGGGGGATGGGCTGCCCCTGGCCAGGTCTGAGGGACCGACCCAGCTCAGGGCTGTCGGGGGCAGAGAGAGAACCCCCCTCCGCCCTTTCCCTTCAGGTTCTTAGGGCTGGCCAAATCCTTCCCAAGACAGCTTGTCTGGAGAAAATCAGACCCAGCTGAAGAACATGTGTCCATGGGGGAAACCCGGGAAACTGAGTCTCCCCACACAATAGAAGAGATTCTCATCTTGCATCCTCTCCTGAGCTAATGACAAAGGTGGATGTCCCGGGTGGGCCTGTGGAATGGGAGAGGGGAGGAAGTCTATTGTCATGCAGAGGGACATGGAAAGACTTGTCTGAAGCTTATCCCCTGCACTGGGGTCAGGTCAGGAAGGGACGGCACAGAGGTGAGCAGGAACCAACCGGCCTGTCTGTGGTGGGGCTGGCCCCGGGGCAGGCGTGGGGGTGATGGCTGGAAGTGGGATGGCGCGTGAGTTGGCACCAGCCAGCGGTGGAGGCAGAGACTCAGAGGTCAGGGATCTCTCTCTCTGTCTCTGTCTCTCTCTCTCTCCCTCAGGGAGCTGAGGAGAGTAAGTTGGCGCCCCCTGCCCACCTCGCCTACCTCTCCATGGGCCCTTCTTTCTCTGGCCGCTCCGGGAGCCCTGCGGGCTTGGGTTCAACCCCCCACACACCGCACAGGCCAAGGGCGCATGCGTGACCGCCGGGGCCTAGGGCTGGCCTCGGGGGTGGGGGGGCCTCAGTGAAGGCACCGCCCTCCCTCCAGGCTCTGACCCAGCTGCAGCTCTTCCATCGCCGCCCTTCTGGACTCGGCTTCAGCTGTCTCCCTCCTCTCCCCCACTCCCACTCAGCTTGCAGGCCGCTTCCCTGCCTTGAAAGCATGGCTCTGGCCCTGATGGCCACAGACCTACTGGGCTTCAAGCTCAAGGCTCTGCCTGGGCCTGCTGCTTCGGCCAGGGGCTCATTTTTTCCTGGAAAGTCAAAACCATGGCATCACCCCACGCCTGCACTTTGCCACGGCAGGCAGCCCAGATGTAGGAAAGGCTCTGTGGAGTCAGAAGTGCCGAGACAGGCAGATGGCACCAGAGGGTTTGGGGGCCAGGGCGCAACTGGGCTAGCCCCTCCTCCCGGGAGTCGGGGAGGCCCGGCCTTCCTAGTGCCCAGGCCACGGCTCCGGGGAGAAACCCGCCATGGAGGGCACGCGGGAGGCCCTCTGCCTGAGGTGGCAGGTGTCACGCCAGGGCCACTGCAAGCCTGGCTCGGCTTGCCTGCTTCCTCCAAAGGAGGCTGCCCGACCAGCCGAACCTGGCACCTGGGCCAGGCCCCTTCCAAGGGGACGAGTTCCAGAGGATAGAGCCCTGGGGGCGGCTGCCAAGTCTCCTGGGGCGTGTGCTGGGCCCCCGTCAGAGGAGGAAGCAGCCTGGTAAACGGTGTGCCAGGCCTGAGATCTGGAGGCCTCCCACAGCCGGGTCCCTGTCCTGCCCAGGGCCCCCGAGGGAGGACGATGGTCGGGCAGTGGCGAGCGGGGTGGGGCTGGCGCCGAGCCTGCCCTTGGATGCCCCGGGGAAGGGCTCCGGGGGATGGGCTGCCCCTGGCCAGGTCTGAGGGACCGACCCAGCTCGGGGCTGTCGGGGGCAGAGAGAGAACCCCCCTGCGCCCTTTCCCTTCAGGTTCTTAGGGCTGGCCAAATCCTTCCCAAGACAGCTTGTCTGGAGAAAATCAGACCCAGCTGAAGAACATGTGTCCATGGGGGAAACCCGGGAAACTGAGTCTCGCCACACAATAGCAGAGATTCTCATCTTGCATCCTCTCCTGAGCTAATGACAAAGGTGGATGTCCCGGTTGGGCCTGTGGAATGGGAGAGGGGAGGAAGTCTATTGTCATGCAGAGGGACATGGAAAGACTTGTCTGAAGCTTATCCCCTGCACAGGGGTCAGGTCGGGAAGGGACGGCACAGAGGTGAGCAGGAACCAACCGGCCTGTCTGTGGTGGGGCTGGCCCCTGGGCAGGCGTGGGGGTGATGGCTGGAAGTGGGATGGCGCGTGAGTTGGCACCAGCCAGCGGTGGAGGCAGAGACTCAGAGGTCAGGGATCTCTCTCTCTGTGTCTCTCTCTCTCTCCCTCAGGGAGCTGAGGAGAGTAAGGCGGCGCCCCCTGCCCACCTCGCCTACCTCTCCATGGGCCCTTCTTTCTCTGGCCGCTACGGGAGCCCTGCGGGCTTGGGTTCAACCCCCCACGCACCGCACAGGACAAGGGCGCATGCGCGACCGCCAGGGCCTAGGACTGGCCTGGGGGGGGGTCCTCAGTGAAGGCCCCGCCCTCCCTCCAGGCTCTGACCCAGCTGCAGCTCTTCCATCGCCGCCCTTCTGGACTCGGCTTCAGCTGTCTCCCTCCCCTCCCCCACTCCCACTCAGCTTGCAGGCCGCTTCCCTGCCTTGAAAGCATGGCTCTGGCCCTGAGGGCCACAGACCTACTGGGCTTCAAGCTCAAGGCTCTGCATGGGCCTGCTGCTTCGGCCAGGGGCTCATTTTTTCCTGGAAAGACAAAACCATGGCCTCACCCCACGCCTGCACTTTGCCACGGCAGGCAGCCCAGATGTAGGAAAGGCTCTGTGGAGTCAGAAGTGCCGAGACAGGCAGATGGCACCAGAGGGTTTGGGGGCCAGGGCGCAACTGGGCTAGCCCCTCCTCCCGGGAGTCGGGGAGGCCCGGCCTTCCTAGTGCCCAGGCCACGGCTCCGGGGAGAAACCCGCCATGGAGGGCACGCGGGAGGCCCTCTGCCTGAGGTGGCAGGTGTCACGCCAGGGCCACTGCAAGCCTGGCTCGGCTTGCCTGCTTCCTCCAATGGAGGCTGGCCGACCAGCCGAACCTGGCACCTGGGCCAGGCCCCTTCCAAGGGGACGAGTTCCCGAGGATAGAGCCCTGGGGGCGGCTGCCAAGTCTCCTGGGGCGTGTGCTGGGCCCCCGTCAGAGGAGGAAGCAGCCTGGTAAACGGTGTGCCAGGCCTGAGATCTGGAGGCCTCCCACAGCCGGGTCCCTGTCCTGCCCAGGCCCCCCGAGGGAGGACGATGGTGGGGCAGTGGCGAGCGGGGTGGGGCTGGCGCCGAGCCTGCCCTTGGATGCCCCGGGGAAGGGCGCCCGGGGATGGGCTGCCCCTGGCCAGGTCTGAGGGACCGACCCAGCTCGGGGCTGTCGGGGGCAGAGAGAGAACCCCCCTCCGCCCTTTCCCTTCAGGTTCTTAGGGCTGGCCAAATCCTTCCCAAGACAGCTTGTCTGGAGAAAATCAGACCCAGCTGAAGAACATGTGTCCATGGGGGAAACCCGGGAAACTGAGTCTCGCCACACAATAGCATAGATTCTCATCTTGCATCCTCTCCTGAGCTAATGACAAAGGTGGATGTCCCGGGTGGGCCTGTGGAATGGGAGAGGGGAGGAAGTCTATTGTCATGCAGAGGGACATGGAAAGACTTGTCTGAAGCTTATCCCCTGCACTGGGGTCAGGTCGGGAAGGGACGGCACAGAGGTGAGCAGGAACCAACCGGCCTGTCTGTGGTGGGGCTGGCCCCGGGGCAGGCGTGGGGGTGATGGCTGGAAGTGGGATGGCGCGTGAGTTGGCACCAGCCAGCGGTGGAGGCAGAGACTCAGAGGTCAGGGATCTCTCTCTCTGTCTCTGTCTCTCTCTCTCTCCCTCAGGGAGCTGAGGAGAGTAAGGTGGCGCCCCCTGCCCACCTCGCCTACCTCTCCATGGGCCCTTCTTTCTCTGGCCGCTCCGGGAGCCCTGCGGGCTTGGGTTCAACCCCCCACACACCGCACAGGCCAAGGGCGCATGCGTGACCGCCGGGGCCTAGGGCTGGCCTCGGGGGTGGTGGGGCCTCAGTGAAGGCACCGCCCTCCCTCCAGGCTCTGACCCACCTGAAGCTCTTCCATCGCCGCCCTTCTGGACTCGGCATCAGCTGTCTCCCTCCCCTCCCCCACTCCCACTCAGCTTGCAGGCCGCTTCCCTGCCTTGAAAGCATGGCTCTGGCCCTGAGGGCCACAGACCTACTGGGCTTCAAGCTCAAGGCTCTTCCTGGGCCTGCTGCTTCGGCCAGGGGCTCATTTTTTCCTGGAAAGACAAAACCATGGCCTCACCCCACGTCTGCACTTTGCCACGGCAGGCAGCCCTGATGTAGGAAAGGCTCTGTGGAGTCAGAAGTGCCGAGACAGGCAGATGGCACCAGAGGGTTTGGGGGCCAGGGCGCAACTGGGCTAGCCCCTCCTCCCGGGAGTCGGGGAGGCCCGGCCTTCCTAGTGCCCAGGCCACGGCTCCGGGGAGAAACCCGCCATGGAGGGCACGCGGGAGGCCCTCTGCCTGAGGTGGCAGGTGTCACGCCAGGGCCACTGCAAGCCTGGCTCGGCTTGCCTGCTTCCTCCAAAGGAGGCTGCCCGACCAGCCGAACCTGGCACCTGGGCCAGGCCCCTTCCAAGGGGACGAGTTCCAGAGGATAGAGCCCTGGGGGTGGCTGCCAAGTCTCCTGGGGCGTGTGCTGGGCCCCCGTCAGAGGAGGAAGCAGCCTGGTAAACGGTGTGCCAGGCCTGAGATCTGGAGGCCTCCCACAGCCGGGTCCCTGTCCTGCCCAGGGCCCCCGAGGGAGGACGATGGTTGGGCAGTGGCGAGCGGGGTGGGGCTGGCGCCGAGCCTGCCCTTGGATGCCCCGGGGAAGGGCTCCGGGGGATGGGCTGCCCCTGGCCAGGTCTGAGGGACCGACCCAGCTCGGGGCTGTCGGGGGCAGAGAGAGAACCCCCCTGCGCCCTTTCCCTTCAGGTTCTTAGGGCTGGCCAAATCCTTCCCAAGACAGCTTGTCTGGAGAAAATCAGACCCAGCTGAAGAACATGTGTCCATGGGGGAAACCCGGGAAACTGAGTCTCGCCACACAATAGCAGAGATTCTCATCTTGCATCCTCTCCTGAGCTAATGACAAAGGTGGATGTCCCGGGTGGGCCTGTGGAATGGGAGAGGGGAGGAAGTCTATTGTCATGCAGAGGGACATGGAAAGACTTGTCTGAAGCTTATCCCCTGCACAGGGGTCAGGTCGGGAAGGGACGGCACAGAGGTGAGCAGGAACCAACCGGCCTGTCTGTGGTGGGGCTGGCCCCTGGGCAGGCGTGGGGGTGATGGCTGGAAGTGGGATGGCGCGTGAGTTGGCACCAGCCAGCGGTGGAGACAGAGACTCAGAGGTCAGGGATCTCTCTCTCTGTCTCTGTCTCTCTCTCTCTCCCTCAGGGAGCTGAGGAGAGTAAGGTGGCGCCCCCTGCCCACCTCGCCTACCTCTCCATGGGCCCTTCTTTCTCTGGCCGCTCCGGGAGCCCTGCGGGCTTGGGTTCAACCCCCCACACACCGCACAGGCCAATGGCGCATGCGTGACCGCCGGGGCCTAGGGCTGGCCTCAGGGGTGGGGGGGCCTCAGTGAAGGCACCGCCCTCCCTCCAGGCTCTGACCCAGCTGCAGCTCTTCCATCGCTGCCCTTCTGGACTCGGCTTCAGCTGTCTCCCTCCCCTCCCCCACTCCCACTCAGCTTGCAGGTCGCTTCCCTGCCTTGAAAGCATGGCTCTGGCCCTGAGGGCCACAGACCTACTGGGCTTCAAGCTCAAGGCTCTGCCTGGGCCTGCTGCTTCGGCCAGGGGCTCATTTTTTCCTGGAAAGACAAAACCATGGCCTCACCCCATGCCTGCACTTTGCCACGGCAGGCAGCCCAGATGTAGGAAAGGCTCTGTGGAGTCAGAAGTGCCGAGACAGGCAGATGGCACCAGAGGTTTTGGGGGCCAGGGCGCAACTGGGCTAGCCCCTCCTCCCGGGAGTCGGGGAGGCCCGGCCTTCCTAGTGCCCAGGCCACGGCTCCGGGGAGAAACCCGCCATGGAGGGCACGCGGGAGGCCCTCTGCCTGAGGTGGCAGGTGTCACGCCAGGGCCACTGCAAGCCTGGCTCGGCTTGCCTGCTTTCTCCAAAGGAGGCTGGCCGACCAGCCGAACCTGGCACCTGGGCCAGGCCCCTTCCAAGGGGACGAGTTCCAGAGGATAGAGCCCTGGGGGCGGCTGCCAAGTCTCCTGGGGCGTGTGCTGGGCCCCCGTCAGAGGAGGAAGCAGCCTGGTAAACGGTGTGCCAGGCCTGAGATCTGGAGGCCTCCCACACCCGGGTCCCTGTCCTGCCCAGGCCCCCCGAGGGAGGACAATGGTCGGGCAGTGGCGAGCGTGGTGGGGCTGGCGCCGAGCCTGCCCTTGGATGCCCCGGGGAAGGGCGCCGGGGGATGGGCTGCCCCTGGCCAGGTCTGAGTGACCGACCCAGCTCAGGGATGTCGGGGGCAGAGAGAGAACCCCCCTCCGCCCTTTCCCTTCAGGTTCTTAGGGCTGGCCAAATCCTTCCCAAGACAGCTTGTCTGGAGAAAATCAGACCCAGCTGAAGAACATGTGTCCATGGGGGAAACCCGGGAAACTGAGTCTCCCCACACAATAGCAGAGATTCTCATCTTGCATCCTCTCCTGAGCTAATGACAAAGGTGGATGTCCCGGGTGGGCCTGTGGAATGGGAGAGGGGAGGAAGTCTATTGTCATGCAGAGGGACATGGAAAGACTTGTCTGAAGCTTATCCCCTGCACTGGGGTCAGGTCAGGAAGGGACGGCACAGAGGTGAGCAGGAACCAACCGGCCTGTCTGTGGTGGGGCTGGCCCCGGGGCAGGCGTGGGGGTGATGGCTGGAAGTGGGATGGCGCGTGAGTTGGCACCAGCCAGCGGTGGAGGCAGAGACTCAGAGGTCAGGGATCTCTCTCTCTGTCTCTGTCTCTCTCTCTCTCCCTCAGGGAGCTGAGGAGAGTAAGTTGGCGCCCCCTGCCCACCTCGCCTACCTCTCCATGGGCCCTTCTTTCTCTGGCCGCTCCGGGAGCCCTGCGGGCTTGGGTTCAACCCCCCACACACCGCACAGGCCAAGGGCGCATGCGTGACCGCCGGGGCCTAGGGCTGGCCTCGGGGGTGGGGGGGCCTCAGTGAAGGCACCGCCCTCCCTCCAGGCTCTGACCCAGCTGCAGCTCTTCCATCGCCGCCCTTCTGGACTCGGCTTCAGCTGTCTCCCTCCTCTCCCCCACTCCCACTCAGCTTGCAGGCCGCTTCCCTGCCTTGAAAGCATGGCTCTGGCCCTGATGGCCACAGACCTACTGGGCTTCAAGCTCAAGGCTCTGCCTGGGCCTGCTGCTTCGGCCAGGGGCTCATTTTTTCCTGGAAAGTCAAAACCATGGCATCACCCCACGCCTGCACTTTGCCACGGCAGGCAGCCCAGATGTAGGAAAGGCTCTGTGGAGTCAGAAGTGCCGAGACAGGCAGATGGCACCAGAGGGTTTGGGGGCCAGGGCGCAACTGGGCTAGCCCCTCCTCCCGGGAGTCGGGGAGGCCCGGCCTTCCTAGTGCCCAGGCCACGGCTCCGGGGAGAAACCCGCCATGGAGGGCACGCGGGAGGCCCTCTGCCTGAGGTGGCAGGTGTCACGCCAGGGCCACTGCAAGCCTGGCTCGGCTTGCCTGCTTCCTCCAAAGGAGGCTGCCCGACCAGCCGAACCTGGCACCTGGGCCAGGCCCCTTCCAAGGGGACGAGTTCCAGAGGATAGAGCCCTGGGGGCGGCTGCCAAGTCTCCTGGGGCGTGTGCTGGGCCCCCGTCAGAGGAGGAAGCAGCCTGGTAAACGGTGTGCCAGGCCTGAGATCTGGAGGCCTCCCACAGCCGGGTCCCTGTCCTGCCCAGGGCCCCCGAGGGAGGACGATGGTCGGGCAGTGGCGAGCGGGGTGGGGCTGGCGCCGAGCCTGCCCTTGGATGCCCCGGGGAAGGGCTCCGGGGGATGGGCTGCCCCTGGCCAGGTCTGAGGGACCGACCCAGCTCGGGGCTGTCGGGGGCAGAGAGAGAACCCCCCTGCGCCCTTTCCCTTCAGGTTCTTAGGGCTGGCCAAATCCTTCCCAAGACAGCTTGTCTGGAGAAAATCAGACCCAGCTGAAGAACATGTGTCCATGGGGGAAACCCGGGAAACTGAGTCTCCCCACACAATAGCAGAGATTCTCATCTTGCATCCTCTCCTGAGCTAATGACAAAGGTGGATGTCCCGGTTGGGCCTGTGGAATGGGAGAGGGGAGGAAGTCTATTGTCATGCAGAGGGACATGGAAAGACTTGTCTGAAGCTTATCCCCTGCACAGGGGTCAGGTCGGGAAGGGACGGCACAGAGGTGAGCAGGAACCAACCGGCCTGTCTGTGGTGGGGCTGGCCCCTGGGCAGGTGTGGGGGTGATGGGTGGAAGTGGGATGGCGCGTGAGTTGGCACCAGCCAGCGGTGGAGACAGAGACTCAGAGGTCAGGGATCTCTCTCTCTGTCTCTGTCTCTCTCTCTCTCCCTCAGGGAGCTGAGGAGAGTAAGGTGGCGCCCCCTGCCCACCTCGCCGACCTCTCCATGGGCCCTTCTTTCTCTGGCCGCTCCGGGAGCCCTGCGGGCTTGGGTTCAACCCCCCACACACCGCACAGGCCAAGGGCGCATGCGTGACCGCCGGGGCCTAGGGCTGGCCTCAGGGGTGGGGGGGCCTCAGTGAAGGCACCGCCCTCCCTCCAGGCTCTGACCCAGCTGCAGCTCTTCCATCGCTGCCCTTCTGGACTCGGCTTCAGCTGTCTCCCTCCCCTCCCCCACTCCCACTCAGCTTGCAGGTCGCTTCCCTGCCTTGAAAGCATGGCTCTGGCCCTGAGGGCCACAGACCTACTGGGCTTCAAGCTCAAGGCTCTGCCTGGGCCTGCTGCTTCGGCCAGGGGCTCATTTTTTCCTGGAAAGACAAAACCATGGCCTCACCCCATGCCTGCACTTTGCCACGGCAGGCAGCCCAGATGTAGGAAAGGCTCTGTGGAGTCAGAAGTGCCGAGACAGGCAGATGGCACCAGAGGGTTTGGGGGCCAGGGCGCAACTGGGCTAGCCCCTCCTCCCGGGAGTCGGGGAGGCCCGGCCTTCCTAGTGCCCAGGCCACGGCTCCGGGGAGAAACCCGCCATGGAGGGCACGCGGGAGGCCCTCTGCCTGAGGTGGCAGGTGTCACGCCAGGGCCACTGCAAGCCTGGCTCGGCTTGCCTGCTTCCTCCAATGGAGGCTGGCCGACCAGCCGAACCTGGCACCTGGGCCAGGCCCCTTCCAAGGGGACGAGTTCCAGAGGATAGAGCCCCTGGGGCGGCTGCCAAGTCTCCTGGGGCGTGTGCTGGGCCCCCGTCAGAGGAGGAAGCAGCCTGGTAAACGGTGTGCCAGGCCTGAGATCTGGAGGCCACCCACACCCGGGTCCCTGTCCTGCCCAGGCCCCCCGAGGGAGGACAATGGTCGGGCAGTGGCGAGCTGGGTGGGGCTGGCGCCGAGCCTGCCCTTGGATGCCCCGGGGAAGGGCGCCCGGGGATGGGCTGCCCCTGGCCAGGTCTGAGGGACCGACCCAGCTCAGGGCTGTCGGGGGCAGAGAGAGAACCCCCCTCCGCCCTTTCCCTTCAGGTTCTTAGGGCTGGCCAAATCCTTCCCAAGACAGCTTGTCTGGAGAAAATCAGACCCAGCTGAAGAACATGTGTCCATGGGGGAAACCCGGGAAACTGAGTCTCCCCACACAATAGCAGAGATTCTCATCTTGCATCCTCTCCTGAGCTAATGACAAAGGTGGATGTCCCGGGTGGGCCTGTGGAATGGGAGAGGGGAGGAAGTCTATTGTCATGCAGAGGGACATGGAAAGACTTGTCTGAAGCTTATCCCCTGCACTGGGGTCAGGTCAGGAAGGGACGGCACAGAGGTGAGCAGGAACCAACCGGCCTGTCTGTGGTGGGGCTGGCCCCGGGGCAGGCGTGGGGGTGATGGCTGGAAGTGGGATGGCGCGTGAGTTGGCACCAGCCAGCGGTGGAGGCAGAGACTCAGAGGTCAGGGATCTCTCTCTCTGTCTCTGTCTCTCTCTCTCTCCCTCAGGGAGCTGAGGAGAGTAAGTTGGCGCCCCCTGCCCACCTCGCCTACCTCTCCATGGGCCCTTCTTTCTCTCGCCGCTCCGGGAGCCCTGCGGGCTTGGGTTCAACCCCCCACACACCGCACAGGCCAAGGGCGCATGCGTGACCGCCGGGGCCTAGGGCTGGCCTCGGGGGTGGGGGGGCCTCAGTGAAGGCACCGCCCTCCCTCCAGGCTCTGACCCAGCTGCAGCTCTTCCATCGCCGCCCTTCTGGACTCGGCTTCAGCTGTCTCCCTCCTCTCCCCCACTCCCACTCAGCTTGCAGGCCGCTTCCCTGCCTTGAAAGCATGGCTCTGACCCTGATGGCCACAGACCTACTGGGCTTCAAGCTCAAGGCTCTGCCTGGGCCTGCTGCTTCGGCCAGGGGCTCATTTTTTCCTGGAAAGTCAAAACCATGGCATCACCCCACGCCTGCACTTTGCCACGGCAGGCAGCCCAGATGTAGGAAAGGCTCTGTGGAGTCAGAAGTGCCGAGACAGGCAGATGGCACCAGAGGGTTTGGGGGCCAGGGCGCAACTGGGCTAGCCCCTCCTCCCGGGAGTCGGGGAGGCCCGGCCTTCCTAGTGCCCAGGCCACGGCTCCGGGGAGAAACCCGCCATGGAGGGCACGCGGGAGGCCCTCTGCCTGAGGTGGCAGGTGTCACGCCAGGGCCACTGCAAGCCTGGCTCGGCTTGCCTGCTTTCTCCAAAGGAGGCTGGCCGACCAGCCGAACCTGGCACCTGGGCCAGGCCCCTTCCAAGGGGACGAGTTCCGGAGGATAGAGCCCTGGGGGCGGCTGCCAAGTCTCCTGGGGCGTGTGCTCGGCCCCCGTCAGAGGAGGAAGCAGCCTGGTAAACGGTGTGCCAGGCCTGAGATCTGGAGGCCTCCCACACCCGGGTCCCTGTCCTGCCCAGGCCCCCCGAGGGAGGACAATGGTCGGGCAGTGGCGAGCGGGGTGGGGCTGGCGCCGAGCCTGCCCTTGGATGCCCCGGGGAAGGGCGCCTGGGGATGGGCTGCCCCTGGCCAGGTCTGAGGGACCGACCCAGCTCGGGGCTGTCGGGGGCAGAGAGAGAACCCCCCTCCGCCCTTTCCCTTCAGGTTCTTAGGGCTGGCCAAATCCTTCCCAAGACAGCTTGTCTGGAGAAAATCAGACCCAGCTGAAGAACATGTGTCCATGGGGGAAACACGGGAAACTGAGTCTCCCCACACAATAGCAGAGATTCTCATCTTGCATCCTCTCCTGAGCTAATGAAAAAGGTGGATGTCCCGGGTGGGCCTGTGGAATGGGAGAGGGGAGGAAGTCTATTGTCATGCAGAGGGACATGGAAAGACTTGACTGAAGCTTATCCCCTGCACTGGGGTCAGGTCAGGAAGGGACGGCACAGAGGTGAGCAGGAACCAACCGGCCTGTCTGTGGTGGGGCTGGCCCCGGGGCAGGCGTGGGGGTGATGGCTGGAAGTGGGATGGTGCGTGAGTTGGCACCAGCCTAGCGGTGGAGGCAGAGACTCAGAGGTCAGGGATCTCTCTCTCTGTCTCTGTCTCTCTCTCTCTCCCTCAGGGAGCTGAGGAGAGTAAGGTGGCGCCCCCTGTCCACCTCGCCTACCTCTCCATGGGCCCTTCTTTCTCTGGCCGCTCCGGGAGCCCTGCGGGCTTGGGTTCAACCCCCCACACACCGCACAGGCCAAGGGGGCATGCGTGACCGCCGGGGCCTAGGGCTGGCCTGGGGGGGGGTCCTCAGTGAAGGCCCCGCCCTCCCTCCAGGCTCTGACCCAGCTGCAGCTCTTCCATCGCCGCCCTTCTGGACTCGGCTTCAGCTGTCTCCCTCCCCTCCCCCACTCCCACTCAGCTTGCAGGCCGCTTCCCTGCCTTGAAAGCATGGCTCTGGCCCTGAGGGCCACAGACCTACTGGGCTTCAAGCTCAAGGCTCTGCCTGGGCCTGCTGCTTCAGCCAGGGGCTCATTTTTTCCTGGAAAGACAAAACCATGGGCTCACCCCACGCCTGCACTTTGCCACGGCAGGCAGCCCAGATGTAGGAAAGGCTCTGTGGAGTCAGAAGTGCCGAGACAGGCAGATGGCACCAGAGGGTTTGGGGGCCAGGGCGCAACTGGGCTAGCCCCTCCTCCCGGGAGTCGGGGAGGCCCGGCCTTCCTGGTGCCCAGGCCACGGCTCCGGGGAGAAACCCGCCATGGAGGGCACGCGGGAGGCCCTCTGCCTGAGGTGGCAGGTGTCACGCCAGGGCCACTGCAAGCCTGGCTCGGCTTGCCTGCTTTCTCCAAAGGAGGCTGGCCGACCAGCCGAACCTGGCACCTGGGCCAGGCCCCTTCCAAGGGGACGAGTTCCAGAGGATAGAGCCCTGGGGGCGGCTGCCAAGTCTCCTGGGGCGTGTGCTGGGCCCCCGTCAGAGGAGGAAGCAGCCTGGTAAACGGTGTGCCAGGCCTGAGATCTGGAGGCCTCCCACAGCCGGGTCCCTGTCCTGCCCAGGCCCCCCGAGGGAGGACGATGGTCGGGCAGTGGCGAGCGGGGTGGGGCTGGCGCCGAGCCTGCCCTTGGATGCCCCGGGGAAGGGCGCCGGGGGATGGGCTGCCCCTGGCCAGGTCTGAGGGACCGACCCAGCTCGGGGCTGTCGGGGGCAGAGAGAGAACCCCCCTGCGCCCTTTCCCTTCAGGTTCTTAGGGCTGGCCAAATCCTTCCCAAGACAGCTTGTCTGGAGAAAATCAGACCCAGCTGAAGAACATGTGTCCATGGGGGAAACCCGGGAAACTGAGTCTCCCCACACAATAGCAGAGATTCTCATCTTGCATCCTCTCCTGAGCTAATGACAAAGGTGGATGTCCCGGGTGGGCCTGTGGAATGGGAGAGGGGAGGAAGTCTATTGTCATGCAGAGGGACATGGAAAGACTTGTCTGAAGCTTATCCCCTGCACTGGGGTCAGGTCGGGAAGGGACGGCACAGAGGTGAGCAGGAACCAACCGGCCTGTCTGTGGTGGGGCTGGCCCCGGGGCAGGCGTGGGGGTGATGGCTGGAAGTGGGATGGCGCGTGAGTTGGCACCAGCCAGCGGTGGAGGCAGAGACTCAGAGGTCAGGGATCTCTCTCTCTGTCTCTGTCTCTCTCTCTCTCCCTCAGGGAGCTGAGGAGAGTAAGGTGGCGCCCCCTGCCCACCTCGCCTACCTCTCCATGGGCCCTTCTTTCTCTGGCCGCTCCGGGAGCCCTGCGGGCTTGGGTTCAACCCCCCACACACCGCACAGGCCAAGGGCGCATGCGTGACCGCCGGGGCCTAGGGCTGGCCTTGGGGGTGGGGGGGCCTCAGTGAAGGCACCGCCCTCCCTCCAGGCTCTGACCCAGCTGCAGCTCTTCCATCGCCGCCCTTCTGGACTCGGCTTCAGCTGTCTCCCTCCCCTCCCCCACTCCCACTCAGCTTGCAGGCCGCTTCCCTGCCTTGAAAGCATGGCTCTGGCCCTGAGGGCCACAGACCTACTGGGCTTCAAGCTCAAGGCTCTGCCTGGGCCTGCTGCTTCGGCCAGGGGCTCATTTTTTCCTGGAAAGACAAAACCATGGGCTCACCCCACGCCTGCACTTTGCCACGGCAGGCAGCCCAGATGTAGGAAAGGCTCTGTGGAGTCAGAAGTGCCGAGACAGGCAGATGGCACCAGAGGGTTTGGGGGCCAGGGCGCAACTGGGCTAGCCCCTCCTCCCGGGAGTCGGGGAGGCCCGGCCTTCCTAGTGCCCAGGCCACGGCTCCGGGGAGAAACCCGCCATGGAGGGCACGCGGGAGGCCCTCTGCCTGAGGTGGCAGGTGTCACGCCAGGGCCACTGCAAGCCTGGCTCGGCTTGCCTGCTTTCTCCAAAGGAGGCTGGCCGACCAGCCGAAGCTGGCACCTGGGCCAGGCCCCTTCCAAGGGGACGAGTTCCAGAGGATAGAGCCCTGGGGGCGGCTGCCAAGTCTCCTGGGGCGTGTGCTGGGCCCCCGTCAGAGGAGGAAGCAGCCTGGTAAACGGTGTGCCAGGCCTGAGATCTGGAGGCCTCCCACAGCCGGGACCCTGTCCTGCCCAGGCCCCCCGAGGGAGGACGATGGTCGGGCAGTGGCGAGCGGGGTGGGGCTGGCGCCGAGCCTGCCCTTGGATGCCCCGGGGAAGGTCGCCGGGGGATGGGCTGCCCCTGGCCAGGTCTGAGGGACCGACCCAGCTCGGGGCTGTCGGGGGCAGAGAGAGAACCCCCCTCCGCCCTTTCCCTTCAGGTTCTTAGGGCTGGCCAAATCCTTCCCAAGACAGCTTGTCTGGAGAAAATCAGACCCAGCTGAAGAACATGTGTCCATGGGGGAAACCCGGGAAACTGAGTCTCCCCACACAATAGCAGAGATTCTCATCTTGCATCCTCTCCTGAGCTAATGACAAATGTGGATGTCCCGGGTGGGCCTGTGGAATGGGAGAGGGGAGGAAGTCTATTGTCATGCAGAGGGACATGGAAAGACTTGTCTGAAGCTTATCCCCTGCACTGGGGTCAGGTCGGGAAGGGACGGCACAGAGGTGAGCAGGAACCAACCTGCCTGTCTGTGGTGGGGCTGGCCCCGAGGAAGGCGTGGGGGTGATGGCTGGAAGTGGGATGGCGCGTGAGTTGGCACCAGCCAGCGGTGGAGGCAGAGACTCAGAGGTCAGGGATCTCTCTCTCTGTCTCTGTCTCTCTCTCTCTCCCTCAGGGAGCTGAGGAGAGTAAGGCGGCGCCCCCTGCCCACCTCGCCTACCTCTCCATGGGCCCTTCTTTCTCTGGCCGCTCCGGGAGCCCTGCGGGCTTGGGTTCAACCCCCCACGCACCGCACAGGCCAAGGGCGCATGCGCGACCGCCTGGGCCTAGGGCTGGCCTGGGGGGGGGGTCCTCAGTGAAGGCCCCGCCCTCCCTCCAGGCTCTGACCCAGCTGCAGCTCTTCCATCGCCGCCCTTCTGGACTCGGCTTCAGCTGTCTCCCTCCCCTCCCCCACTCCCACTCAGCTTGCAGGCCGCTTCCCTGCCTTGAAAGCATGGCTCTGGCCCTGAGGGCCACAGACCTACTGGGCTTCAAGCTCAAGGCTCTGCATGGGCCTGCTGCTTCGGCCAGGGGCTCATTTTTTCCTGGAAAGACAAAACCATGGCCTCACCCCACGCCTGCACTTTGCCACGGCAGGCAGCCCAGATGTAGGAAAGGCTCTGTGGAGTCAGAAGTGCCGAGACAGGCAGATGGCACCAGAGGGTTTGGGGGCCAGGGCGCAACTGGGCTAGCCCCTCCTCCCGGGAGTCGGGGAGGCCCGGCCTTCCTAGTGCCCAGGCCACGGCTCCGGGGAGAAACCCGCCATGGAGGGCACGCGAGAGGCCCTCTGCCTGAGGTGGCAGGTGTCACGCCAGGGCCACTGCAAGCCTGGCTCGGCTTGCCTGCTTTCTCCAAAGGAGGCTGGCCGACCAGCCGAACCTGGCACCTGGGCCAGGCCCCTTCCAAGGGGACGAGTTCCAGAGGCTAGAGCCCTGGGGGCGGCTGCCAAGTCTCCTGGGGCGTGTGCTGGGCCCCCGTCAGAGGAGGAAGCAGCCTGGTAAACGGTGTGCCAGGCTTGAGATCTGGAGGCCTCCCACAGCCGGGTCCCTGTCCTGCCCAGGCCCCCCGAGGGAGGACGATGGTCGGGCAGTGGCGAGGGGTGTGGGGCTGGCGCCGAGCCTGCCCTTGGATGCCCCGGGGAAGGGCGCCCGGGGATGGGCTGCCCCTGGCCAGGTCTGAGGGACCGACCCAGCTCGGGGATGTCGGGGGCAGAGAGAGAACCCCCCTCCGCCCTTTCCCTTCAGGTTCTTAGGGCTGGCCAAATCCTTCCCAAGACAGCTTGTCTGGAGAAAATCAGACCCAGCTGAAGAACATGTGTCCATGGGGGAAACCCGGGAAACTGAGTCTCCCCACACAATAGCAGAGATTCTCATCTTGCATCCTCTCCTGAGCTAATGACAAAGGTGGATGTCCCGGGTGGGCCTGTGGAATGGGAGAGGGGAGGAAGTCTATTGTCATGCAGAGGGACATGGAAAGACTTGTCTGAAGCTTATCCCCTGCACTGGGGTCAGGTCGGGAAGGGAGGCACAGAGGTGAGCAGGAACCAACCGGCCTGTCTGTGGTGGGGCTGGCCCCGGGGCAGGCGTGGGGGTGATGGCTGGAAGTGGGATGGCGCGTGAGTTGGCACCAGCCAGCGGTGGAGGCAGAGACTCAGAGGTCAGGGATCTCTCTCTCTGTCTCTGTCTCTCTCTCTCTCCCTCAGGGAGCTGAGGAGAGTAAGGTGGCGCCCCCTGCCCACCTCGCCTACCTCTCCATGGGCCCTTCTTTCTCTGGCCGCTCCGGGAGCCCTGCGGGCTTGGGTTCAACCCCCCACACACCACACAGGCCAAGGGCGCATGCGTGACCGCCGGGGCCTAGGGCTGGCCTCGCGGGGGGGGGTCCTCAGTGAAGGCCCCGCCCTCCCTCCAGGCTCTGACCCAGCTGCAGCTCTTCCATCGCCGCCCTTCTGGACTCGGCTTCAGCTGTCTCCCTCCCCTCCCCCACTCCCACTCAGCTTGCAGGCCGCTTCCCTGCCTTGAAAGCATGGCTCTGGCCCTGAGGGCCACAGACCTACTGGGCTTCAAGCTCAAGGCTCTTCCTGGGCCTGCTGCTTCGGCCAGGGGCTCATTTTTTCCTGGAAAGACAAAACCATGGCCTCACCCCACGTCTGCACTTTGCCAAGGCAGGCAGCCCAGATGTAGGAAAGGCTCTGTGGAGTCAGAAGTGCCGAGACAGGCAGATGGCACCAGAGGGTTTGGGGGCCAGGGCGCAACTGGGCTAGCCCCTCCTCCCGGGAGTCGGGGAGGCCCAGCCTTCCTAGTGCCCAGGCCACGGCTCCGGGGAGAAACCCGCCATGGAGGGCACGCGGGAGGCCCTCTGCCTGAGGTGGCAGGTGTCACGCCAGGGCCACTGCAAGCCTGGCTCGGGTTGCCAGCTTCCTCCAAAGGAGGCTGGCCGACCAGCCGAACCTGGCACCTGGGCCAGGCCCCTTCCAAGGGGACGAGTTCCAGAGGCTAGAGCCCTGGGGGCGGCTGCCAAGTCTCCTGGGGCGTGTGCTGGGCCCCCGTCAGAGGAGGAAGCAGCCTGGTAAACGGTGTGCCAGGCCTGAGATCTGGAGGCCTCCCACACCCTGGTCCCTGTCCTGCCCAGGCCCCCCGAGGGAGGACGATGGTCGGGCAGTGGCGAGCGGGGTGGGGCTGGCGCCGAGCCTGCCCTTGGATGCCCCGGGGAAGGGCGCCGGGGGATGGGATGCCCCTGGCCAGGTCTGAGGGACCGACCCAGCTCGGGGCTGTCGGGGGCAAAGAGAGAACCCCCCTCCGCCCTTTCCCTTCAGGTTCTTAGGGCTGGCCAAATCCTTCCCAAGACAGCTTGTCTGGAGAAAATCAGACCCAGCTGAAGAACATGTGTCCATGGGGGAAACCCGGGAAACTGAGTCTCCCCACACAATAGCAGAGATTCTCATCTTGCATCCTCTCCTGAGCTAATGACAAATGTGGATGTCCCGGGTGGGCCTGTGGAATGGGAGAGGGGAGGAAGTCTATTGTCATGCAGAGGGACATGGAAAGACTTGTCTGAAGCTTATCCCCTGCACTGGGGTCAGGTCGGGAAGGGACGGCACAGAGGTGAGCAGGAACCAACCTGCCTGTCTGTGGTGGGGCTGGCCCCGAGGAAGGCGTGGGGGTGATGGCTGGAAGTGGGATGGCGCGTGAGTTGGCACCAGCCAGCGGTGGAGGCAGAGACTCAGAGGTCAGGGATCTCTCTCTCTGTCTCTGTCTCTCTCTCTCTCCCTCAGGGAGCTGAGGAGAGTAAGGCGGCGCCCCCTGCCCACCTCGCCTACCTCTCCATGGGCCCTTCTTTCTCTGGCCGCTCCGGGAGCCCTGCGGGCTTGGGTTCAACCCCCCACGCACCGCACAGGCCAAGGGCGCATGCGCGACCGCCTGGGCCTAGGGCTGGCCTGGGGGGGGGTCCTCAGTGAAGGCCCCGCCCTCCCTCCAGGCTCTGACCCAGCTGCAGCTCTTCCATCGCCGCCCTTCTGGACTCGGCTTCAGCTGTCTCCCTCCCCTCCCCCACTCCCACTCAGCTTGCAGGCCGCTTCCCTGCCTTGAAAGCATGGCTCTGGCCCTGAGGGCCACAGACCTACTGGGCTTCAAGCTCAAGGCTCTTCCTGGGCCTGCTGCTTCGGCCAGGGGCTCATTTTTTCCTGGAAAGACAAAACCATGGCCTCACCCCACGTCTGCACTTTGCCAAGGCAGGCAGCCCAGATGTAGGAAAGGCTCTGTGGAGTCAGAAGTGCCGAGACAGGCAGATGGCACCAGAGGGTTTGGGGGCCAGGGCGCAACTGGGCTAGCCCCTCCTCCCGGGAGTCGGGGAGGCCCAGCCTTCCTAGTGCCCAGGCCACGGCTCCGGGGAGAAACCCGCCATGGAGGGCACGCGGGAGGCCCTCTGCCTGAGGTGGCAGGTGTCACGCCAGGGCCACTGCAAGCCTGGCTCGGGTTGCCAGCTTCCTCCAAAGGAGGCTGGCCGACCAGCCGAACCTGGCACCTGGGCCAGGCCCCTTCCAAGGGGACGAGTTCCAGAGGCTAGAGCCCTGGGGGCGGCTGCCAAGTCTCCTGGGGCGTGTGCTGGGCCCCCGTCAGAGGAGGAAGCAGCCTGGTAAACGGTGTGCCAGGCCTGAGATCTGGAGGCCTCCCACACCCTGGTCCCTGTCCTGCCCAGGCCCCCCGAGGGAGGACGATGGTCGGGCAGTGGCGAGCGGGGTGGGGCTGGCGCCGAGCCTGCCCTTGGATGCCCCGGGGAAGGGCGCCGGGGGATGGGATGCCCCTGGCCAGGTCTGAGGGACCGACCCAGCTCGGGGCTGTCGGGGGCAAAGAGAGAACCCCCCTCCGCCCTTTCCCTTCAAGTTCTTAGGGCTGGCCAAATCCTTCCCAAGACAGCTTGTCTGGAGAAAATCAGACCCAGCTGAAGAACATGTGTCCATGGGGGAAACCCGGGAAACTGAGTCTCCCCACACAATAGCAGAGATTCTCATCTTGCATCCTCTCCTGAGCTAATGACAAAGGTGGATGTCCCGGGTGGGCCTGTGGAATGGGAGAGGGGAGGAAGTCTATTGTCATGCAGAGGGACATGGAAAGACTTGTCTGAAGCTTATCCCCTGCACTGTGGTCAGGTCGGGAAGGGACGGCACAGAGGTGAGCAGGAACCAACCTGCCTGTCTGTGGTGGGGCTGGCCCCGAGGAAGGCGTGGGGGTGATGGCTGGAAGTGGGATGGCGCGTGAGTTGGCACCAGCCAGCGGTGGAGGCAGAGACTCAGAGGTCAGGGATCTCTCTCTCTGTCTCTGTCTCTCTCTCTCTCCCTCAGGGAGCTGAGGAGAGTAAGGCGGCGCCCCCTGCCCACCTCGCCTACCTCTCCATGGGCCCTTCTTTCTCTGGCCGCTACGGGAGCCCTGCGGGCTTGGGTTCAACCCCCCACGCACCGCACAGGCCAAGGGCGCATGCGCGACCGCCTGGGCCTAGGGCTGGCCTGGGGGGGGGGTCCTCAGTGAAGGCCCCGCCCTCCCTCCAGGCTCTGACCCAGCTGCAGCTCTTCCATCGCCGCCCTTCTGGACTCGGCTTCAGCTGTCTCCCTCCCCTCCCCCACTCCCACTCAGCTTGCAGGCCGCTTCCCTGCCTTGAAAGCATGGCTCTGGCCCTGAGGGCCACAGACCTACTGGGCTTCAAGCTCAAGGCTCTGCATGGGCCTGCTGCTTCGGCCAGGGGCTCATTTTTTCCTGGAAAGACAAAACCATGGCCTCACCCCACGCCTGCACTTTGCCACGGCAGGCAGCCCAGATGTAGGAAAGGCTCTGTGGAGTCAGAAGTGCCGAGACAGGCAGATGGCACCAGAGGGTTTGGGGGCCAGGGCGCAACTGGGCTAGCCCCTCCTCCCGGGAGTCGGGGAGGCCCGGCCTTCCTAGTGCCCAGGCCACGGCTCCGGGGAGAAACCCGCCATGGAGGGCACGCGAGAGGCCCTCTGCCTGAGGTGGCAGGTGTCACGCCAGGGCCACTGCAAGCCTGGCTCGGCTTGCCTGCTTTCTCCAAAGGAGGCTGGCCGACCAGCCGAACCTGGCACCTGGGCCAGGCCCCTTCCAAGGGGACGAGTTCCAGAGGCTAGAGCCCTGGGGGCGGCTGCCAAGTCTCCTGGGGCGTGTGCTGGGCCCCCGTCAGAGGAGGAAGCAGCCTGGTAAACGGTGTGCCAGGCTTGAGATCTGGAGGCCTCCCACAGCCGGGTCCCTGTCCTGCCCAGGCCCCCCGAGGGAGGACGATGGTCGGGCAGTGGCGAGGGGTGTGGGGCTGGCGCCGAGCCTGCCCTTGGATGCCCCGGGGAAGGGCGCCCGGGGATGGGCTGCCCCTGGCCAGGTCTGAGGGACCGACCCAGCTCGGGGATGTCGGGGGCAGAGAGAGAACCCCCCTCCGCCCTTTCCCTTCAGGTTCTTAGGGCTGGCCAAATCCTTCCCAAGACAGCTTGTCTGGAGAAAATCAGACCCAGCTGAAGAACATGTGTCCATGGGGGAAACCCGGGAAACTGAGTCTCCCCACACAATAGCAGAGATTCTCATCTTGCATCCTCTCCTGAGCTAATGACAAAGGTGGATGTCCCGGGTGGGCCTGTGGAATGGGAGAGGGGAGGAAGTCTATTGTCATGCAGAGGGACATGGAAAGACTTGTCTGAAGCTTATCCCCTGCACTGGGGTCAGGTCGGGAAGGGAGGCACAGAGGTGAGCAGGAACCAACCGGCCTGTCTGTGGTGGGGCTGGCCCCGGGGCAGGCGTGGGGGTGATGGCTGGAAGTGGGATGGCGCGTGAGTTGGCACCAGCCAGCTGTGGAGGCAGAGACTCAGAGGTCAGGGATCTCTCTCTCTGTCTCTGTCTCTCTCTCTCCCTCAGGGAGCTGAGGAGAGTAAGGTGGCGCCCCCTGCCCACCTCGCCTACCTCTCCATGGGCCCTTCTTTCTCTGGCCGCTCCGGGAGCCCTGCGGGCTTGGGTTCAACCCCCCACACACCACACAGGCCAAGGGCGCATGCGTGACCGCCGGGGCCTAGGGCTGGCCTCGCGGGGGGGGGTCCTCAGTGAAGGCCCCGCCCTCCCTCCAGGCTCTGACCCAGCTGCAGCTCTTCCATCGCCGCCCTTCTGGACTCGGCTTCAGCTGTCTCCCTCCCCTCCCCCACTCCCACTCAGCTTGCAGGCCGCTTCCCTGCCTTGAAAGCATGGCTCTGGCCCTGAGGGCCACAGACCTACTGGGCTTCAAGCTCAAGGCTCTTCCTGGGCCTGCTGCTTCGGCCAGGGGCTCATTTTTTCCTGGAAAGACAAAACCATGGCCTCACCCCACGTCTGCACTTTGCCAAGGCAGGCAGCCCAGATGTAGGAAAGGCTCTGTGGAGTCAGAAGTGCCGAGACAGGCAGATGGCACCAGAGGGTTTGGGGGCCAGGGCGCAACTGGGCTAGCCCCTCCTCCCGGGAGTCGGGGAGGCCCAGCCTTCCTAGTGCCCAGGCCACGGCTCCGGGGAGAAACCCGCCATGGAGGGCACGCGGGAGGCCCTCTGCCTGAGGTGGCAGGTGTCACGCCAGGGCCACTGCAAGCCTGGCTCGGGTTGCCAGCATCCTCCAAAGGAGGCTGGCCGACCAGCCGAACCTGGCACCTGGGCCAGGCCCCTTCCAAGGGGACGAGTTCCAGAGGCTAGAGCCCTGGGGGCGGCTGCCAAGTCTCCTGGGGCGTGTGCTGGGCCCCCGTCAGAGGAGGAAGCAGCCTGGTAAACGGTGTGCCAGGCCTGAGATCTGGAGGCCTCCCACACCCTGGTCCCTGTCCTGCCCAGGCCCCCCGAGGGAGGACGATGGTCGGGCAGTGGCGAGCGGGGTGGGGCTGGCGCCGAGCCTGCCCTTGGATGCCCCGGGGAAGGGCGCCGGGGGATGGGATGCCCCTGGCCAGGTCTGAGGGACCGACCCAGCTCGGGGCTGTCGGGGGCAAAGAGAGAACCCCCCTCCGCCCTTTCCCTTCAAGTTCTTAGGGCTGGCCAAATCCTTCCCAAGACAGCTTGTCTGGAGAAAATCAGACCCAGCTGAAGAACATGTGTCCATGGGGGAAACCCGGGAAACTGAGTCTCCCCACACAATAGCAGAGATTCTCATCTTGCATCCTCTCCTGAGCTAATGACAAAGGTGGATGTCCCGGGTGGGCCTGTGGAATGGGAGAGGGGAGGAAGTCTATTGTCATGCAGAGGGACATGGAAAGACTTGTCTGAAGCTTATCCCCTGCACTGTGGTCAGGTCGGGAAGGGACGGCACAGAGGTGAGCAGGAACCAACCTGCCTGTCTGTGGTGGGGCTGGCCCCGAGGAAGGCGTGGGGGTGATGGCTGGAAGTGGGATGGCGCGTGAGTTGGCACCAGCCAGCGGTGGAGGCAGAGACTCAGAGGTCAGGGATCTCTCTCTCTGTCTCTGTCTCTCTCTCTCTCCCTCAGGGAGCTGAGGAGAGTAAGGCTGCGCCCCCTGCCCACCTCGCCTACCTCTCCATGGGCCCTTCTTTCTCTGGCCGCTACGGGAGCCCTGCGGGCTTGGGTTCAACCCCCCACGCACCGCACAGGCCAAGGGCGCATGCGCGACCGCCTGGGCCTAGGGCTGGCCTGGGGGGGGGGTCCTCAGTGAAGGCCCCGCCCTCCCTCCAGGCTCTGACCCAGCTGCAGCTCTTCCATCGCCGCCCTTCTGGACTCGGCTTCAGCTGTCTCCCTCCCCTCCCCCACTCCCACTCAGCTTGCAGGCCGCTTCCCTGCCTTGAAAGCATGGCTCTGGCCCTGAGGGCCACAGACCTACTGGGGTTCAAGCTCAAGGCTCTGCATGGGCCTGCTGCTTCGGCCAGGGGCTCATTTTTTCCTGGAAAGACAAAACCATGGCCTCACCCCACGCCTGCACTTTGCCACGGCAGGCAGCCCAGATGTAGGAAAGGCTCTGTGGAGTCAGAAGTGCCGAGACAGGCAGATGGCACCAGAGGGTTTGGGGGCCAGGGCGCAACTGGGCTAGCCCCTCCTCCCGGGAGTCGGGGAGGCCCGGCCTTCCTAGTGCCCAGGCCACGGCTCCGGGGAGAAACCCGCCATGGAGGGCACGCGGGAGGCCCTCTGCCTGAGGTGGCAGGTGTCACGCCAGGGCCACTGCAAGCCTGGCTCGGCTTGCCTGCTTTCTCCAAAGGAGGCTGGCCGACCAGCCGAACCTGGCACCTGGGCCAGGCCCCTTCCAAGGGGACGAGTTCCAGAGGCTAGAGCCCTGGGGGCGGCTGCCAAGTCTCCTGGGGCGTGTGCTGGGCCCCCGTCAGAGGGGGAAGCAGCCTGGTAAACGGTGTGCCAGGCCTGAGATCTGGAGGCCTCCCACAGCCGGGTCCCTGTCCTGCCCAGGCCCCCCGAGGGAGGACGATGGTCGGGCAGTGGCGAGCGGTGTGGGGCTGGCGCCGAGCCTGCCCTTGGATGCCCCGGGGAAGGGCGCCCGGGGATGGGCTGCCCCTGGCCAGGTCTGAGGGACCGACCCAGCTCGGGGATGTCGGGGGCAGAGAGAGAACCCCCCTCCGCCCTTTCCCTTCAGGTTCTTAGGGCTGGCCAAATCCTTCCCAAGACAGCTTGTCTGGAGAAAATCAGACCCAGCTGAAGAACATGTGTCCATGGGGGAAACCCGGGAAACTGAGTCTCCCCACACAATAGCAGAGATTCTCATCTTGCATCCTCTCCTGAGCTAATGACAAAGGTGGATGTCCCGGGTGGGCCTGTGGAATGGGAGAGGGGAGGAAGTCTATTGTCATGCAGAGGGACATGGAAAGACTTGTCTGAAGCTTATCCCCTGCACTGGGGTCAGGTCGGGAAGGGACGGCACAGAGGTGAGCAGGAACCAACCTGCCTGTCTGTGGTGGGGCTGGCCCCGGGGCAGGCGCGGGGGCGATGGCTGGAAGTGGGATGGTGCGTGAGTTGGCACCAGCCAGCGGTGGAGGCAGAGACTCAGAGGTCAGGGATCTCTCTCTCTGTCTCTGTCTCTCTCTCTCTCCCTCAGGGAGCTGAGGAGAGTAAGGTGGCGCCCCCTGCCCACCTCGCCTACCTCTCCATGGGCCCTTCTTTCTCTGGCCGCTCCGGGAGCCCTGCGGGCTTGGGTTCAACCCCCCACACACCGCACAGGCCAAGGGCGCATGCGTGACCGCCGGGGCCTAGGGCTGGCCTGGGGGGGGGGGTCCTCAGTGAAGGCCCCGCCCTCCCTCCAGGCTCTGACCCAGCTGCAGCTCTTCCATCGCCGCCCTTCTGGACTTGGCTTCAGCTGTCTCCCTTCCCTCCCCCACTCCCACTCAGCTTGCAGGCCGCTTCCCTGCCTTGAAAGCAAGGCTCTGGCCCTGAGGGCCACAGACCTACTGGGCTTCAAGCTCAAGGCTCTGCCTGGGCCTGCTGCTTCGGCCAGGGGCTCATTTATTCCTGGAAAGACAAAACCATGGCCTCACCCCATGCCTGCACTTTGCCACGGCAGGCAGCCCAGATGTAGGAAAGGCTCTGTGGAGTCAGAAGTGCCGAGACAGGCAGATGGCACCAGAGGGTTTGGGGGCCAGGGCGCAACTGGGCTAGCCCCTCCTCCCGGGAGTCGGGGAGGCCCGGCCTTCCTAGTGCCCAGGCCACGGCTCCGGGGAGAAACCCGCCATGGAGGGCACGCGGGAGGCCCTCTGCCTGAGGTGGCAGGTGTCACGCCAGGGCCACTGCAAGCCTGGCTCGGCTTGCCTGCTTCCTCCAATGGAGGCTGGCCGACCAGCCGAACCTGGCACCTGGGCCAGGCCCCTTCCAAGGGGACGAGTTCCAGAGGATAGAGCCCTGGGGGCGGCTGCCAAGTCTCCTGGGGCGTGTGCTGGGCCCCCGTCAGAGGAGGAAGCAGCCTGGTAAACGGTGTGCCAGGCCTGAGATCTGGAGGCCTCCCACACCCGGGTCCCTGTCCTGCCCAGGCCCCCCGAGGGAGGACAATGGTCGGGAAGTGGCGAGCGGGGTGGGGCTGGCGCCGAGCCTGCCCTTGGATGCCCCGGGGAAGGGCGCCGGGGGATGGGCTGCCCCTGGCCAGGTCTGAGGGACCGACCCAGCTCGGGGCTGTCGGGGGCAGAGAGAGAACCCCCCTCCGCCCTTTCCCTTCAGGTTCTTAGGGCTGGCCAAATCCTTCCCAAGACAGCTTGTCTGGAGAAAATCAGACCCAGCTGAAGAACATGTGTCCATGGGGGAAACCCGGGAAACTGAGTCTCCCCACACAATAGCAGAGATTCTCATCTTGCATCCTCTCCTGAGCTAATGACAAAGGTGGATGTCCCGGGTGGGCCTGTGGAATGGGAGAGGGGAGGAAGTCTATTGTCATGCAGAGGGACATGGAAAGACTTGTCTGAAGCTTATCCCCTGCACTGGGGTCAGGTCGGGAAGGGACGGCACAGAGGTGAGCAGGAACCAACCTGCCTGTCTGTGGTGGGGCTGGCCCCGAGGAAGGCGTGGGGGTGATGGCTGGAAGTGGGATGGCGCGTGAGTTGGCACCAGCCAGCGGTGGAGGCAGAGACTCAGAGGTCAGGGATCTCTCTCTCTGTCTCTGTCTCTCTCTCTCTCCCTCAGGGAGCTGAGGAGAGTAAGGCGGCGCCCCCTGCCCACCTCGCCTAACTCTCCATGGGCCCTTCTTTCTCTGGCCGCTACGGGAGCCCTGCGGGCTTGGGTTCAACCCCCCACGCACCGCACAGGCCAAGGGCGCATGCGCGACCGCCTGGGCCTAGGGCTGGCCTGGGGGGGGGGTCCTCAGTGAAGGCCCCGCCCTCCCTCCAGGCTCTGACCCAGCTGCAGCTCTTCCATCGCCGCCCTTCTGGACTGGGCTTCAGCTGTCTCCCTCCGCTCCCCCACTCCCACTCAGCTTGCAGGCCGCTTCCCTGCCTTGAAAGCATGGCTCTGGCCCTGAGGGCCACAGACCTACTGGGCTTCAAGCTCAAGGCTCTGCATGGGCCTGCTGCTTCGGCCAGGGGCTCATTTTTTCCTGGAAAGACAAAACCATGGCCTCACCCCACGCCTGCACTTTGCCACGGCAGGCAGCCCAGATGTAGGAAAGGCTCTGTGGAGTCAGAAGTGCCGAGACAGGCAGATGGCACCAGAGGGTTTGGGGGCCAGGGCGCAACTGGGCTAGCCCCTCCTCCCGGGAGTCGGGGAGGCCCGGCCTTCCTAGTGCCCAGGCCACGGCTCCGGGGAGAAACCCGCCATGGAGGGCACGCGGGAGGCCCTGTGCCTGAGGTGGCAGGTGTCACGCCAGGGCCACTGCAAGCCTGGCTCGGCTTGCCTGCTTCCTCCAATGGAGGCTGGCCGACCAGCCGAACCTGGCACCTGGGCCAGGCCCCTTCCAAGGGGACGAGTTCCAGAGGATAGAGCCCTGGGGGCGGCTGCCAAGTCTCCTGGGGCGTGTGCTGGGCCCCCGTCAGAGGAGGAAGCAGCCTGGTAAACGGTGTGCCAGGCCTGAGATCTGGAGGCCTCCCACACCCGGGTCCCTGTCCTGCCCAGGCCCCCCGAGGGAGGACAATGGTCGGGCAGTGGCGAGCGGGGTGGGGCTGGCGCCGAGCCTGCCCTTGGATGCCCCGGGGAAGGGCGCCGGGGGATGGGCTGCCCCTGGCCAGGTCTGAGGGACCGACCCAGCTCGGGGCTGTCGGGGGCAGAGAGAGAACCCCCCTCCGCCCTTTCCCTTCAGGTTCTTAGGGCTGGCCAAATCCTTCCCAAGACAGCTTGTCTGGAGAAAATCAGACCCAGCTGAAGAACATGTGTCCATGGGGGAAACCCGGGAAACTGAGTCTCCCCACACAATAGCAGAGATTCTCATCTTGCATCCTCTCCTGAGCTAATGACAAAGGTGGATGTCCCGGGTGGGCCTGTGGAATGGGAGAGGGGAGGAAGTCTATTGTCATGCAGAGGGACATGGAAAGACTTGTCTGAAGCTTATCCCCTGCACTGGGGTCAGGTCAGGAAGGGACGGCACAGAGGTGAGCAGGAACCAACCGGCCTGTCTGTGGTGGGGCTGGCCCCGGGGCAGGCGTGGGGGTGATGGCTGGAAGTGGGATGGCGCGTGAGTTGGCACCAGCCAGCAGTGGAGGCAGAGACTCAGAGGTCAGGGATCTCTCTCTCTGTGTCTCTCTCTCTCTCCCTCAGGGAGCTGAGGAGAGTAAGGTGGCGCCCCCTGCCCACCTCGCCTACCTCTCCATGGGCCCTTCTTTCTCTGGCCGCTCCGGGAGCCCTGCGGGCTTGGGTTCAACCCCCCACACACCGCACAGGCCAAGGGCGCATGCGTGACCGCCGGGGCCTAGGGCTGGCCTGGGGGGGGGTGTCCTCAGTGAAGGCCCCGCCCTCCCTCCAGGCTCTGACCCAGCTGCAGCTCTTCCATCGCCGCCCTTCTGGACTCGGCTTCAGCTGTCTCCCTTCCCTCCCCCACTCCCACTCAGCTTGCAGGCCGCTTCCCTGCCTTGAAAGCATGGCTCTGGCCCTGAGGGCCACAGACCTACTGGGCTTCAAGCTCAAGGCTCTGCCTGGGCCTGCTGCTTCGGCCAGGGGCTCATTTTTTCCTGGAAAGACAAAACCATGGCCTCACCCCACGCCTGCACTTTGCCACGGCAGGCAGCCCAGATGTAGGAAAGGCTCTGTGGAGTCAGAAGTGCCGAGACAGGCAGATGGCACCAGAGGGTTTGGGGGCCAGGGCGCAACTGGGCTAGCCCCTCCTCCCGGGAGTCGGGGAGGCCCGGCCTTCCTAGTGCCCAGGCCACGGCTCCGGGGAGAAACCCGCCATGGAGGGCACGCGGGAGGCCCTCTGCCTGAGGTGGCAGGTGTCACGCCAGGGCCACTGCAAGCCTGGCTCGGCTTGCCTGCTTTCTCCAAAGGAGGCTGGCCGACCAGCCGAACCTGGCACCTGGGCCAGGCCCCTTCCAAGGGGACGAGTTCCAGAGGCTAGAGCCCTGGGGGCGGCTGCCAAGTCTCCTGGGGCGTGTGCTGGGCCCCCGTCAGAGGAGGAAGCAGCCTGGTAAACGGTGTGCCAGGCCTGAGATCTGGAGGCCTCCCACAGCCGGGTCCCTGTCCTGCCCAGGCCCCTCGAGGGAGGACGATGGTCGGGCAGTGGCGAGCGGGGTGGGGCTGGCGCCGAGCCTGCCCTTGGATGCCCCGGGGAAGGGCGCCCGGGGATGGGCTGCCCCTGGCCAGGTCTGAGGGACCGACCCAGCTCGGGGCTGTCGGGGGCAGAGAGAGAACCCCCCTCCGCCCTTTCCCTTCAGGTTCTTAGGGCTGGCCAAATCCTTCCCAAGACAGCTTGTCTGGAGAAAATCAGACCCAGCTGAAGAACATGTGTCCATGGGGGAAACCCGGGAAACTGAGTCTCCCCACACAATAGCAGAGATTCTCATCTTGCATCCTCTCCTGAGCTAATGACAAAGGTGGATGTCCCGGGTGGGCCTGTGGAATGGGAGAGGGGAGGAAGTCTATTGTCATGCAGAGGGACATGGAAAGACTTGTCTGAAGCTTATCCCCTGCACTGGGGTCAGGTCGGGAAGGGACGGCACAGAGGTGAGCAGGAACCAACCGGCCTGTCTGTGGTGGGGCTGGCCCCGGGGCAGGCGTGGGGGTGATGGCTGGAAGTGGGATGGCGCGTGAGTTGGCACCAGCCAGCGGTGGAGGCAGAGACTCAGAGGTCAGGGATCTCTCTCTCTGTCTCTGTCTCTCTCTCTCTCCCTCAGGGAGCTGAGGAGAGTAAGGTGGCGCCCCCTGCCCACCTCGCCTACCTCTCCATGGGCCCTTCTTTCTCTGGCCGCTCCGGGAGCCCTGCGGGCTTGGGTTCAACCCCCCACACACCGCACAGGCCAAGGGCGCATGCGTGACCGCCGGGGCCTAGGGCTGGCCTGGGGGGGGGGGTCCTCAGTGAAGGCCCCGCCCTCCCTCCAGGCTCTGACCCAGCTGCAGCTCTTCCATCGCCGCCCTTCTGGACTCGGCTTCAGCTGTCTCCCTCCCCTCCCCCACTCCCACTCAGCTTGCAGGTCGCTTCCCTGCCTTGAAAGCATGGCTCTGACCCTGAGGGCCACAGACCTACTGGGCTTCAAGCTCAAGGCTCTGCCTGGGCCTGCTGCTTCGGCCAGGGGCTCATTTTTTCCTGGAAAGACAAAACCATGGCCTCACCCCACGCCTGCACTTTGCCACGGCAGGCAGCCCAGATGTAGGAAAGGCTCTGTGGAGTCAGAAGTGCCGAGACAGGCAGATGGCACCAGAGGGTTTGGGGGCCAGGGCGCAACTGGGCTTGCCCTTCCTCCCGGGAGTCGGGGAGGCCCGGCCTTCCTAGTGCCCAGGCCACGGCTCCGGGGAGAAACCCGCCATGGAGGGCACGCGGGAGGCCCTGTGCCTGAGGTGGCAGGTGTCACGCCAGGGCCACTGCAAGCCTGGCTCGGCTTGCCTGCTTCCTCCAATGGAGGCTGGCCGACCAGCCGAACCTGGCACCTGGGCCAGGCCCCTTCCAAGGGGACGAGTTCCAGAGGATAGAGCCCTGGGGGCGGCTGCCAAGTCTCCTGGGGCGTGTGCTGGGCCCCCGTCAGAGGAGAAAGCAGCCTGGTAAACGGTGTGCCAGACCTGAGATCTGGAGGCCGCCCACACCCGGGTCCCTGTCCTGCCCAGGCCCCCCGAGGGAGGACGATGGTCGGGCAGTGGCGAGCGGGGTGGGGCTGGCGCCAAGCCTGCCCTTGGATGCCCCGGGGAAGGGCGCCGGGGGATGGGCTGCCCCTGGCCAGGTCTGAGGGACCGACCCAGCTCGGGGCTGTCGGGGGCAGAGAGAGAACCCCCCTCCGCCCTTTCCCTTCAGGTTCTTAGGGCTGGCCAAATCCTTCCCAAGACAGCTTGTCTGGAGAAAATCAGACCCAGCTGAAGAACATGTGTCCATGGGGGAAACCCGGGAAACTGAGTCTCCCCACACAATAGCAGAGATTCTCATCTTGCATCCTCTCCTGAGCTAATGACAAAGGTGGATGTCCCGGGTGGGCCTGTGGAATGGGAGAGGGGAGGAAGTCTATTGTCATGCAGAGGGACATGGAAAGACTTGTCTGAAGCTTATCCCCTGCACTGGGGTCAGGTCAGGAAGGGACGGCACAGAGGTGAGCAGGAACCAACCAGCCTGTCTGTGGTGGGCCTGGCCCCGGGGCAGGCGTGGGGGCGATGGCTGGAAGTGGGATGGTGCGTGAGTTGGCACCAGCCAGCGGTGGAGGCAGAGACTCAGAGGTCAGGGATCTCTCTCTCTGTCTCTGTCTCTCTCTCTCTCCCTCAGGGAGCTGAGGAGAGTAAGGTGGCGCCCCCTGCCCACCTCGCCTACCTCTCCATGGGCCCTTCTTTCTCTGGCCGCTCCGGGAGCCCTGCGGGCTTGGGTTCAACCCCCCCACACACCGCACAGGCCAAGGGCGCATGCGTGACCGCCGGGGCCTAGGGCTGGCCTGGGGGGGGGGGTCCTCAGTGAAGGCCCCGCCCTCCCTCCAGGCTCTGACCCAGCTGCAGCTCTTCCATCGCCGCCCTTCTGGACTTGGCTTCAGCTGTCTCCCTTCCCTCCCCCACTCCCACTCAGCTTGCAGGCCGCTTCCCTGCCTTGAAAGCATGGCTCTGGCCCTGAGGGCCACAGACCTACTGGGCTTCAAGCTCAAGGCTCTGCCTGGGCCTGCTGCTTCGGCCAGGGGCTCATTTTTTCCTGGAAAGACAAAACCATGGCCTCACCCCATGCCTGCACTTTGCCACGGCAGGCAGCCCAGATGTAGGAAAGGCTCTGTGGAGTCAGAAGTGCCGAGACAGGCAGATGGCACCAGAGGGTTTGGGGGCCAGGGCGCAACTGGGCTTGCCCTTCCTCCCGGGAGTCGGGGAGGCCCGGCCTTCCTAGTGCCCAGGCCACGGCTCCGGGGAGAAACCCGCCATGGAGGGCACGCGGGAGGCCCTGTGCCTGAGGTGGCAGGTGTCACGCCAGGGCCACTGCAAGCCTGGCTCGGCTTGCCTGCTTCCTCCAATGGAGGCTGGCCGACCAGCCGAACCTGGCACCTGGGCCAGGCCCCTTCCAAGGGGACGAGTTCCAGAGGATAGAGCCCTGGGGGCGGCTGCCAAGTCTCCTGGGGCGTGTGCTGGGCCCCCGTCAGAGGAGAAAGCAGCCTGGTAAACGGTGTGCCAGACCTGAGATCTGGAGGCCGCCCACACCCGGGTCCCTGTCCTGCCCAGGCCCCCCGAGGGAGGACGATGGTCGGGCAGTGGCGAGCGGGGTGGGGCTGGCGCCGAGCCTGCCCTTGGATGCCCCGGGGAAGGGCGCCGGGGGATGGGCTGCCCCTGGCCAGGTCTGAGGGACCGACCCAGCTCGGGGCTGTCGGGGGCAGAGAGAGAACCCCCCTCCGCCCTTTCCCTTCAGGTTCTTAGGGCTGGCCAAATCCTTCCCAAGACAGCTTGTCTGGAGAAAATCAGACCCAGCTGAAGAACATGTGTCCATGGGGGAAACCCGGGAAACTGAGTCTCCCCACACAATAGCAGAGATTCTCATCTTGCATCCTCTCCTGAGCTAATGACAAAGGTGGATGTCCCGGGTGGGCCTGTGGAATGGGAGAGGGGAGGAAGTCTATTGTCATGCAGAGGGACATGGAAAGACTTGTCTGAAGCTTATCCCCTGCACTGGGGTCAGGTCAGGAAGGGACGGCACAGAGGTGAGCAGGAACCAACCAGCCTGTCTGTGGTGGGCCTGGCCCCGGGGCAGGCGTGGGGGCGATGGCTGGAAGTGGGATGGTGCGTGAGTTGGCACCAGCCAGCGGTGGAGGCAGAGACTCAGAGGTCAGGGATCTCTCTCTCTGTCTCTGTCTCTCTCTCTCTCCCTCAGGGAGCTGAGGAGAGTAAGGTGGCGCCCCCTGCCCACCTCGCCTACCTCTCCATGGGCCCTTCTTTCTCTGGCCGCTCCGGGAGCCCTGCGGGCTTGGGTTCAACCCCCCCACACACCGCACAGGCCAAGGGCGCATGCGTGACCGCCGGGGCCTAGGGCTGGCCTGGGGGGGGGGGTCCTCAGTGAAGGCCCCGCCCTCCCTCCAGGCTCTGACCCAGCTGCAGCTCTTCCATCGCCGCCCTTCTGGACTTGGCTTCAGCTGTCTCCCTTCCCTCCCCCACTCCCACTCAGCTTGCAGGCCGCTTCCCTGCCTTGAAAGCATGGCTCTGGCCCTGAGGGCCACAGACCTACTGGGCTTCAAGCTCAAGGCTCTGCCTGGGCCTGCTGCTTCGGCCAGGGGCTCATTTTTTCCTGGAAAGACAAAACCATGGCCTCACCCCATGCCTGCACTTTGCCACGGCAGGCAGCCCAGATGTAGGAAAGGCTCTGTGGAGTCAGAAGTGCCGAGACAGGCAGATGGCACCAGAGGGTTTGGGGGCCAGGGCGCAACTGGGCTTGCCCTTCCTCCCGGGAGTCGGGGAGGCCCGGCCTTCCTAGTGCCCAGGCCACGGCTCCGGGGAGAAACCCGCCATGGAGGGCACGCGGGAGGCCCTGTGCCTGAGGTGGCAGGTGTCACGCCAGGGCCACTGCAAGCCTGGCTCGGCTTGCCTGCTTCCTCCAATGGAGGCTGGCCGACCAGCCGAACCTGGCACCTGGGCCAGGCCCCTTCCAAGGGGACGAGTTCCAGAGGATAGAGCCCTGGGGGCGGCTGCCAAGTCTCCTGGGGCGTGTGCTGGGCCCCCGTCAGAGGAGAAAGCAGCCTGGTAAACGGTGTGCCAGACCTGAGATCTGGAGGCCGCCCACACCCGGGTCCCTGTCCTGCCCAGGCCCCCCGAGGGAGGACGATGGTCGGGCAGTGGCGAGCGGGGTGGGGCTGGCGCCGAGCCTGCCCTTGGATGCCCCGGGGAAGGGCGCCGGGGGATGGGCTGCCCCTGGCCAGGTCTGAGGGACCGACCCAGCTCGGGGCTGTCGGGGGCAGAGAGAGAACCCCCCTCCGCCCTTTCCCTTCAGGTTCTTAGGGCTGGCCAAATCCTTCCCAAGACAGCTTGTCTGGAGAAAATCAGACCCAGCTGAAGAACATGTGTCCATGGGGGAAACCCGGGAAACTGAGTCTCCCCACACAATAGCAGAGATTCTCATCTTGCATCCTCTCCTGAGCTAATGACAAAGGTGGATGTCCCGGGTGGGCCTGTGGAATGGGAGAGGGGAGGAAGTCTATTGTCATGCAGAGGGACATGGAAAGACTTGTCTGAAGCTTATCCCCTGCACTGGGGTCAGGTCAGGAAGGGACGGCACAGAGGTGAGCAGGAACCAACCGGCCTGTCTGTGGTGGGGCTGGCCCCGGGGCAGGCGTGGGGGCGATGGCTGGAAGTGGGATGGTGCGTGAGTTGGCACCAGCCAGCGGTGGAGGCAGAGACTCAGAGGTCAGGGATCTCTCTCTCTGTCTCTGTCTCTCTCTCTCTCCCTCAGGGAGCTGAGGAGAGTAAGGTGGCGCCCCCTGCCCACCTCGCCTACCTCTCCATGGGCCCTTCTTTCTCTGGCCGCTCCGGGAGCCCTGCGGGCTTGGGTTCAACCCCCCACACACCGCACAGGCCAAGGGCGCATGCGTGACCGCCGGGGCCTAGGGCTGGCCTGGGGGGGGGGGTCCTCAGTGAAGGCCCCGCCCTCCCTCCAGGCTCTGACCCAGCTGCAGCTCTTCCATCACCGCCCTTCTGGACTTGGCTTCAGCTGTCTCCCTTCCCTCCCCCACTCCCACTCAGCTTGCAGGCCGCTTCCCTGCCTTGAAAGCATGGCTCTGGCCCTGAGGGCCACAGACCTACTGGGCTTCAAGCTCAAGGCTCTGCCTGGGCCTGCTGCTTCGGCCAGGGGCTCATTTTTTCCTGGAAAGACAAAACCATGGCCTCACCCCATGCCTGCACTTTGCCACGGCAGGCAGCCCAGATGTAGGAAAGGCTCTGTGGAGTCAGAAGTGCCGAGACAGGCAGATGGCACCAGAGGGTTTGGGGGCCAGGGCGCAACTGGGCTAGCCCCTCCTCCCGGGAGTCGGGGAGGCCCGGCCTTCCTAGTGCCCAGGCCACGGCTCCGGGGAGAAACCCGCCATGGAGGGCACGCGGGAGGCCCTCTGCCTGAGGTGGCAGGTGTCACGCCAGGGCCACTGCAAGCCTGGCTCGGCTTGCCTGCTTCCTCCAATGGAGGCTGGCCGACCAGCCGAACCTGGCACCTGGGCCAGGCCCCTTCCAAGAGGACGAGTTCCAGAGGATAGAGCCCTGGGGGCGGCTGCCAAGTCTCCTGGGGCGTGTGCTGGGCCCCCGTCAGAGGAGGAAGCAGCCTGGTAAACGGTGTGCCAGGCCTGAGATCTGGAGGCCTCCCACAGCCGGGTCCCTGTCCTTCCCAGGCCCCTCGAGGGAGGACGATGGTCAGGCAGTGGCGAGCGGGGTGGGGCTGGCGCCGAGCCTGCCCTTGGATGCCCCGGGGAAGGGCGCCCGGGGATGGGCTGCCCCTGGCCAGGTCTGAGGGACCGACCCAGCTCGGGGCTGTCGGGGGCAGAGAGAGAACCACCCTCCGCCCTTTCCCTTCAGGTTCTTAGGGCTGGCCAAATCCTTCCCAAGACAGCTTGTCTGGAGAAAATCAGACCCAGCTGAAGAACATGTGTCCATGGGGGAAACCCGGGAAACTGAGTCTCCCCACACAATAGCAGAGATTCTCATCTTGCATCCTCTCCTGAGCTAATGACAAAGGTGGATGTCCCGGGTGGGCCTGTGGAATGGGAGAGGGGAGGAAGTCTATTGTCATGCAGAGGGACATGGAAAGACTTGTCTGAAGCTTATCCCCTGCACTGGGGTCAGGTCGGGAAGGGACGGCACAGAGGTGAGCAGGAACCAACCGGCCTGTCTGTGGTGGGGCTGGCCCCGGGGCAGGCGTGGGGGTGATGGCTGGAAGTGGGATGGCGCGTGAGTTGGCACCAGCCAGCGGTGGAGGCAGAGACTCAGAGGTCAGGGATCTCTCTCTCTGTCTCTGTCTCTCTCTCTCTCCCTCAGGGAGCTGAGGAGAGTAAGGTGGCGCCCCCTGCCCACCTCGCCTACCTCTCCATGGGCCCTTCTTTCTCTGGCCGCTCCGGGAGCCCTGCGGGCTTGGGTTCAACACCCCACACACCGCACAGGCCAAGGGCGCATGCGTGACCGCCGGGGCCTAGGGCTGGCCTGGGGGGGGGGGTCCTCAGTGAAGGCCCCGCCCTCCCTCCAGGCTCTGACCCAGCTGCAGCTCTTCCATCGCCGCCCTTCTGGACTCGGCTTCAGCTGTCTCCCTCCCCTCCCCCACTCCCACTCAGCTTGCAGGTCGCTTCCCTGCCTTGAAAGCATGGCTCTGACCCTGAGGGCCACAGACCTACTGGGCTTCAAGCTCAAGGCTCTGCCTGGGCCTGCTGCTTCGGCCAGGGGCTCATTTTTTCCTGGAAAGACAAAACCATGGGCTCACCCCACGCCTGCACTTTGCCACGGCAGGCAGCCCAGATGTAGGAAAGGCTCTGTGGAGTCAGAAGTGCCGAGACAGGCAGATGGCACCAGAGGGTTTGGGGGCCAGGGCGCAACTGGGCTAGCCCCTCCTCCCGGGAGTCGGGGAGGCCCGGCCTTCCTAGTGCCCAGGCCACGGCTCCGGGGAGAAACCCGCCATGGAGGGCACGCGGGAGGCCCTCTGCCTGAGGTGGCAGGTGTCACGCCAGGGCCACTGCAAGCCTGGCTCGGCTTGCCTGCTTTCTCCAAAGGAGGCTGGCCAACCAGCCGAACCTGGCACCTGGGCCAGGCCCCTTCCAAGGGGACGAGTTCCAGAGGATAGAGCCCTGGGGGCGGCTGCCAAGTCTCCTGGGGCGTGTGCTGGGCCCCCGTCAGAGGAGGAAGCAGCCTGGTAAACGGTGTGCCAGGCCTGAGATCTGGAGGCCTCCCACACCCGGGTCCCTGTCCTGCCCAGGCCCCCCGAGGGAGGACGATGGTCGGGCAGTGGCGAGCGGGGTGGGGCTGGCGCCGAGCCTGCCCTTGGATGCCCCGGGGAAGGGCGCCCGGGGATGGGCTGCCCCTGGCCAGGTCTGAGGGACCGACCCAGCTCGAGGCTGTCGGGGGCAAAGAGAGAACCCCCCTCCGCCCTTTCCCTTCAGGTTCTTAGGGCTGGCCAAATCCTTCCCAAGACAGCTTGTCTGGAGAAAATCAGACCCAGCTGAAGAACATGTGTCCATGGGGGAAACCCGGGAAACTGAGTCTCCCCACACAATAGCAGAGATTCTCATCTTGCATCCTCTCCTGAGCTAATGACAAAGGTGGATGTCCCGGGTGGGCCTGTGGAATGGGAGAGGGGAGGAAGTCTATTGTCATGCAGAGGGACATGGAAAGACTTGTCTGAAGCTTATCCCCTGCACTGGGGTCAGGTCGGGAAGGGACGGCACAGAGGTGAGCAGGAACCAACCGGCCTGTCTGTGGAGGGGCTGGCCCCGGGGCAGGCGTGGGGGTGATGGCTGGAAGTGGGATGGCGCGTGAGTTGGCACCAGCCAGCGGTGGAGGCAGAGACTCAGAGGTCAGGGATCTCTCTCTCTGTCTCTGTCTCTCTCTCTCTCCCTCAGGGAGCTGAGGAGAGTAAGGTGGCGCCCCCTGCCCACCTCACCTACCTCTCCATGGGCCCTTCTTTCTCTGGCCGCTCCGGGAGCCCTGCGGGCTTGGGTTCAACCCCCCACACACCGCACAGGCCAAGGGCGCATGCGTGACCGCCGGGGCCTAGGGCTGGCCTCGGGGGGGGGGGGGGGGTCCTCAGTGAAGGCCCCGCCCTCCCTCCAGGCTCTGACCCAGCTGCAGCTCTTCCATCGCCGCCCTTCTGGACTCGGCTTCAGCTGTCTCCCTCCCCTCCCCCACTCCCACTCAGCTTGCAGGCCGCTTCCCTGCCTTGAAAGCATGGCTCTGGCCCTGAGGGCCACAGACCTACTGGGCTTCAAGCTCAAGGCTCTGCATGGGCCTGCTGCTTCGGCCAGGGGCTCATTTTTTCCTGGAAAGACAAAACCATGGGCTCACCCCACGCCTGCACTTTGCCACGGCAGGCAGCCCAGATGTAGGAAAGGCTCTGTGGAGTCAGAAGTGCCGAGACAGGCAGATGGCACCAGAGGGTTTGGGGGCCAGGGCGCAACTGGGCTAGCCCCTCCTCCCGGGTGTCGGGGAGGCCCGGCCTTCCTAGTGCCCAGGCCACGGCTCCAGGGAGAAACCCGCCATGGAGGGCACGCGGGAGGCCCTCTGCCTGAGGTGGCAGGTGTCACGCCAGGGCCACTGCAAGCCTGGCTCGGCTTGCCTGCTTCCTCCAATGGAGGCTGGCCGACCAGCCGAACCTGGCACGTGGGCCAGGCCCCTTCCAAGGGGACGAGTTCCAGAGGATAGAGCCCTGGGGGCGGCTGCCAAGTCTCCTGGGGCGTGTGCTGGGCCCCCGTCAGAGGAGGAAGCAGCCTGGAAAACGGTGTGCCAGGCCTGAGATCTGGAGGCCTCCCACACCCGGGTCCCTGTCCTGCCCAGGCCCCCCCGAGGGAGGACGATGGTCGGGCAGTGGCGAGCGGGGTGGGGCTGGCGCCGAGCCTGCCCTTGGATGCCCCGGGGAAGGGCGCCCGGGGATGGGCTGCCCCTGGCCAGGTCTGAGGGACCGACCCAGCTCGGGGCTGTCGGGGGCAAAGAGAGAACCCCCCTCCGCCCTTTCCCTTCAGGTTCTTAGGGCTGGCCAAATCCTTCCCAAGACAGCTTGTCTGGAGAAAATCAGACCCAGCTGAAGAACATGTGTCCATGGGGGAAACCCGGGAAACTGAGTCTCCCCACACAATAGCAGAGATTCTCATCTTGCATCCTCTCCTGAGCTAATGACAAAGGTGGATGTCCCGGGTGGGCCTGTGGAATGGGAGAGGGGAGGAAGTCTATTGTCATGCAGAGGGACATGGAAAGACTTGTCTGAAGCTTATCCCCTGCACTGGGGTCAGGTCGGGAAGGGACGGCACAGAGGTGAGCAGGAACCAACCGGCCTGTCTGTGGTGGGGCTGGCCCCGGGGCAGGCGTGGGGGTGATGGCTGGAAGTGGGATGGCGCGTGAGTTGGCACCAGCCAGCGGTGGAGGCAGAGACTCAGAGGTCAGGGATCTCTCTCTCTGTCTCTGTCTCTCTCTCTCTCCCTCAGGGAGCTGAGGAGAGTAAGGTGGCGCCCCCTGCCCACCTCGCCTACCTCTCCATGGGCCCTTCTTTCTCTGGCCGCTCCGGGAGCCCTGCGGGCTTGGGTTCAACCCCCCACACACCGCACAGGCCAAGGGCGCATGCGTGACCGCCGGGGCCTAGGGCTGGCCTCGGGGGGGGGGGGGGGGGGTCCTCAGTGAAGGCCCCGCCCTCCCTCCAGGCTCTGACCCAGCTGCAGCTCTTCCATCGCCGCCCTTCTGGACTCGGCTTCAGCTGTCTCCCTCCCCTCCCCCACTCCCACTCAGCTTGCAGGCCGCTTCCCTGCCTTGAAAGCATGGCTCTGGCCCTGAGGGCCACAGACCTACTGGGCTTCAAGCTCAAGGCTCTGCATGGGCCTGCTGCTTCGGCCAGGGGCTCATTTTTTCCTGGAAAGACAAAACCATGGGCTCACCCCACGCCTGCACTTTGCCACGGCAGGCAGCCCAGATGTAGGAAAGGCTCTGTGGAGTCAGAAGTGCCGAGACAGGCAGATGGCACCAGAGGGTTTGGGGGCCAGGGCGCAACTGGGCTAGCCCCTCCTCCCGGGTGTCGGGGAGGCCCGGCCTTCCTAGTGCCCAGGCCACGGCTCCGGGGAGAAACCCGCCATGGAGGGCACGCGGGAGGCCCTCTGCCTGAGGTGGCAGGTGTCACGCCAGGGCCACTGCAAGCCTGGCTCGGCTTGCCTGCTTCCTCCAATGGAGGCTGGCCGACCAGCCGAACCTGGCACGTGGGCCAGGCCCCTTCCAAGGGGACGAGTTCCAGAGGATAGAGCCCTGGGGGCGGCTGCCAAGTCTCCTGGGGCGTGTGCTGGGCCCCCGTCAGAGGAGGAAGCAGCCTGGAAAACGGTGTGCCAGGCCTGAGATCTGGAGGCCTCCCACACCCGGGTCCCTGTCCTGCCCAGGCCCCCCGAGGGAGGACGATGGTCGGGCAGTGGCGAGCGGGGTGGGGCTGGCGCCGAGCCTGCCCTTGGATGCCCCGGGGAAGGGCGCCCGGGGATGGGCTGCCCCTGGCCAGGTCTGAGGGACCGACCCAGCTCGGGGCTGTCGGGGGCAAAGAGAGAACCCCCCTCCGCCCTTTCCCTTCAGGTTCTTAGGGCTGGCCAAATCCTTCCCAAGACAGCTTGTCTGGAGAAAATCAGACCCAGCTGAAGAACATGTGTCCATGGGGGAAACCCGGGAAACTGAGTCTCCCCACACAATAGCAGAGATTCTCATCTTGCATCCTCTCCTGAGCTAATGACAAAGGTGGATGTCCCGGGTGGGCCTGTGGAATGGGAGAGGGGAGGAAGTCTATTGTCATGCAGAGGGACATGGAAAGACTTGTCTGAAGCTTATCCCCTGCACTGGGGTCAGGTCGGGAAGGGACGGCACAGAGGTGAGCAGGAACCAACCGGCCTGTCTGTGGTGGGGCTGGCCCCGGGGCAGGCGTGGGGGTGATGGCTGGAAGTGGGATGGCGCGTGAGTTGGCACCAGCCAGCGGTGGAGGCAGAGACTCAGAGGTCAGGGATCTCTCTCTCTGTCTCTGTCTCTCTCTCTCTCCCTCAGGGAGCTGAGGAGAGTAAGGTGGCGCCCCCTGCCCACCTCGCCTACCTCTCCATGGGCCCTTCTTTCTCTGGCCGCTCCGGGAGCCCTGCGGGCTTGGGTTCAACCCCCCACACACCGCACAGGCCAAGGGCGCATGCGTGACCGCCGGGGCCTAGGGCTGGCCTCGGGGGTGGGGGGGCCTCAGTGAAGGCACCGCCCTCCCTCCAGGCTCTGACCCAGCTGCAGCTCTTCCATCGCCGCCCTTCTGGACTCGGCTTCAGCTGTCTCCCTCCCCTCCCCCACTCCCACTCAGCTTGCAGGCCGCTTCCCTGCCTTGAAAGCATGGCTCTGGCCCTGAGGGCCACAGACCTACTGGGCTTCAAGCTCAAGGCTCTGCATGGGCCTGCTGCTTCGGCCAGGGGCTCATTTTTTCCTGGAAAGACAAAACCATGGGCTCACCCCACGCCTGCACTTTGCCACGGCAGGCAGCCCAGATGTAGGAAAGGCTCTGTGGAGTCAGAAGTGCCGAGACAGGCAGATGGCACCAGAGGGTTTGGGGGCCAGGGCGCAACTGGGCTAGCCCCTCCTCCCGGGTGTCGGGGAGGCCCGGCCTTCCTAGTGCCCAGGCCACGGCTCCGGGGAGAAACCCGCCATGGAGGGCACGCGGGAGGCCCTCTGCCTGAGGTGGCAGGTGTCACGCCAGGGCCACTGCAAGCCTGGCTCGGCTTGCCTGCTTCCTCCAATGGAGGCTGGCCGACCAGCCGAACCTGGCACGTGGGCCAGGCCCCTTCCAAGGGGACGAGTTCCAGAGGATAGAGCCCTGGGGGCGGCTGCCAAGTCTCCTGGGGCGTGTGCTGGGCCCCCGTCAGAGGAGGAAGCAGCCTGGAAAACGGTGTGCCAGGCCTGAGATCTGGAGGCCTCCCACACCCGGGTCCCTGTCCTGCCCAGGCCCCCCGAGGGAGGACGATGGTCGGGCAGTGGCGAGCGGGGTGGGGCTGGCGCCGAGCCTGCCCTTGGATGCCCCGGGGAAGGGCGCCCGGGGATGGGCTGCCCCTGGCCAGGTCTGAGGGACCGACCCAGCTCGGGGCTGTCGGGGGCAAAGAGAGAACCCCCCTCCGCCCTTTCCCTTCAGGTTCTTAGGGCTGGCCAAATCCTTCCCAAGACAGCTTGTCTGGAGAAAATCAGACCCAGCTGAAGAACATGTGTCCATGGGGGAAACCCGGGAAACTGAGTCTCCCCACACAATAGCAGAGATTCTCATCTTGCATCCTCTCCTGAGCTAATGACAAAGGTGGATGTCCCGGGTGGGCCTGTGGAATGGGAGAGGGGAGGAAGTCTATTGTCATGCAGAGGGACATGGAAAGACTTGTCTGAAGCTTATCCCCTGCACTGGGGTCAGGTCGGGAAGGGACGGCACAGAGGTGAGCAGGAACCAACCGGCCTGTCTGTGGTGGGGCTGGCCCCGGGGCAGGCGTGGGGGTGATGGCTGGAAGTGGGATGGCGCGTGAGTTGGCACCAGCCAGCGGTGGAGGCAGAGACTCAGAGGTCAGGGATCTCTCTCTCTGTCTCTGTCTCTCTCTCTCTCCCTCAGGGAGCTGAGGAGAGTAAGGTGGCGCCCCCTGCCCACCTCGCCTACCTCTCCATGGGCCCTTCTTTCTCTGGCCGCTCCGGGAGCCCTGCGGGCTTGGGTTCAACCCCCCACACACCGCACAGGCCAAGGGCGCATGCGTGACCGCCGGGGCCTAGGGCTGGCCTCGGGGGTGGGGGGGCCTCAGTGAAGGCACCGCCCTCCCTCCAGGCTCTGACCCAGCTGCAGCTCTTCCATCGCCGCCCTTCTGGACTCGGCTTCAGCTGTCTCCCTCCCCTCCCCCACTCCCACTCAGCTTGCAGGCCGCTTCCCTGCCTTGAAAGCATGGCTCTGGCCCTGAGGGCCACAGACCTACTGGGCTTCAAGCTCAAGGCTCTTCCTGGGCCTGCTGCTTCGGCCAGGGGCTCATTTTTTCCTGGAAAGACAAAACCATGGCCTCACCCCACGTCTGCACTTTGCCACGGCAGGCAGCCCAGATGTAGGAAAGGCTCTGTGGAGTCAGAAGTGCCGAGACAGGCAGATGGCACCAGAGGGTTTGGGGGCCAGGGCGCAACTGGGCTAGCCCCTCCTCCCGGGAGTCGGGGAGGCCCGGCCTTCCTAGTGCCCAGGCCACGGCTCCGGGGAGAAACCCGCCATGGAGGGCACGCGGGAGGCCCTCTGCCTGAGGTGGCAGGTGTCACGCCAGGGCCACTGCAAGCCTGGCTCTGCTTGCCTGCTTCCTCCAAAGGAGGCTGGCCGACCAGCCGAACCAGGCACCTGGGCCAGGCCCCTTCCAAGGGGACGAGTTCCAGAGGATAGAGCCTTGGGGGCGGCTGCCAAGTCTCCTGGGGCGTGTGCTGGGCCCCCGTCAGAGGAGGAAGCAGCCTGGTAAACGGTGTGCCAGGCCTGAGATCTGGAGGCCTCCCACACCCTGGTCCCTGTCCTGCCCAGGCCCCCCGAGGGAGGACGATATTCGGGCAGTGGCGAGTGGGGTGGGGCTGGCGCCGAGCCTGCCCTTGGATGCCCCGGGGAAGGGCGCCTGGGGATGGGATGCCCCTGGCCAGGTCTGAGGGACCGACCCAGCTCGGGGCTGTCGGGGGCAGAGAGAGAACCCCCCTCCGCCCTTTCCCTTCAGGTTCTTAGGGCTGGCCAAATCCTTCCCAAGACAGCTTGTCTGGAGAAATTCAGACCCAGCTGAAGAACATGTGTCCATGGGGGAAACCCGGGAAACTGAGTCTCCCCACACAATAGCAGAGATTCTCATCTTGCATCCTCTCCTGAGCTAATGACAAAGGTGGATGTCCCGGGTGGGCCTGTGGAATGGGAGAGGGGAGGAAGTCTATTGTCATGCAGAGGGACATGGAAAGACTTGTCTGAAGCTTATCCCCTGCACTGGGGTCAGGTCGGGAAGGGATGGCACAGAGGTGAGCAGGAACCAACCTGCCTGTCTGTGGTGGGGCTGGCCCCGAGGAAGGCGTGGGGGTGATGGCTGGAAGTGGGATGGCGCGTGAGTTGGCACCAGCCAGCGGTGGAGGCAGAGACTCAGAGGTCAGGGATCTCTCTCTCTGTCTCTGTCTCTCTCTCTCTCCCTCAGGGAGCTGAGGAGAGTAAGGCGGCGCCCCCTGCGCACCTCGCCTACCTCTCCATGGGCCCTTCATTCTCTGGCCGCTACGGGAGCCCTGCGGGCTTGGGTTCAACCCCCCACGCACCGCACAGGCCAAGGGCGCATGCGCGACCGCCAGGGCCTAGGACTGGTCGGGGGGGGGGGGTCCTCAGTGAAGGCCCCGCCCTCCCTCCAGGCTCTGACCCAGCTGCAGCTCTTCCATCTCCGCCCTTCTGGACTCGGCTTCAGCTGTCTCCCTCCCCTCCCCCACTCCCACTCAGCTTGCAGGCCGCTTCCCTGCCTTGAAAGCATGGCTCTGGCCCTGAGGGCCACAGACCTACTGGGCTTCAAGCTCAAGGCTCTGCCTGGGCCTGCTGCTTCGGCCAGGGGCTCATTTTTTCCTGGAAAGACAAAACCATCGGCTCACCCCACGCCTGCACTTTGCCACGGCAGGCAGCCCAGATGTAGGAAAGGCTCTGTGGAGTCAGAAGTGCCGAGACAGGCAGATGGCACCAGAGGGTTTGGGGGCCAGGGCGCAACTGGGCTAGCCCCTCCTCCCGGGAGTCGGGGAGGCCCGTCCTTCCTAGTGCCCAGGCCTCGGCTCCGGGGAGAAACCCGCCATGGAGGGCACGCGGGAGGCCCTCTGCCTGAGGTGGCAGGTGTCACGCCAGGGCCACTGCAAGCCTGGCTCGGCTTGCCTGCTTTCTCCAAAGGAGGCTGGCCAACCAGCCGAACCTGGCACCTGGGCCAGGCCCCTTCCAAGGGGACGAGTTCCAGAGGATAGAGCCCTGGGGGCGGCTGCCAAGTCTCCTGTGGCGTGTGCTGGGCCCCCGTCAGAGGAGGAAGCAGCCTGGTAAACGGTGTGCCAGGCCTGAGATCTGGAGGCCTCCCACACCCGGGTCCCTGTCCTGCCCAGGCCCCCCGAGGGAGGACGATGTTCAGGCAGTGGCGAGCGGGGTGGGGCTGTCGCCGAGCCTGCCCTTGGAAGCCCCGGGGAAGGGCGCCCGGGGATGGGCTGCCCCTGGCCAGGTCTGAGGGACCGACCCAGCTCGGGGCTGTCGGGGGCAAAGAGAGAACCCCCCTCCGCCCTTTCCCTTCAGGTTCTTAGGGCTGGCCAAATCCTTCCCAAGACAGCTTGTCTGGAGAAAATCAGACCCAGCTGAAGAACATGTGTCCATGGGGGAAACCCGGGAAACTGAGTCTCCCCACACAATAGCAGAGATTCTCATCTTGCATCCTCTCCTGAGCTAATGACAAAGGTGGATGTCCCGGGTGGGCCTGTGGAATGGGAGAGGGGAGGAAGTCTATTGTCATGCAGAGGGACATGGAAAGACTTGTCTGAAGCTTATCCCCTGCACTGGGGTCAGGTCGGGAAGGGACGGCACAGAGGTGAGCAGGAACCAACCGGCCTGTCTGTGGTGGGGCTGGCCCCGGGGCAGGCGTGGGGGTGATGGCTGGAAGTGGGATGGCGCGTGAGTTGGCACCAGCCAGCGGTGGAGGCAGAGACTCAGAGGTCAGGGATCTCTCTCTCTGTCTCTGTCTCTCTCTCTCTCCCTCAGGGAGCTGAGGAGAGTAAGGTGGCGCCCCCTGCCCACCTCACCTACCTCTCCATGGGCCCTTCTTTCTCTGGCCGCTACGGGAGCCCTGCTGGCTTGGGTTCAACCCCCCACACACCGCACAGGCCAAGGGCGCATGCGTGACCGCCGGGGCCTAGGGCTGGCCTCGGGGGGGGGGGTCCTCAGTGAAGGCCCCGCCCTCCCTCCAGGCTCTGACCCAGCTGCAGCTCTTCCATCGCCGCCCTTCTGGACTGGGCTTCAGCTGTCTCCCTCCCCTCCCCCACTCCCACTCAGCTTGCAGGTCGCTTCCCTGCCTTGAAAGCATGGCTCTGGCCCTGAGGGCCACAGACCTACTGGGCTTCAAGCTCAAGTCTCTGCCTGGGCCTGCTGCTTCGGCCAGGGGCTCATTTTTTCCTGGAAAGACAAAACCATGGCCTCACCCCACGCCTGCACTTTGCCACGGCAGGCAGCCCAGAAGTAGGAAAGGCTCTGTGGAGTCAGAAGTGCCGAGACAGGCAGATGGCACCAGAGGGTTTGGGGGCCAGGGCGCAACTGGGCTAGCCCCTCCTCCCGGGAGTCGGGGAGGCCCGGCCTTCCTAGTGCCCAGGCCACGGCTCCGGGGAGAAACCCGCCATGGAGGGCACGCGGGAGGCCCTCTGCCTGAGGTGGCAGGTGTCACGCCAGGGCCACTGCAAGCCTGGCTCGGCTTGCCTGCTTCCTCCAATGGAGGCTGGCCGACCAGCCGAACCTGGCACCTGGGCCAGGCCCCTTCCAAGGGGACGAGTTCCAGAGGATAGAGCCCTGGGGGCGGCTGCCAAGACTCCTGGGGCGTGTGCTGGGCCCCCGTCAGAGGAGGAAGCAGCCTGGTAAACGGTGTGCCAAGCCTGAGATCTGGAGGCCTCCCACAGCCGGGTCCCTGTCCTGCCCAGGCCCCCCGAGGGAGGACGATGGTCGGGCAGTGGCGAGCGGGGTGGGGCTGGCGCCGAGCCTGCCCTTGGATGCCCCGGGGAAGGGCGCCGGGGGATGGGCTGCCCCTGGCCAGGTCTGAGGGACCGACCCAGCTCGGGGCTGTCGGGGGCAGAGAGAGAACCCCCCTCCGCCCTTTCCCTTCAGGTTCTTAGGGCTGGCCAAATCCTTCCCAAGACAGCTTGTCTGGAGAAAATCAGACCCAGCTGAAGAACATGTGTCCATGGGGGAAACCCGGGAAACTGAGTCTCGCCACACAATAGCAGAGATTCTCATCTTGCATCCTCTCCTGAGCTAATGACAAAGGTGGATGTCCCGGGTGGGCCTGTGGAATGGGAGAGGGGAGGAAGTCTATTGTCATGCAGAGGGACATGGAAAGACTTGTCTGAAGCTTATCCCCTGCACTGGGGTCAGGTCGGGAAGGGACGGCACAGAGGTGAGCAGGAACCAACCGGCCTGTCTGTGGTGGGGCTGGCCCCGGGGCAGGCGTGGGGGTGATGGCTGGAAGTGGGATGGCGCGTGAGTTGGCACCAGCCAGCGGTGGAGGCAGAGACTCAGAGGTCAGGGATCTCTCTCTCTGTCTCTGTCTCTCTCTCTCTCCCTCAGGGAGATGAGGAGAGTAAGGTGGCGCCCCCTGCCCACCTCGCCTACCTCTCCATGGGCCCTTCTTTCTCTGGCCGCTCCGGGAGCCCTGCGGGCTTGGGTTCAACCCCCCCACACACCGCACAGGCCAAGGGCGCATGCGTGACCGCCGGGGCCTAGGGCTGGCCTCGCGGGGGGGGGGGGCCTCAGTGAAGGCCCCGCCCTCCCTCCAGGCTCTGACCCAGCTGCAGCTCTTCCATCGCAGCCCTTCTGGACTCGGCTTCAGCTGTCTCCCTCCCCTCCCCCACTCCCACTCAGCTTGCAGGCCGCTTCCCTGCCTTGAAAGCATGGCTCTGGCCCTGAGGGCCACAGACCTACTGGGCTTCAAGCTCAAGGCTCTGCCTGGGCCTGCTGCTTCGGCCAGGGGCTCATTTTTTCCTGGAAAGACAAAACCATGGCCTCACCCCACGCCTGCACTTTGCCACGGCAGGCAGCCCAGATGTAGGAAAGGCTCTGTGGAGTCAGAAGTGGCGAGACAGGCAGATGGCACCAGAGGGTTTGGGGGCCAGGGCGCAACTGGGCTAGCCCCTCCTCCCGGGAGTCGGGGAGGCCCGGCCATCCTAGTGCCCAGGCCACGGCTCCGGGGAGAAACCCGCCATGGAGGGCACGCGGGAGGCCCTCTGCCTGAGGTGGCAGGTGTCACGCTAGGGCCAGCGCAAGCCTGGCTCGGCTTGCCTGCTTCCTCCAATGGAGGCTGGCCGACCAGCCGAACCTGGCACCTGGGCCAGGCCCCTTCCAAGGGGACGAGTTCCAGAGGATAGAGCCCTGGGGGCGGCTGCCAAGTCTCCTGGGGCGTGTGCTGGGCCCCCGTCAGAGGAGGAAGCAGCCTGGTAAACGGTGTGCCAGGCCTGAGATCTGGAGGCCTCCCACAGCCGGGTCCCTGTCCTGCCCAGGCCCCCCGAGGGAGGACAATGGTCGGGCAGTGGCGAGCGGGGTGGGGCTGGCGCCGAGCCTGCTCTTGGATGCCCTGGGGAAGGGCGCCGGGGGATGGGCTGCCCCTGGCCAGGTCTGAGGGACCGACCCAGCTCGGGGCTGTCGGGGGCAGAGAGAGAACCCCCCTCCGCCCTTTCCCTTCAGGTTCTTAGGGCTGGCCAAATCCTTCCCAAGACAGCTTGTCTGGAGAAAATCAGACCCAGCTGAAGAACATGTGTCCATGGGGGAAACCCGGGAAACTGAGTCTCCCCACACAATAGCAGAGATTCTCATCTTGCATCCTCTCCTGAGCTAATGACAAAGGTGGATGTCCCGGGTGGGCCTGTGGAATGGGAGAGGGGAGGAAGTCTATTGTCATGCAGAGCGACATGGAAAGACTTGTCTGAAGCTTATCCCCTGCACTGGGGTCAGGTCAGGAAGGGACGGCACAGAGGTGAGCAGGAACCAACCGGCCTGTCTGTGGTGGGGCTGGCCCCGGGGCAGGCGTGGGGGTGATGGCTGGAAGTGGGATGGCGCGTGAGTTGGCACCAGCCAGCGGTGGAGGCAGAGACTCAGAGGTCAGGGATCTCTCTCTCTGTGTCTCTCTCTCTCTCCCTCAGGGAGCTGAGGAGAGTAAGGTGGCGCCCCCTGCCCACCTCGCCTACCTCTCCATGGGCCCTTCTTTCTCTGGCCGCTCCGGGAGCCCTGCGGGCTTGGGTTCAACCCCCCACGCACCGCACAGGACAAGGGCGCATGCGCGACCGCCAGGGCCTAGGACTGGCCTGGGGGGGGGGTCCTCAGTGAAGGCCCCGCCCTCCCTCCAGGCTCTGACCCAGCTGCAGCTCTTCCATCGCCGCCCTTCTGGACTCGGCTTCAGCTGTCTCCCTCCCCTCCCCCACTCCCACTCAGCTTGCAGGCCGCTTCCCTGCCTTGAAAGCATGGCTCTGGCCCTGAGGGCCACAGACCTACTGGGCTTCAAGCTCAAGGCTCTGCCTGGGCCTGCTGCTTCGGCCAGGGGCTCATTTTTTCCTGGAAAGACAAAACCATGGCCTCACCCCACGCCTGCACTTTGCCACGGCAGGCAGCCCAGATGTAGGAAAGGCTCTGTGGAGTCAGAAGTGCCGAGACAGGCAGATGGCACCAGAGGGTTTGGGGGCCAGGGCGCAAGTGGGCTAGCCCCTCCTCCCGGGAGTCGGGGAGGCCCGGCCTTCCTAGTGCCCAGGCCACGGCTCCGGGGAGAAACCCGCCATGGAGGGCACGCGGGAGGCCCTCTGCCTGAGGTGGCAGGTGTCACGCCAGGGCCACTGCAAGCCTGGCTCGGCTTGCCTGCTTCCTCCAATGGAGGCTGGCCGACCAGCCGAACCTGGCACCTGGGCCAGGCCCCTTCCAAGGGGACGAGTTCCAGAGGATAGAGCCCTGGGGGCGGCTGCCAAGTCTCCTGGGGCGTGTGCTGGGCCCCCGTCAGAGGAGGAAGCAGCCTGGTAAACGGTGTGCCAGGCCTGAGATCTGGAGGCCTCCCACACCCGGGTCCCTGTCCTGCCCAGGCCCCCCGAGGGAGGACAATGGTCGGGCAGTGGCGAGCGGGGTGGGGCTGGCGCCGAGCCTGCCCTTGGATGCCCCGGGGAAGGGCGCCGGGGGATGGGCTGCCCCTGGCCAGGTCTGAGGGACCGACCCAGCTCGGGGCTGTCGGGGGCAGAGAGAGAACCCCCCTCCGCCCTTTCCCTTCAGGTTCTTAGGGCTGGCCAAATCCTTCCCAAGACAGCTTGTCTGGAGAAAATCAGACCCAGCTGAAGAACATGTGTCCATGGGGGAAACCCGGGAAACTGAGTCTCCCCACACAATAGCAGAGATTCTCATCTTGCATCCTCTCCTGAGCTAATGACAAAGGTGGATGTCCCGGGTGGGCCTGTGGAATGGGAGAGGGGAGGAAGTCTATTGTCATGCAGAGGGACATGGAAAGACTTGTCTGAAGCTTATCCCCTGCACTGGGGTCAGGTCGGGAAGGGACGGCACAGAGGTGAGCAGGAACCAACCGGCCTGTCTGTGGTGGGGCTGGCCCCGGGGCAGGCGTGGGGGTGATGGCTGGAAGTGGGATGGCGCGTGAGTTGGCACCAGCCAGCGGTGGAGGCAGAGACTCAGAGGTCAGGGATCTCTCTCTCTGTGTCTCTCTCTCTCTCCCTCAGGGAGCTGAGGAGAGTAAGGTGGCGCCCCCTGCCCACCTCGCCTACCTCTCCATGGGCCCTTCTTTCTCTGGCCGCTCCGGGAGCCCTGCGGGCTTGGGTTCAACCCCCCACGCACCGCACAGGACAAGGGCGCATGCGCGACCGCCAGGGCCTAGGACTGGCCTGGGGGGGGGGTCCTCAGTGAAGGCCCCGCCCTCCCTCCAGGCTCTGACCCAGCTGCAGCTCTTCCATCGCCGCCCTTCTGGACTCGGCTTCAGCTGTCTCCCTCCCCTCCCCCACTCCCACTCAGCTTGCAGGCCGCTTCCCTGCCTTGAAAGCATGGCTCTGGCCCTGAGGGCCACAGACCTACTGGGCTTCAAGCTCAAGGCTCTGCCTGGGCCTGCTGCTTCGGCCAGGGGCTCATTTTTTCCTGGAAAGACAAAACCATGGCCTCACCCCACGCCTGCACTTTGCCACGGCAGGCAGCCCAGATGTAGGAAAGGCTCTGTGGAGTCAGAAGTGCCGAGACAGGCAGATGGCACCAGAGGGTTTGGGGGCCAGGGCGCAAGTGGGCTAGCCCCTCCTCCCGGGAGTCGGGGAGGCCCGGCCTTCCTAGTGCCCAGGCCACGGCTCCGGGGAGAAACCCGCCATGGAGGGCACGCGGGAGGCCCTCTGCCTGAGGTGGCAGGTGTCACGCCAGGGCCACTGCAAGCCTGGCTCGGCTTGCCTGCTTCCTCCAATGGAGGCTGGCCGACCAGCCGAACCTGGCACCTGGGCCAGGCCCCTTCCAAGGGGACGAGTTCCAGAGGATAGAGCCCTGGGGGCGGCTGCCAAGTCTCCTGGGGCGTGTGCTGGGCCCCCGTCAGAGGAGGAAGCAGCCTGGTAAACGGTGTGCCAGGCCTGAGATCTGGAGGCCTCCCACACCCGGGTCCCTGTCCTGCCCAGGCCCCCCGAGGGAGGACAATGGTCGGGCAGTGGCGAGCGGGGTGGGGCTGGCGCCGAGCCTGCCCTTGGATGCCCCGGGGAAGGGCGCCGGGGGATGGGCTGCCCCTGGCCAGGTCTGAGGGACCGACCCAGCTCGGGGCTGTCGGGGGCAGAGAGAGAACCCCCCTCCGCCCTTTCCCTTCAGGTTCTTAGGGCTGGCCAAATCCTTCCCAAGACAGCTTGTCTGGAGAAAATCAGACCCAGCTGAAGAACATGTGTCCATGGGGGAAACCCGGGAAACTGAGTCTCCCCACACAATAGCAGAGATTCTCATCTTGCATCCTCTCCTGAGCTAATGACAAAGGTGGATGTCCCGGGTGGGCCTGTGGAATGGGAGAGGGGAGGAAGTCTATTGTCATGCAGAGGGACATGGAAAGACTTGTCTGAAGCTTATCCCCTGCACTGGGGTCAGGTCGGGAAGGGACGGCACAGAGGTGAGCAGGAACCAACCTGCCTGTCTGTGGTGGGGCTGGCCCCGAGGAAGGCGTGGGGGTGATGGCTGGAAGTGGGATGGCGCGTGAGTTGGCACCAGCCAGCGGTGGAGGCAGAGACTCAGAGGTCAGGGATCTCTCTCTCTGTCTCTGTCTCTCTCTCTCTCCCTCAGGGAGCTGAGGAGAGTAAGGCGGCGCCCCCTGCCCACCTCGCCTACCTCTCCATGGGCCCTTCTTTCTCTGGCCGCTCCGGGAGCCCTGCGGGCTTGGGTTCAACCCCCCACGCACCGCACAGGACAAGGGCGCATGCGCGACCGCCAGGGCCTAGGACTGGCCTGGGGGGGGGGTCCTCAGTGAAGGCCCCGCCCTCCCTCCAGGCTCTGACCCAGCTGCAGCTCTTCCATCGCCGCCCTTCTGGACTTGGCTTCAGCTGTCTCCCTTCCCTCCCCCACTCCCACTCAGCTTGCAGGCCGCTTACCTGCCTTGAAAGCATGGCTCTGGCCCTGAGGGCCACAGACCTACTGGGCTTCAAGCTCAAGGCTCTGCCTGGGCCTGCTGCTTCGGCCAGGGGCTCATTTTTTCCTGGAAAGACAAAACCATGGCCTCACCCCACGCCTGCACTTTGCCACGGCAGGCAGCCCAGATGTAGGAAAGGCTCTGTGGAGTCAGAAGTGCCGAGACAGGCAGATGGCACCAGAGGGTTTGGGGGCCAGGGCGCAAGTGGGCTAGCCCCTCCTCCCGGGAGTCGGGGAGGCCCGGCCTTCCTAGTGCCCAGGCCACGGCTCCGGGGAGAAACCCGCCATGGAGGGCACGCGGGAGGCCCTCTGCCTGAGGTGGCAGGTGTCACGCCAGGGCCACTGCAAGCCTGGCTCGGCTTGCCTGCTTCCTCCAATGGAGGCTGGCCGACCAGCCGAACCTGGCACCTGGGCCAGGCCCCTTCCAAGGGGACGAGTTCCAGAGGATAGAGCCCTGGGGGCGGCTGCCAAGTCTCCTGGGGCGTGTGCTGGGCCCCCGTCAGAGGAGGAAGCAGCCTGGTAAACGGTGTGCCAGGCCTGAGATCTGGAGGCCTCCCACACCCGGGTCCCTGTCCTGCCCAGGCCCCCCGAGGGAGGACAATGGTCGGGCAGTGGCGAGCGGGGTGGGGCTGGCGCCGAGCCTGCCCTTGGATGCCCCGGGGAAGGGCGCCGGGGGATGGGCTGCCCCTGGCCAGGTCTGAGGGACCGACCCAGCTCGGGGCTGTCGGGGGCAGAGAGAGAACCCCCCTCCGCCCTTTCCCTTCAGGTTCTTAGGGCTGGCCAAATCCTTCCCAAGACAGCTTGTCTGGAGAAAATCAGACCCAGCTGAAGAACATGTGTCCATGGGGGAAACCCGGGAAACTGAGTCTCCCCACACAATAGCAGAGATTCTCATCTTGCATCCTCTCCTGAGCTAATGACAAAGGTGGATGTCCCGGGTGGGCCTGTGGAATGGGAGAGGGGAGGAAGTCTATTGTCATGCAGAGGGACATGGAAAGACTTGTCTGAAGCTTATCCCCTGCACTGGGGTCAGGTCGGGAAGGGACGGCACAGAGGTGAGCAGGAACCAACCTGCCTGTCTGTGGTGGGGCTGGCCCCGAGGAAGGCGTGGGGGTGATAGCTGGAAGTGGGATGGCGCGTGAGTTGGCACCAGCCAGCGGTGGAGGCAGAGACTCAGAGGTCAGGGATCTCTCTCTCTGTCTCTGTCTCTCTCTCTCTCCCTCAGGGAGCTGAGGAGAGTAAGGCGGCGCCCCCTGCCCACCTCGCCTACCTCTCCATGGGCCCTTCTTTCTCTGGCCGCTCCGGGAGCCCTGCGGGCTTGGGTTCAACCCCCCACGCACCGCACAGGACAAGGGCGCATGCGCGACCGCCAGGGCCTAGGACTGGCCTGGGGGGGGGGTCCTCAGTGAAGGCCCCGCCCTCCCTCCAGGCTCTGACCCAGCTGCAGCTCTTCCATCGCCGCCCTTCTGGACTCGGCTTCAGCTGTCTCCCTCCCCTCCCCCACTCCCACTCAGCTTGCAGGCCGCTTCCCTGCCTTGAAAGCATGGCTCTGGCCCTGAGGGCCACAGACCTACTGGGCTTCAAGCTCAAGGCTCTGCCTGGGCCTGCTGCTTCGGCCAGGGGCTCATTTTTTCCTGGAAAGACAAAACCATGGCCTCACCCCACGCCTGCACTTTGCCACGGCAGGCAGCCCAGATGTAGGAAAGGCTCTGTGGAGTCAGAAGTGCCGAGACAGGCAGATGGCACCAGAGGGTTTGGGGGCCAGGGCGCAAGTGGGCTAGCCCCTCCTCCCGGGAGTCGGGGAGGCCCGGCCTTCCTAGTGCCCAGGCCACGGCTCCGGGGAGAAACCCGCCATGGAGGGCACGCGGGAGGCCCTCTGCCTGAGGTGGCAGGTGTCACGCCAGGGCCACTGCAAGCCTGGCTCGGCTTGCCTGCTTCCTCCAATGGAGGCTGGCCGACCAGCCGAACCTGGCACCTGGGCCAGACCCCTTCCAAGGGGACGAGTTCCAGAGGATAGAGCCCTGGGGGCGGCTGCCAAGTCTCCTGGGGCGTGTGCTGGGCCCCCGTCAGAGGAGGAAGCAGCCTGGTAAACGGTGTGCCAGGCCTGAGATCTGGAGGCCTCCCACACCCGGGTCCCTGTCCTGCCCAGGCCCCCCGAGGGAGGACAATGGTCGTGCAGTGGCGAGCGGGGTGGGGCTGGCGCCAAGCCTGCCCTTGGATGCCCCGGGGAAGGGCGCCGGGGGATGGGCTGCCCCTGGCCAGGTCTGAGGGACCGACCCAGCTCGGGGCTGTCGGGGGCAGAGAGAGAACCCCCCTCCGCCCTTTCCCTTCAGGTTCTTAGGGCTGGCCAAATCCTTCCCAAGACAGCTTGTCTGGAGAAAATCAGACCCAGCTGAAGAACATGTGTCCATGGGGGAAACCCGGGAAACTGAGTCTCCCCACACAATAGCAGAGATTCTCATCTTGCATCCTCTCCTGAGCTAATGACAAAGGTGGATGTCCCGGGTGGGCCTGTGGAATGGGAGAGGGGAGGAAGTCTATTGTCATGCAGAGGGACATGGAAAGACTTGTCTGAAGCTTATCCCCTGCACTGGGGTCAGGTCGGGAAGGGACGGCACAGAGGTGAGCAGGAACCAACCTGCCTGTCTGTGGTGGGGCTGGCCCCGAGGAAGGCGTGGGGGTGATGGCTGGAAGTGGGATGGCGCGTGAGTTGGCACCAGCCAGCGGTGGAGGCAGAGACTCAGAGGTCAGGGATCTCTCTCTCTGTCTCTGTCTCTCTCTCTCTCCCTCAGGGAGCTGAGGAGAGTAAGGCGGCGCCCCCTGCCCACCTCGCCTACCTCTCCATGGGCCCTTCTTTCTCTGGCCGCTCCGGGAGCCCTGCGGGCTTGGGTTCAACCCCCCACGCACCGCACAGGACAAGGGCGCATGCGCGACCGCCAGGGCCTAGGACTGGCCTGGGGGGGGGGTCCTCAGTGAAGGCCCCGCCCTCCCTCCAGGCTCTGACCCAGCTGCAGCTCTTCCATCGCCGCCCTTCTGGACTCGGCTTCAGCTGTCTCCCTCCCCTCCCCCACTCCCACTCAGCTTGCAGGCCGCTTCCCTGCCTTGAAAGCATGGCTCTGGCCCTGAGGGCCACAGACCTACTGGGCTTCAAGCTCAAGGCTCTGCATGGGCCTGCTGCTTCGGCCAGGGGCTCATTTTTTCCTGGAAAGACAAAACCATGGCCTCACCCCACGCCTGCACTTTGCCACGGCAGGCAGCCCAGATGTAGGAAAGGCTCTGTGGAGTCAGAAGTGCCGAGACAGGCAGATGGCACCAGAGGGTTTGGGGGCCAGGGCGCAACTGGGCTAGCCCCTCCTCCCGGGAGTCGGGGAGGCCCGGCCTTCCTAGTGCCCAGGCCACGGCTCCGGGGAGAAACCCGCCATGGAGGGCACGCGGGAGGCCCTCTGCCTGAGGTGGCAGGTGTCACGCCAGGGCCACTGCAAGCCTGGCTCGGCTTGCCTGCTTCCTCCAATGGAGGCTGGCCGACCAGCCGAACCTGGCACCTGGGCCAGGCCCCTTCCAAGGGGACGAGTTCCAGAGGATAGAGCCCTGGGGGCGGCTGCCAAGTCTCCTGGGGCGTGTGCTGGGCCCCCGTCAGAGGAGGAAGCAGCCTGGTAAACGGTGTGCCAGGCCTGAGATCTGGAGGCCTCCCACACCCGGGTCCCTGTCCTGCCCAGGCCCCCCGAGGGAGGACAATGGTCGGGCAGTGGCGAGCGGGGTGGGGCTGGCGCCGAGCCTGCCCTTGGATGCCCCGGGGAAGGGCGCCGGGGGATGGGCTGCCCCTGGCCAGGTCTGAGGGACCGACCCAGCTCGGGGCTGTCGGGGGCAGAGAGAGAACCCCCCTCCGCCCTTTCCCTTCAGGTTCTTAGGGCTGGCCAAATCCTTCCCAAGACAGCTTGTCTGGAGAAAATCAGACCCAGCTGAAGAACATGTGTCCATGGGGGAAACCCGGGAAACTGAGTCTCCCCACACAATAGCAGAGATTCTCATCTTGCATCCTCTCCTGAGCTAATGACAAAGGTGGATGTCCCGGGTGGGCCTGTGGAATGGGAGAGGGGAGGAAGTCTATTGTCATGCAGAGGGACATGGAAAGACTTGTCTGAAGCTTATCCCCTGCACTGGGGTCAGGTCGGGAAGGGACGGCACAGAGGTGAGCAGGAACCAACCTGCCTGTCTGTGGTGGGGCTGGCCCCGAGGAAGGCGTGGGGGTGATAGCTGGAAGTGGGATGGCGCGTGAGTTGGCACCAGCCAGCGGTGGAGGCAGAGACTCAGAGGTCAGGGATCTCTCTCTCTGTCTCTGTCTCTCTCTCTCTCCCTCAGGGAGCTGAGGAGAGTAAGGCGGCGCCCCCTGCCCACCTCGCCTACCTCTCCATGGGCCCTTCTTTCTCTGGCCGCTCCGGGAGCCCTGCGGGCTTGGGTTCAACCCCCCACGCACCGCACAGGACAAGGGCGCATGCGCGACCGCCAGGGCCTAGGACTGGCCTGGGGGGGGGGTCCTCAGTGAAGGCCCCGCCCTCCCTCCAGGCTCTGACCCAGCTGCAGCTCTTCCATCGCCGCCCTTCTGGACTCGGCTTCAGCTGTCTCCCTCCCCTCCCCCACTCCCACTCAGCTTGCAGGCCGCTTCCCTGCCTTGAAAGCATGGCTCTGGCCCTGAGGGCCACAGACCTACTGGGCTTCAAGCTCAAGGCTCTGCCTGGGCCTGCTGCTTCGGCCAGGGGCTCATTTTTTCCTGGAAAGACAAAACCATGGCCTCACCCCACGCCTGCAATTTGCCACGGCAGGCAGCCCAGATGTAGGAAAGGCTCTGTGGAGTCAGAAGTGCCGAGACAGGCAGATGGCACCAGAGGGTTTGGGGGCCAGGGCGCAAGTGGGCTAGCCCCTCCTCCCGGGAGTCGGGGAGGCCCGGCCTTCCTAGTGCCCAGGCCACGGCTCCGGGGAGAAACCCGCCATGGAGGGCACGCGGGAGGCCCTCTGCCTGAGGTGGCAGGTGTCACGCCAGGGCCACTGCAAGCCTGGCTCGGCTTGCCTGCTTCCTCCAATGGAGGCTGGCCGACCAGCCGAACCTGGCACCTGGGCCAGGCCCCTTCCAAGGGGACGAGTTCCAGAGGATAGAGCCCTGGGGGCGGCTGCCAAGTCTCCTGGGGCGTGTGCTGGGCCCCCGTCAGAGGAGGAAGCAGCCTGGTAAACGGTGTGCCAGGCCTGAGATCTGGAGGCCTCCCACACCCGGGTCCCTGTCCTGCCCAGGCCCCCCGAGGGAGGACAATGGTCGTGCAGTGGCGAGCGGGGTGGGGCTGGCGCCAAGCCTGCCCTTGGATGCCCCGGGGAAGGGCGCCGGGGGATGGGCTGCCCCTGGCCAGGTCTGAGGGACCGACCCAGCTCGGGGCTGTCGGGGGCAGAGAGAGAACCCCCCTCCGCCCTTTCCCTTCAGGTTCTTAGGGCTGGCCAAATCCTTCCCAAGACAGCTTGTCTGGAGAAAATCAGACCCAGCTGAAGAACATGTGTCCATGGGGGAAACCCGGGAAACTGAGTCTCCCCACACAATAGCAGAGATTCTCATCTTGCATCCTCTCCTGAGCTAATGACAAAGGTGGATGTCCCGGGTGGGCCTGTGGAATGGGAGAGGGGAGGAAGTCTATTGTCATGCAGAGGGACATGGAAAGACTTGTCTGAAGCTTATCCCCTGCACTGGGGTCAGGTCGGGAAGGGACGGCACAGAGGTGAGCAGGAACCAACCTGCCTGTCTGTGGTGGGGCTGGCCCCGAGGAAGGCGTGGGGGTGATGGCTGGAAGTGGGATGGCGCGTGAGTTGGCACCAGCCAGCGGTGGAGGCAGAGACTCAGAGGTCAGGGATCTCTCTCTCTGTCTCTGTCTCTCTCTCTCTCCCTCAGGGAGCTGAGGAGAGTAAGGCGGCGCCCCCTGCCCACCTCGCCTACCTCTCCATGGGCCCTTCTTTCTCTGGCCGCTCCGGGAGCCCTGCGGGCTTGGGTTCAACCCCCCACGCACCGCACAGGACAAGGGCGCATGCGCGACCGCCAGGGCCTAGGACTGGCCTGGGGGGGGGGTCCTCAGTGAAGGCCCCGCCCTCCCTCCAGGCTCTGACCCAGCTGCAGCTCTTCCATCGCCGCCCTTCTGGACTCGGCTTCAGCTGTCTCCCTCCCCTCCCCCACTCCCACTCAGCTTGCAGGCCGCTTCCCTGCCTTGAAAGCATGGCTCTGGCCCTGAGGGCCACAGACCTACTGGGCTTCAAGCTCAAGGCTCTGCATGGGCCTGCTGCTTCGGCCAGGGGCTCATTTTTTCCTGGAAAGACAAAACCATGGCCTCACCCCACGCCTGCACTTTGCCACGGCAGGCAGCCCAGATGTAGGAAAGGCTCTGTGGAGTCAGAAGTGCCGAGACAGGCAGATGGCACCAGAGGGTTTGGGGGCCAGGGCGCAACTGGGCTAGCCCCTCCTCCCGGGAGTCGGGGAGGCCCGGCCTTCCTAGTGCCCAGGCCACGGCTCCGGGGAGAAACCCGCCATGGAGGGCACGCGGGAGGCCCTCTGCCTGAGGTGGCAGGTGTCACGCCAGGGCCACTGCAAGCCTGGCTCGGCTTGCCTGCTTTCTCCAAAGGAGGCTGGCCGACCAGCCGAACCTGGCACCTGGGCCAGGCCCCTTCCAAGGGGACGAGTTCCAGAGGATAGAGCCCTGGGGGCGGCTGCCAAGTCTCCTGGGGCGTGTGCTGGGCCCCCGTCAGAGGAGGAAGCAGCCTGGTAAACGGTGTGCCAGGCCTGAGATCTGGAGGCCTCCCACAGCCGGGTCCCTGTCCTGCCCAGGCCCCCCGAGGGAGGACGATGGTCGGGCAGTGGCGAGCGGGGTGGGGCTGGCGCCGAGCCTGCCCTTGGATGCCCCGGGGAAGGGCGCCGGGGGATGGGCTGCCCCTGGCCAGGTCTGAGGGACCGACCCAGCTCGGGGCTGTCGGGGGCAGAGAGAGAACCCCCCTGCTCCCTTTCCCTTCAGGTTCTTAGGGCTGGCCAAATCCTTCCCAAGACAGCTTGTCTGGAGAAAATCAGACCCAGCTGAAGAACATGTGTCCATGGGGGAAACCCGGGAAACTGAGTCTCCCCACACAATAGCAGAGATTCTCATCTTGCATCCTCTCCTGAGCTAATGACAAAGGTGGATGTCCCGGGTGGGCCTGTGGAATGGGAGAGGGGAGGAAGTCTATTGTCATGCAGAGGGACATGGAAAGACTTGTCTGAAGCTTATCCCCTGCACTGGGGTCAGGTCGGGAAGGGATGGCACAGAGGTGAGCAGGAACCAACCTGCCTGTCTGTGGTGGGGCTGGCCCCGGGGCAGGCGTGGGGGTGATGGCTGGAAGTGGGATGGCGCGTGAGTTGGCACCAGCCAGCGGTGGAGGCAGAGACTCAGAGGTCAGGGATCTCTACTCTGTCTCTGTCTCTCTCTCTCTCCCTCAGGGAGCTGAGGAGAGTAAGGTTGCGCCCCCTGTCCACCTTGCCTACCTCTCCATGGGCCCTTCTTTCTCTGGCCGCTCCGGGAGCCCTGCGGGCTTGGGTTCAACCCCCCACACACCGCACAGGCCAAGGGCGCATGCGTGACCGCCAGGGCCTAGGGCTGGCCTCCGGGGGGGGGGGTCCTCAGTGAAGGCCCCGCCCTCCCTCCAGCCTCTGACCCAGCTGCAGCTCTTCCATCGCCGCCCTTCTGGACTCGGCTTCAGCTGTCTCCCTCCCCTCCCCCACTCCCACTCAGCTTGCAGGCCGCTTCCCTGCCTTGAAAGCATGGCTCTGGCCCTGAGGGCCACAGACCTACTGGGCTTCAAGCTCAAGGCTCTGCCTGGGCCTGCTGCTTCGGCCAGGGGCTCATTTTTTCCTGGAAAGTCAAAACCATGGCCTCACCCCACGCCTGCACTTTGCCACGGCAGGCAGCCCAGATATACGAAAGGCTCTGTGGAGTCAGAAGTGCCGAGACAGGCAGATGGCACCAGATGGTTTGGGGGCCAGGGCGCAACTGGGCTAGCCCCTCCTCCCGGGAGTCGGGGAGGCCCGGCCTTCCTAGTGCCCAGGCCACGGCTCCGGGGAGAAACCCGTCATGGAGGGCACGCGGGAGGCCCTCTGCCTGAGGTGGCAGGTGTCACGCCAGGGCCACTGCAAGCCTGGCTCGGCTTGCCTGCTTTCTCCAAAGGAGGCTGGCCGACCAGCCGAAGCTGGCACCTGGGCCAGGCCCCTTCCAAGGGGAGGAGTTCCAGAGGATAGAGCCCTGGGGGCGGCTGCCAAGTCTCCTGGGGCGTGTGCTGGGCCCCCGTCAGAGGAGGAAGCAGCCTGGTAAACGGTGTGCCAGGCCTGAGATCTGGAGGCCACCCACAGCCGGGTCCCTGTCCTGCCCAGGCCCCCCGAGGGAGGACGATGGTCGGGCAGTGGCGAGCGGGGTGGGGCTGGCGCCGAGCCTGCCCTTGGATGCCCCGGGGAAGGGCGCCGGGGGATGGGATGCCCCTGGCCAGGTCTGAGGGACCGACCCAGCTCGGGACTGTCGGGGGCAGAGAGACAACCCCCCTCCGCCCTTTGCCTTCAGGTTCTTAGGGCTGGCCAAATCCTTCCCAAGACAGCTTGTCTGGAGAAAATCAGACCCAGCTGAAGAACATGTGTCCATGGGGGAAACCCGGGAAACTGAGTCTCCCCACACAATAGCAGAGATTCTCATCTTGCATCCTCTCCTGAGCTAATGACAAAGGTGGATGTCCCGGGTGGGCCTGTGGAATGGGAGAGGGGAGGAAGTCTATTGTCATGCAGAGGGACATGGAAAGACTTGTCTGAAGCTTATCCCCTGCACTGGGGTCAGGTCGGGAAGGGACGGCACAGAGGTGAGCAGGAACCAACCGGCCTGTCTGTGGTGGGGCTGGCCCCGGGGCAGGCGTGGGGGTGATGGCTGGAAGTGGGATGGCGCGTGAGTTGGCACCAGCCAGCGGTGGAGGCAGAGACTCAGAGGTCAGGGATCTCTCTCTCTGTCTCTGTCTCTCTCTCTCTCCCTCAGGGAGCTGAGGAGAGTAAGGTTGCGCCCCCTGTCCACCTTGCCTACCTCTCCATGGGCCCTTCTTTCTCTGGCCGCTCCGGGAGCCCTGCGGGCTTGGGTTCAACCCCCCACACACCGCACAGGCCAAGGGCGCATGCGTGACCGCCGGGACCTAGGGCTGGCCTCGGGGGTGGTGGGGCCTCAGTGAAGGCCCCGCCCTCCCTCCAGGCTCTGACCCAGCTGCAGCTCTTCCATCGCAGCCCTTCTGGACTCGGCTTCAGCTGTCTCCCTCCCCTCCCCCACTCCCACTCAGCTTGCAGGCCGCTTCCCTGCCTTGAAAGCATGGCTCTGGCCCTGAGGGCCACAAACCTACTGGGCTTCAAGCTCAAGGCTCTGCCTGGGCCTGCTGCTTCGGCCAGGGGCTCATTTTTTCCTGGAAAGACAAAACCATGGCCTCACCCCACGCCTGCACTTTGCCACGGCAGGCAGCCCAGATGTAGGAAAGGCTCTGTGGAGTCAGAAGTGCCGAGACAGGCAGATGGCACCAGAGGGTTTGGGGGCCAGGGCGCAACTGGGCTAGCCCCTCCTCCCGGGAGTCGGGGAGGCCCGGCCTTCCTAGTGCCCAGGCCACGGCTCCGGGGAGAAACCCGCCATGGAGGGCACGCGGGAGGCCCTCTGCCTGAGGTGGCAGGTGTCACGCCAGGGCCACTGCAAGCCTGGCTCGGCTTGCCTGCTTTCTCCAAAGGAGGCTGGCCGACCAGCCGAAGCTGGCACCTGGGCCAGGCCCCTTCCAAGGGGACGAGTTCCAGAGGATAGAGCCCTGGGGGCGGCTGCCAAGTCTCCTGGGGCGTGTGCTGGGCCCCCGTCAGAGGAGGAAGCAGCCTGGTAAACGGTGTGCCAGGCCTGAGATCTGGAGGCCTCCCACAGCCGGGTCCCTGTCCTTCCCAGGCTCCCCCAGGGAGGACGATGGTTGGGCAGTGGCGAGCGGGGTGGGGCTGGCGCCGAGCCTGCCCTTGGATGCCCCGGGGAAGGGCGCCGGGGGATGGGCTGCCCCTGGCCAGGTCTGAGGGACCGACCCAGCTCGGGGCTGTCGGGGGCAGAGAGAGAACCCCCCTCCGCCCTTTGCCTTCTGGTTCTTAGGGCTGGCCAAATCCTTCCCAAGACAGCTTGTCTGGAGAAAATCAGACCCAGCTGAAGAACATGTGTCCATGGGGGAAACCCGGGAAACTGAGTCTCCCCACACAATAGCAGAGATTCTCATCTTGCATCCTCTCCTGAGCTAATGACAAAGGTGGATGTCCCGGGTGGGCCTGTGGAATGGGAGAGGGGAGGAAGTCTATTGTCATGCAGAGGGACATGGAAAGACTTGTCTGAAGCTTATCCCCTGCACTGGGGTCAGGTCGGGAAGGGACGGCACAGAGGTGAGCAGGAACCAACCGGCCTGTCTGTGGTGGGGCTGGCCCCGGGGCAGGCGTGGGGGTGATGGCTGGAAGTGGGATGGCGCGTGAGTTGGCACCAGCCAGCGGTGGAGGCAGAGACTCAGAGGTCAGGGATCTCTCTCTCTGTCTCTGTCTCTCTCTCTCTCCCTCAGGGAGCTGAGGAGAGTAAGGTTGCGCCCCCTGTCCACCTTGCCTACCTCTCCATGGGCCCTTCTTTCTCTGGCCGCTCCGGGAGCCCTGCGGGCTTGGGTTCAACCCCCCACACACCGCACAGGCCAAGGGCGCATGCGTGACCGCCGGGACCTAGGGCTGGCCTCGGGGGTGGTGGGGCCTCAGTGAAGGCCCCGCCCTCCCTCCAGGCTCTGACCCAGCTGCAGCTCTTCCATCGCAGCCCTTCTGGACTCGGCTTCAGCTGTCTCCCTCCCCTCCCCCACTCCCACTCAGCTTGCAGGCCGCTTCCCTGCCTTGAAAGCATGGCTCTGGCCCTGAGGGCCACAAACCTACTGGGCTTCAAGCTCAAGGCTCTGCCTGGGCCTGCTGCTTCGGCCAGGGGCTCATTTTTTCCTGGAAAGACAAAACCATGGCCTCACCCCACGCCTGCACTTTGCCACGGCAGGCAGCCCAGATGTACGAAAGGCTCTGTGGAGTCAGAAGTGCCGAGACAGGCAGATGGCACCAGAGGGTTTGGGGGCCAGGGCGCAACTGGGCTAGCCCCTCCTCCCGGGAGTCGGGGAGGCCCGGCCTTCCTAGTGCCCAGGCCACGGCTCCGGGGAGAAACACGCCATGGAGGGCACGCGGGAGGCCCTCTGCCTGAGGTGGCAGGTGTCACGCCAGGGCCACTGCAAGCCTGGCTCGGCTTGCCTGCTTTCTCCAAAGGAGGCTGGCCGACCAGCCGAAGCTGGCACCTGGGCCAGGCCCCTTCCAAGGGGACGAGTTCCAGAGGATAGAGCCCTGGGGGCGGCTGCCAAGTCTCCTGGGGCGTGTGCTGGGCCCCCGTCAGAGGAGGAAGCAGCCTGGTAAACGGTGTGCCAGGCCTGAGATCTGGAGGCCTCCCACAGCCGGGTCCCTGTCCTGCCCAGGCCCCCCCAGGGAGGACGATGGTTGGGCAGTGGCGAGCGGGGTGGGGCTGGCGCCGAGCCTGCCCTTGGATGCCCCGGGGAAGGGCGCCGGGGGATGGGCTGCCCCTGGCCAGGTCTGAGGGACCGACCCAGCTCGGGGCTGTCGGGGGCAGAGAGAGAACCCCCCTCCGCCCTTTGCCTTCTGGTTCTTAGGGCTGGCCAAATCCTTCCCAAGACAGTTTGTCTGGAGAAAATCAGACCCAGCTGAAGAACATGTGTCCATGGGGGAAACCCGGGAAACTGAGTCTCCCCACACAATAGCAGAGATTCTCATCTTGCATCCTCTCCTGAGCTAATGACAAAGGTGGATGTCCCGGGTGGGCCTGTGGAATGGGAGAGGGGAGGAAGTCTATTGTCATGCAGAGGGACATGGAAAGACTTGTCTGAAGCTTATCCCCTGCACTGGGGTCAGGTCGGGAAGGGACGGCACAGAGGTGAGCAGGAACCAACCGGCCTGTCTGTGGTGGGGCTGGCCCCGGGGCAGGCGTGGGGGTGATGGCTGGAAGTGGGATGGCGCGTGAGTTGGCACCAGCCAGCGGTGGAGGCAGAGACTCAGAGGTCAGGGATCTCTCTCTCTGTCTCTGTCTCTCTCTCTCTCCCTCAGGGAGCTGAGGAGAGTAAGGTTGCGCCCCCTGTCCACCTTGCCTACCTATCCATGGGCCCTTCTTTCTCTGGCCGCTCCGGGAGCCCTGCGGGCTTGGGTTCAACCCCCCACACACCGCACAGGCCAAGGGCGCATGCGTGACCGCCGGGGCCTAGGGATGGCCTGGGGGGGGGGGGCCTCAGTGAAGGCCCCGCCCTCCCTCCAGGCTCTGACCCAGCTGCAGCTCTTCCATCGCCGCCCTTCTGGACTTGGCTTCAGCTGTCTCCCTCCCCTCCCCCACTCCCACTCAGCTTGCAGGCCGCTTCCCTGCCTTGAAAGCATGGCTCTGGCCCTGAGGGCCACAGACCTACTGGGCTTCAAGCTCAAGGCTCTGCCTGGGCCTGCTGCTTCGGCCAGGGGCTCATTTTTTCCTGGAAAGACAAAACCATGGCCTCACCCCACGCCTGCACTTTGCCACGGCAGGCAGCCCAGATGTAGGAAAGGCTCTGTGGAGTCAGAAGTGCCGAGACAGGCAGATGGCACCAGAGGGTTTGGGGGCCAGGGCGCAAGTGGGCTAGCCCCTCCTCCCGGGAGTCGGGGAGGCCCGGCCTTCCTAGTGCCCAGGCCACGGCTCCGGGGAGAAACCCGCCATGGAGGGCACGCGGGAGGCCCTCTGCCTGAGGTGGCAGGTGTCACGCCAGGGCCACTGCAAGCCTGGCTCGGCTTGCCAGCTTTCTCCAAAGGAGGCTGGCCGACCAGCCGAACCTGGCACCTGGGCCAGGCCCCTTCCAAGGGGACGAGTTCCAGAGGATAGAGCCCTGGGGGCGGCTGCCAAGTCTCCTGGGGCGTGTGCTGGGCCCCCGTCAGAGGAGGAAGCAGCCTGGTAAACGGTGTGCCAGGCCTGAGATCTGGAGGCCTCCCACAGCCGGGTCCCTGTCCTGCCCAGGCCCCCCGAGGGAGGACGATGGTCGGGCAGTGGCGAGCGGGGTGGGGCTGGCGCCGAGCCTGCCCTTGGATGCCCCAGGGAAGGGCGCCGGGGGATGTGATGCCCCTGGCCAGGTCTGAGGGACCGACCCAGCTCAGGGCTGTCGGGGGCAGAGAGAGAACCCCCCTCCGCCCTTTGCCTTCAGGTTCTTAGGGCTGGCCAAATCCTTCCCAAGACAGCTTGTCTGGAGAAAATCAGACCCAGCTGAAGAACATGTGTCCATGGGGGAAACCCGGGAAACTGAGTCTCCCCACACAATAGCAGAGATTCTCATCTTGCATCCTCTCCTGAGCTAATGACAAAGGTGGATGTCCCGGGTGGGCCTGTGGAATGGGAGAGGGGAGGAAGTCTATTGTCATGCAGAGGGACATGGAAAGACTTGTCTGAAGCTTATCCCCTGCACTGGGGTCAGGTCGGGAAGGGACGGCACAGAGGTGAGCAGGAACCAACCGGCCTGTCTGTGGTGGGGCTGGCCCCCGGGGCAGGCGTGGGGGTGATGGCTGGAAGTGGGATGGCGCGTGAGTTGGCACCAGCCAGCGGTGGAGGCAGAGACTCAGAGGTCAGGGATCTCTCTCTCTGTCTCTGTCTCTCTCTCTCTCCCTCAGGGAGCTGAGGAGAGTAAGGTTGCGCCCCCTGTCCACCTTGCCTACCTCTCCATGGGCCCTTCTTTCTCTGGCCGCTCCGGGAGCCCTGCGGGCTTGGGTTCAACCCCCCACACACCGCACAGGCCAAGGGCGCATGCGTGACCGCCGGGACCTAGGGCTGGCCTCGGGGGTGGTGGGGCCTCAGTGAAGGCCCCGCCCTCCCTCCAGGCTCTGACCCAGCTGCAGCTCTTCCATCGCAGCCCTTCTGGACTCGGCTTCAGCTGTCTCCCTCCCCTCCCCCACTCCCACTCAGCTTGCAGGCCGCTTCCCTGCCTTGAAAGCATGGCTCTGGCCCTGAGGGCCACAAACCTACTGGGCTTCAAGCTCAAGGCTCTGCCTGGGCCTGCTGCTTCGGCCAGGGGCTCATTTTTTCCTGGAAAGACAAAACCATGGCCTCACCCCACGCCTGCACTTTGCCACGGCAGGCAGCCCAGATGTAGGAAAGGCTCTGTGGAGTCAGAAGTGCCGAGACAGGCAGATGGCACCAGAGGGTTTGGGGGCCAGGGCGCAACTGGGCTAGCCCCTCCTCCCGGGAGTCGGGGAGGCCCGGCCTTCCTAGTGCCCAGGCCACGGCTCCGGGGAGAAACCCGCCATGGAGGGCACGCGGGAGGCCCTCTGCCTGAGGTGGCATGTGTCACGCCAGGGCCACTGCAAGCCTGGCTCGGCTTGCCTGCTTTCTCCAAAGGAGGCTGGCCGACCAGCCGAACCTGGCACCTGGGCCAGGCCCCTTCCAAGGGGACGAGTTCCAGAGGATAGAGCCCTGGGGGCGGCTGCCAAGTCTCCTGGGGCGTGTGCTGGGCCCCCGTCAGAGGAGGAAGCAGCCTGGTAAACGGTGTTCCAGGCCTGAGATCTGGAGGCCTCCCACACCCGGGTCCCTGTCCTGCCCAGGCCCCCCGAGGGAGGACGATGGTCGGGCAGTGGCGAGCGGGGTGGGGCTGGCGCCGAGCCTGCCCTTGGATGCCCCGGGGAAGGGCGCCGGGGGATGGGATGCCCCTGGCCAGGTCTGAGGGACCGACCCAGCTCGGGGCTGTCGGGGGCAGAGAGAGAACCCCCCTCCGCCCTTTGCCTTCAGGTTCTTAGGGCTGGCCAAATCCTTCCCAAGACAGCTTGTCTGGAGAAAATCAGACCCAGCTGAAGAACATGTGTCCATGGGGGAAACCCGGGAAACTGAGTCTCCCCACACAATAGCAGAGATTCTCATCTTGCATCCTCTCCTGAGCTAATGACAAAGGTGGATGTCCCGGGTGGGCCTGTGGAATGGGAGAGGGGAGGAAGTCTATTGTCATGCAGAGGGACATGGAAAGACTTGTCTGAAGCTTATCCCCTGCACTGGGGTCAGGTCGGGAAGGGACGGCACAGAGGTGAGCAGGAACCAACCGGCCTGTCTGTGGTGGGGCTTGCCCCAGGGCAGGCGTGGGGGTGATGGCTGGAAGTGGGATGGCGCGTGAGTTGGCACCAGCCAGCGGTGGAGGCAGAGACTCAGAGGTCAGGGATCTCTCTCTCTGTCTCTGTCTCTCTCTCTCTCCCTCAGGGAGCTGAGGAGAGTAAGGTGGCGCCCCCTGCCCACCTCGCCTACCTCTCCATGGGCCCTTCTTTCTCTGGCCGCTCCGGGAGCCCTGCGGGCTTGGGTTCAATCCCCCACACACCGCACAGGCCAAGGGCGCCTGCGCGACCGCTGGGGCCTAGGGCTGGCCTCAGGGGGTCCTCAGTGAAGTCCCCGCCCTCCCTCCAGGCTCTGACCCAGCTGCAGCTCTTCCATCGCCGCCCTTCTGGACTCGGCTTCAGCTGTCTCCCCCACTCCCACTCAGCTTGGAGGCCGCTTCCCTACCTTGAAAGCATTGCTCTGGCCCTGAGGGCCACAGACCTACTGGGCTTCAAGCTCAAGGCTCTGCCTGGGCCTGCTGCTTCGGCCAGGGGCTCATTTTTTCCTGGAAAGTCATATCCATGGCCTCATAAATTAAGATAATGTACTGTCTTTTGGATGATACGGAGGCATATGGGTCCATTTTGGAAATATGCCCATCTGTCTTTGCTCCCCATGGGAACTTTCTGGTCACTAGGTCTCCAGGTGGCTTGCATAAGCCCTAGGTCTGTAATAGCTTGGTGCCTTTCCTTCTAATTGGGGTGGAAATAAAACAGATTAGAAAGACTTATTAAAGTTTTGGTTGCATGAAGTCTTCTATGAAGACCATCCATGCATATTGTTCTGGATAGCTCTCTGTTTCTAAGACTACTAGTTATTTTAAGGGCTTGTCAGGAACTGTGAAAGGTCTGATATTTTACCTTTCCTGCAAGCTAATAAGTTAGCCTACAATGGTTTAACAGATGCTGACAAAAGACACGAGACCCATGGGTCAGAGACAAAGGACTTAATGACACAACAATAACAGTGGCCAGAGTATCAGCATTTGCACCGGTTCACTAAGTCCCACTTTCTACAGGGTGAGACAAGTGGTCCAGGTGACATGCAGAGCGTTGCAAGATCTCAGAGCCTAAGGAACTCCAATCTTTTATAACGGGCAGGATGTCTGCTAACCTTTGCCCTGGGGGAGTGTTAGTTTTATTATACTGGGCAGTAAGCAAGCATGCCCTTTGCTCCAGAGGAGACCACTATTTCTATCTTCCAAGGATGACAGCTCTACACACATCCTTGAAAAGATAACCTGGTCTTACTGGCTTTCAAAGATAAGCTTGAATGAGACTTGATCATCATTCAGTTCTTCTGTTTCCTTTATTGAGATTGTGCAAATATGCTCTTTTCTCTGTAAAGTTCACTAACTTTATTCATACATAAGGGATGCTTTTGGTTTTATTTATTAAGTTGAAATTGTCTTATTAGAGTAAATGATGAAACTTTTATGGGTTGGATCTGAAAGTATGATTTCCAGGAAAAATGTGAAAGAAGATTTGTGCTGACAGAACTTTGCCACAAGGAGCTGATAGCAACTTAAATGATTTTAATTTGAATACTGTTTTATACAACTTTCTTCCATTTACTTCATCCTCTCTGCTTCTTGTAACTCTCATATGGGAATGGGGCACTTTCAGGGATTCACTGAACTCATTTACAATATTCAAATGGTTTTGTCTGTTGTGTTTTTTTTTATTGAGGTAAAGTTGACATACAACATTATATCAGTTTCATGAGTACAACGTAGATTCAATGTTTGAGTATATATTGAAATGATCACCACAATAAGTCCAGTTAACATCCGTCCATACATAGTTACAAATATTTTTCTCTTGTGATGAGGACATGGCATATTTCAAGGTGCAGAAGAATCAACGATGGTGTCATACTTTTCTATATACAGCTTGATGAATTTGGACATAAGTATACACCCTTGAGACTGTCATCACCATCAAGGCCACAAACATATCCATCACCTTCCAAAGTTTTCTCTCACCTCCTTTATTACTATCATTCTGTGGTAAGAACTCTTAGTATCTACTCTAGTAACACATGTGACTTATGCAATAGAGTTTTGTTAGCTGAAGGCACTACGCCATATCCTACATCTCCAGAACTTATTTATCTTGATAACTGAAACTTTGTATCCTTTGATAATCAGCTCCCCATTTCCCCATCCCTCCAGCCCCTGGCAACCACCATTCTAACCTCTGCTTGTATGAGTTTCACAATTTTAGATTCCACATATAAGTATTTGCCTTTCTCTGTCTGCCTTATTTCACTTAGCATAGTATCTTCTAGGTCCCTCATGTTGTCAAAAATGGCAGGAATTCCTTCTTTATTCAAGGTTGACGAATATTCCATTTCTTTATCCATTCACCCATCAGTGACATTTAGGTTACTTCCATATCTTCGCTATTGTGAATTAGCTGCAATGAACATTAGAGTACTGTATCTCTTTGAGACCCTGATTTCAATTCCTGTGGGTGTATACCAGAAGTGGGATTGCTGGATCATATGCTAGTTTTCTTTTTTGGAGGAACCTCCATACTGTTTTCCATGATGGCTGTACTAGTTTACATTCCCACAAGGTTTCCTTTTCTCCACATCTTCACCAATATTTGTCATCTTTAGTTTTTTTGATAATCGCCATCTTAACAGGTGTGAAGTTATACCTCATTGTGGTTTTGATTTGCATTCCCTGATGATTAACGATGCGAAACACCTTTTCATACACCTATTGGTCACTTGTATGTCTGCATTGGAAAAAGTCTATTGTGGTCTTTAGCCCATTTTTTATATTGATTTGTCTTTTTGTTATTGAGCCAATAGAAAAAAAGGAGAACAAAATTTCCAGGCCTTATGGGTACTTCCCAGTTGAGGCAGACGGTTTTGTCTTTACGGTGGTACCAAAAGGTCATGTTTCGTGCTTTTTCTTCAGCTTGTCATAAGACCAGCAGTAGCTGCGGCATGGCAGATAATCGGGATCCTCTGGGTTTGGAGGTTTACAAAATAAATGAGTGGTAAGGAATTTTTTATTTTTCCAAGGAAATTATTGTGATCATAATCCATGGAATCCAGGATTGATAGGTGCAGGAAGAAATTAAGTTGAGGATCGTTGATCTGGCATTACTACTGATCTTGAGGGACAGGTATCTACTATATGAATGTTTGAATAAAAATATTAGAGATCAGGAATTTGTGGTGGATGAATATGTTTTGTGAATTATTTACTTTTGAACATAACCATTTGGATTATGTGAACATCTGGGATATGGGAGTAAGTTGCTAAGAGGGGGTGGTTGATAACGTCACTATTGATCTAATCTCTATGAACACCAATGGTCAATGGATTAAGCAAATGAGTAGACAGAAAACACAGAAATGGTAAGATTTGGGATTTAGTAAAGGACTGGGGACTGACTGTCCTGAGAGAGAGTGTCAGGACTTGTGCAGTTGAGAGTGACAAGGAAAAGAAGAGAATAGAAACACACTCAAACAAGGAGGGCGTGTTAACAGGATGGAGGGGCGGAAATGATCTGGAGTAGCCTTGAATTTTGACCTTGAGCTTTCTGTTCTTGATGCAAATCTGCCTGATAACATCCCAGGACACAGGTCAGATCTATGCCCAGAGGATAGAGGGAGGGTGGAAGTACAAAACAGCCAGGATAATTGTCCTAAAAAGGCAGGCTTCTTTTATCATTTGACCCACTTTCATGATTAATTTTTGTAGGGTAAGAGGAAAAGAAGGATGATAATAAGGATGATAGTCACGTCTTCGCAGAGGAAGCAGCATAACTGTGAAAACCAGTCCAAACCAAAGCCTGGTTTAAGCATCTCCATCCCTTTGAGGATGTCCAGTGACATATTCAAGAGGCCGGTGACTAGAATCCCATCACATCCTGACAATGACGGGTCTCTGGGAGGACTCCTTGGACCAGTCCCACCAAGTCTGCTGGCCCGAGAGACCGCAAGGACTGAAGGCCGGCAGCAGTGCAGGACAACCCGTAAGTCCTTTCAATCTTGCCAAAGCATTGCAAAAACTTGCACCTAGTCACACAGGTGAATCCCTGCCAGGTGTTCTCGCAGGTGGTCTGCATTCCAGGTCCCTTGCCCACTCCTGCTGGTCTTCAGAATTGGCAGAGATGATTCCAGGAGCTGATATGGGCATTCCACAGCTAGACTGCCAACAATTTCTGACGACTGAGGAAGGTATCAGGAAGGAGGAAAAGGCAGTGTAGAGCACAGGAGCGAGACTGATGATAGCACTGATGGAGGACAGACTTGCTAGCTAGGCAGAGAAAGTGAGGGGCCAAGAAGGCCGTCCTGACAGCAGATGAAATGGAGCAGGCACCTCAGTGAGGTCTCATGGCTGCGTCCCTAATGTTTCCTTGCTTTGAGCTCTTGAACTTTTAAAATATTCCAATACTTTTCTTTTATTAAACTCTACTGCGTGACATAGAAAATATACATAGCGGTTTCTTTCTGAGTTGAGAGGTTGAGTTTTAGGTGAGGAGAGAAAGATCTTCCTTTTTCATGCTGTTTTCTCATTGTCCTTTACTATGTACAATATTTATTTGTACTTTAAAGTCAGCAGCCAGTTATCAACGTCATGGGATGATTCAGCTTTTCCCCTCACAGTCACAGTAAAACCTACATAAAGTGGATTATTCTTTGTGTGTAATATTCCAATAGATTCCTAATATTATTTCAAAAGCACTTTTGTGTCTATGTTCTCATATTAGATATTTACTTCTAGGTCTCCATTTTTCTGTTCTCTGTTGCATGCTAATTCAGAGTTGCATCTAAGGAAATACCAGATTTCCCTCAGTTTTTTAGATCAATGTGTTTTGGATATGTGATTCATGAAAATGGACATGACAGTTGGGGGATCGTGCTATTATCGAAAGAGATCTTTTCAGCATCAGTAATGCTGAGAGAAACCACTGCTTGTTGGGATTTAATTGTCTATTTGAGGGATCAAGCTTTCACTCTTGGCACTTCTCTTTCTCTTTGGAGGGAAAGTACGGCCTTCCCAGTATTTCCATTACCAAATCACTTTCCTGGGTGGCTGTGCCATGTCAGGAAGGGCTTGAGATGATGGGAACCAGGGTTCATCCTCAACTTCTGGCTGTCCTGAGAAGTCTTCCCTGGCAGAGTGCAGCCTGTGTGTCTGGGTGACATTTGCAGCCATCAGAAAGGAGAGGATAACTCACAAGTGCCAAGCGATTCATCTGTCCCTTGTCTTACAGGATGTTCCCAAGGGATGAGGTTCAAAATGCCACTTGGTAACCATTTGAAATCTTCTAGTCATGGGGTGGGTTCTCTGTGTGAGCTCAGAGCAGTGTCTGTTCACCACCAGATGGGAAGCATTTCAGTATTTTAATTGGTAAGTCTGTGTTAATGTACGTCCATGGACCATCAGTTCCGTGGCATTCCCTGCTGGAGCCCCCCACACCACTGTCATACCTTATCTTTCAAAGTTCCAAACAGTCTTCACACCCCAGGAGGTGGTGGTAATGTAACCACAACACAGGATTGGGGAAAAAAACACAACCACCCAGGGGTGACACAGTTTAAGGGCTTGGGCCCAATTGCCCCATTTGGACGAGTTGGTAACACCAACACTTAGTGTGTAAACTGGAGGATTGTCCAAGATCTTGGACCTAAGAACGACACGGGCTCAGATGTCACCTTGGACAGCAAGGGACAGTGTGGGGTCACTCACTGGCCAGGATTATGGTCCCTTATACTGGCAAAGTAGAGCTCACCGGGCAACCTCTTGCCAGGCCAGAGAGGAGGCTTGGGACCTTCTAGGGAATTTCTTCCCTAAAGGGAATTGCTTAAGGAAGGCAGGGGTGCTGAAAATCCTAGTTGACAGGGAGCAGTCATGTTTATGGAACGAGGCCCAGCAGTAGCCTTAAAAGCTGCGTCACAAATCTTTCCTCCTTGATACAGAACAAGCAGGAAAAGGAATTCAGAGTCTTGGACAAGGATCACAGCAGGATTTAAATCCAGGTCATGGGTGAACAGGGAGCCCCTAGAGGGGCCTCAGGAGCGAGGTCTTGCCTGCCTTTAGTCCATTTGCAAATGAGCTTCCTTGGGCCTTGTCCTCTCCACGTGCACGTTTTGATCTTTTTACTTTGTTTTCCCCACTTAGAGCTGATGCAATTCCAGAGATTGAACTAGAAAACTACAAGTTCCTAAAATTTAGTCAAGAGAAATCTCAACAAGAGAAGCAGAAAACATTCCCTGTTCCTCAAGAATGTAGAAAGGCAGCCCCTGCCTGTGGCACGACATGGTCCTAGGTAGTGCTGTTTTAAAGACACCCACATTTCAGTGGTTGTTGCTCTGCCTGTGAAAGTACCTTCAACCTTAAAATCCCAAGAGAACGGGCGGGGGGCCATGTCTGCTCCTGGAGGAGCAGAATGATACTGAAATGAACTGGTCTTCGGAATTAGGGGGACTTGGGAATGTCCCCACTAGCCAGGGAAGGGGCTGGCCCTTCTCCATTCTCCCACATACAATAAGCTGATGACCCGGAAGAGTTCGTGATTTAAGGAGAAATGTGAGATTCAGTGTCTCACTTACATGCCTACGGAAAGCCACAGAACCACACCACAACTCCCAGGCTGTAAAGGGAAAAGGACTTTAATATAATATTCAAATATGGCATTTATTGTTTACAACAAATAAATTCTGTCCCTCACCAATGGGTGAATAGTTGCTGGCGTAAAGATGCCAGGGAGCTGAGGTGGGTGTGTCCCCTCTCTCTTGGGCTTCAGGGGTCGCAGGAAACAGCTTACAATGCTCCCCTTACTGTCAGGTGGGAGGAGCTGGCCAGGTGCCTGGAAAACCTCCCAGCTGTGTCCCCGCTGCTGAGGATGGGGCTGTGATCGCCCACTGGTATGGGAGTTGGTGTTGGGGCTGGGGACTGAGTAGAAGAGTCGGGTTATCTTGGCGGCCTGGAAGAATGATGGCCCCCCATCTTGTCCCCACTGCACTGGGTGCTCCAGACTCTGTGCTCAGTGCTGTCAGCCACCAGTACCCCATTTGTCCCTGCCACGCGAGTGATAATTTAGTATCACCTATTTCACAGAGGGGTAAATGGAGTCTCAGGAAGCTGAAGAGAGTCACCCCAGTCACAGGACTTCTCAGTAGTGGAGCTGGGATCCCAGTGCCAGCTGTTTGACTACCCAAGGCCATGCTTAGCCCGAAGCCTTACTGAACCCCTAAGAGTCAGTCACCCCTGCCCAGACACTCACTCACCCCTGACCTTGATGATGGCGGGTTCTTCTTGGCCTTGAGTATTCTGCTGGCCAACTAGGTCTGGGGGTCCAGCTGGCACGACAGGCTGTAGCTCCAGGACAGAGAGGCTTCTGTGAACCTACCAGAAACCACACCTCATGTGTCCTCCCACTGCCTGCCCAGCAGCTTGAGTCTGAGTGTCCCAGAGGTCGCCATTCAATAAGCCCTGGGGCTGAGTGGGGGGCCACGGAGACAGGCTCTGTGGACTGGCCAACAGGGAGAGGTCACCCCTGCCCTCACCCAACTCCTGCCCGGCCTCACCTATCATTCTCATTGAGCAGCTCCATGTCTTGGAACCAGGCCACAAATCGCTCCTCGGGCTCTAGATTGTAATTCTTTGTGGCCACCTAGAGCAGCAGGATCTCCCTCATGACTGGTATTCCAGGGACCAGAGGGAAGGAGAGACTGCAGTTAGGGCCTGGGTGAGAGATGTTGCATGGGCCTTGTCGGGTGTCAGGGATGGGGCAGTGACAAGTCCAGGGAACCCTCCTTCCCTCCAGTTCCTACCAGGTTTTACCTGTTCTCAGAATGGTAATAAGCAGTGCCTCCTCTAGGATGTTTTCCTTGATGCCATCCTCCCCTCAACCCACCTGCCAATTGGATGGGTCTTCCACTTCTCTGTTATCAAACTCTTCCACTCAATGTAAGATACAGGGGGTGGACACAGGGACTGTTCTGCCCAGAGGGTCTCTGAATTCCTTCTCCTTCCCCTCCCCTGCAGGGGGTGCTGCAGCTGTTCACTTCAGTCCTCTTCTCAGGTTGATCTCATTCCCTTGGAAGGCAGAGAGCCAGAGTCCCTCAGACAGAGCCCCCTAGCCTGACTAGCCCCCTATGCCCACTCCTTCTCAAGTTGCACTACTGCCAGGTCCCCAGAGGGGGCCGGGCATGCAGAGAAAACAGGACTTGAACCTAGGCCTGGCTCTGGGCTCCAGAGAAGGAGCACATGGGGGAGAGGCTGAGGGACCTGGCAGCACAGCCCTCTCTGATGACAGACTTGGAGGCTGAGGCCTCAGGCAGAAGGGACTGCTCAGCCACTTATGTGCTGCCTGACTTGGAGGGACCCGAAGCCTCTCTCCCTCCACGGGCAGCATGGGAGGGAGAGGCTGAGTCCAGCTCAGATAAAACCTCACGCAGCTGTGCCATCAGGCAGCTCTGAGCTTCTCCTGCCTGGGGAACCACAATGGGTGTTTCAGGTGGAACTTCTGTTCACTCATCCATAAGATGTGCCTGATACCCCAGCACCCAGAGGCAGCTGTGAGGCTCTCAGGAGAGATGTGAAAAGTGCTGAGAGCTCAGAGCTCAGTTCGGGGGCTCCCACATCCCAAGGCTCAGGATCCTGGTCCTCAATACTTGTCCTCAGGTGCACCCACCTCCAGATTATCACCCATCAACAGGTGCAGCATCAGCAGGTGACCAAGGACAGTGCCAAGATAGGGGATGACACTCTGTGACATCGGAGTGTGGGTGGGATGAGCCCATGCTCTCAAGTCGGGCCCTGAAGACCCTCCACTGAAATGTCCTTACCCTCAGCCTCCTGGCCCACCCCAGGGTTCCCACGGGGAGCAGCCTAGGACCCTTAGCAGCCTCCCCTCAATTCCTCCTCCCTTCACATCCCAAGAACACCACACTCCTGCTCCTCACCTCCCAGGGCCGGCTTCTGGCAAATCACAGGGTATGCGGTCCCTGGCCCTCCGCACAACAACCCATCCTGCACCAGCTCTTCCAGGCCCTCCTCCCGGTCACTTCTACGGGGGGATTCAGGCACTGTGACAGCAAGAGGAAGGGCCGTCCTCTCTTGATTTGATGGCTCCAGCTGGGAGGGCAGAGCCCCTCCCCTACAGCAACACTCATCTGCTGCTGCTGCTTCTTCTGCACTCTCTGGGGCCTGATCTGCTGGAGGGCAAACGTGGAGGGCACCTCCTGCCAGGGTCAAGGAGAGTGTCAGCGGGCCATACTCCCCTCACCCCATTTCTCTCCAGCACCACTGGCCTCCGAACCTGGACATCTGACTCGAGTCAACTGGTACCAACGCTACTCCATCCTCCAAGTTGTTGTGATTCTAGAACAAGCCTAGCTCCAACTTTCACTCTGGGTGTGAGCTTGGGCTTTCGGTCTGGCCTCCTCGAGCCTGTTTCCTCATCTGGAATGTGTGAGAACTCCAGCTACCTCACAAGTACTCCTGAGGACTCAGTGTCACAAAACTGTCATCATTCTGCTCGCCCTCACCCCTCCAGGTGGAGCAGGCAGAAAGCTCCGACAGTCCTTTCCTCCCTCTTAACTCATCACCACCCTGTGAGACCTGCATCACACAATCACCATCCCTCCCTTCCCTGATGAGGAGACAGAGGCCCAAACAGGGGCAGTGAGTTGCTTAGGGGCCCAGAGAGGACAGGCCACTTGCCCTTCCCAGCCATATGCCCTGTTCCCACATCCTCACCTAACCCCCAGCCCCACCACTGACAACATTCCTGTCCTCTGATCTCTCAAAGCTTGGTCCTTGGCCGAGCAGTGGAGAGGACGGTGTGTCTTGGGAGTCTGGTTGAGTGGCTCCTGCCTGCCCCAGTCTCGTGGAGTGTCTGGCCCCCAGGCTGGGCTAGAGGCCATGTCAAAGCATTCTCCTCCCCAAGGAACCCCTCAGGAAATTCCCTGCACTGAACTCTTTCTTTATCCACTCAGGAACTGAACTCCCAATGTGCCACCTCTGATCCACAGGGAAGGTGGTGACAGGACGCTTTGCTTCCTCATTTACGTGAAGCTCCTAACGTCCTTTCAGCAGGATCCACTAAGAATCCATGAGTTGCCTAGACGCTTCTCATAAGCCCCTGGGGGCATATGTCATTGCCAACCAGGCATTCAGGTGAGACTCTTGTTGTTGGCTCAAGTGACTGCTCTAGGGGTCCGGGGGTGGTCACCGAAAGCACACACATCTGTCTCTGGTCCAGCCGTTCAGGCCCAAGGATGAGCAGCCTGTTTGTCCACCTGGACCATGGGAATCCTCTGCCATGCATGTCCCTGGGACAGGCAGGGTACCCTCCCCTTGGAGACATGGTGAAGACAGAAGGAGCAACAGGGGCCTGGCTTGCTGAGGACAGGTTTAGGCTGAGGGCTAAACCCACTGCAACAGCCTGGAAGAAGCTACATCCAGCAGGATGGACGTGCACGGAAGCCAGAGACCTGCTGATGGCACCAGCTCGGCAACTCCTCCTGGAACAGCCCAGCCAACACCACTGTGTCCCATGACCAGGGCCTCCTGCCCAAAAATGGCACGCTGCTGCCCATGAGCTGAACAGATCCCTCTGCTTGTTAACCTGGACAAGATAGATGGGAATGTTTCAGAGAAAGTTCAAGTGAGAAACTATCAAAACCACAGCCTGCCCAGTACCTCTGCCCCTCTCTCCCCTCCTCTCTTTCCAGACCCACAGCCTCCATTCTATCTTGGTCATCAGTTTTCTGCTCAAGGACTCGTCTTGGCTATAGAGCTCCTTAAGGTTTTCAGAGCTTTACCCGAGGGGAGGGGAAAGAGAGAAGGATAAATTTAGGGATAATGTGAGGGATCTGAGTTCAAATCCCTTTTCTTTGACAACCCCAGAGATTCAACTTGCCTGGAGGAGCGTTCTCACTGGGCTCCTCTGAGCGCTAAGGTCTCATGGGACTGGGAGGGGACTCTCCTGTTGGTCACTGGGGTCTCCACTCCCCAGCTCTACAGAGCAGCTCTGTTTTGGCCACTATGAGTTTCAACTGGCCATAGAGTTCTGTTGCTATAAACACTTGAAAATCTCCAATGTGGCTCAACTCAATAGCTGACATTTAGGGAAACCGAGTCCTGAAGCAGAACTGGTGCACTAAGGACACCAGCAGACTTAGAGACCAACTGCCCACTCCCAGGTCCTGTCCCCAGCATTTGCTGCCTCCCAGGAGATCCTGGTTGACTGAGACGGCAATGGCAGACATACAGGAGATCCTCCATCCATCCTGGTCCTCCTATGGCTAGAGGTCTACCCACAGGGAAACTTCCCCCCGTGTGTTTTTCAGGTGGCTTGTGGAGGTTTTCTGCAGAGCAGAGATGAGAGTGCGGGGCGAGGAGAAGTTCTTCCAGATCTCGCACTCCTGGGGAAGGGAAGAGAATGAGGTGTGAGGTTGGGCACTGGAGCCCCGCTTGCTCTAGCTTCAGTCCCCTTCTATTTAAATCTCCACTCCTGGATGAGACAGATGCTCAGGGAGCCCCAGAAGGACATTTAGGACCCAGAAAGTAACAATCACAAGGAGGAAGAGTTTAGCTCAACCAAGGGAAGGAGCCAGGTAGGAAGTGAGCATCCTCCCACTGGGACCTGGAGTCAAGGTCAGCGGGCCCCTGGCAGGAAGGGCCTAGGGACTTGCAGGAGATTAGACCACACACTGCAATCCTGGGAGCTGATAAAGGTGGAGAGGCGGTTCCCAAGTCTCCAGAGAGGGGCTCTACTGGGCCTCCCATGGCACACCTGGGTCACCTGGACTCAGTGCTCTACCATCCTCGCCCTGTCCTGGGCTGTCATGCTCGGGTCCCCGAGGCAGGTGGTGATGACGAGGCTGGCCACCCTTCAGAACTGGTCGATGGTGGCCTGGATGGTGGGTGTCTAGTGCTCATTGCCAGGTTTGTTCGTCTTGCCCCAGGTGGATCCCAGGCACTGAGAGGGCACCACCTTCCAGCAGAGCTCCTGGGGAACAGGGGGAGTGTCATCCAGCCCTGCCACAGGCCACCTCTGTGTCCACAGCCACTAAAGACCCACACAGTTGTCACAGTTTAGAGCTGGAGCTCAGGGAGCTCAGGAAGCTCAGGATGTGGCCTCAGCCTTGTGAGAGTCCCTGGGTTTTCTTCTCTGTCCACCGAGAGTACCCAGCACAGGATGACCCAGGACCAAATCCCGGCAGGGAAGGAAGAGGGGCATTTGCACCCAGCCCGTCCTGGCTAACCCCAAGCTCCAGACGGTGGCTCAACTCAGCTCATGCCGAGGGAGCATCTTCCACCACCATGATCTGCCCTCTGGTCCCACTCCCCATTCTGATGCACATTCCCCCGTGGCAGCTACAACCACTGGCCTTGTCTGTCTCCCTTGTAGTGAAGCACACATCAGGTGTGAAGTCCTGAGGCTGTTGAGCCTCCTGAGGAGCCGGCTGGGCCACTGTAGACCTGGCTGCACACAGTGAGTTCCCCTCCACCACTGATGGGCCAGCCCCTGCCCAGCTTTCCATCTCTTCTACCTCATCGAGCCGGCACAGCCACTCTGCGGAGCAGGTCCTGTTAGTGTCCACCTCTACGGTCTGCAGGTGGACAGCAAAGGCTTAGGGGTTCCAGAAGTTGCCCAGGTCATATGGTTGGTAAAGGGTGGAGCTGGGATTTGGGCCCAGATCATGGGAGTCTGGATCAGGTCTGGGGCAACGATGGCAGAGGGAAGACCTGCTCCACCCCGCCCTGAGGGCCCAGCTGTTCACCACATCCATCACGGTCAACTGCTCCACCACCAGCTTAGGAGAGAAGGCCGTGAGGTTGGGCTTCTTCTCACGCTCCTTAACAGCCACAGGTGGAGATGGACTTCCCACTAGAAATGATGATCCAGGTGACTCCAGCTCAGCAGCTCTCACTCCTGCTGAAGCTGATGTCGGCCCTTGCTCCAGCTCCAACACTGCTGATGGAGGGGACGCTGGGCTCAGAGCTAGTAGTAGTGATGTGAACGGAGCTGTAGCCAGCTCTACCTCCACCACTGCCCACTGCTCTGCTTCTGCCACTGGCTGGAGCTCTGCAGCTGGCGCTACAGTGGGATAAAGAGAAAGATTCACCCACATAGCTGACTTTCCATGTGTCCTTCTAAACACAGGAATGATCCCACTTCCCTTCCAGGAATATCCAGCCTGCAGTCCCCCTTACCCTCTGCCTCTGCCTCAGTGGCCTCCAGAAGCTCACACCGGGCAAGGGTAAGAGGGTCATGGCAGCTCAGCTCTGAACCAGGCAAGGTTACCTGCGTGTACATCCTCTTTAGTTTGAAAAAGAGACAGCCCCAGTCTGGTCACGCCCTAGTTCTGGTCCAACCTGGTCATCTCAAGGTCCTGAGTGTGGAGACCCTCTGCTCCTCCTCTCATCTCAGAACAGCACTGGATGGTGTTTGTGACCTCATGCACCTTCCCCTTGCCTAGTGAGTTGGTGAAATTGAAACAAGTGGGCAGCTCCTCGATGACCTTCTGACTAGAGTTCTGCAAAGACTGCTCTGGAGCTAGGCCAGAAGGAATCAGGGGCTGCCTGCAGACTGCCACTGGGGTCATCCCCCAAGAGAAAGTCTGCTCCTCAGTTCAGGCACAGAGGGACATCCCTGCAAAGAACTGTGGTCAGGCAGGAAAAGAGATGAAACCTCTATGGCTCAGTAACATAAGAGTAGAGGAGCTCACCTTCTCATGCTGCCAGCCATGACCTGGGATATGAACATGACAGGCCCACCATGCTTCCGACAACTAACAACCAGCTCCTGCCCAGGAATGGCCTGCCCCTCATACCCTGCCTTCTCCCCTCCACACAAACACACACAGACACACGCACACACAAGATGAGGGACAAGGGGTGTGGGGCTGATCAGGTGGGATCACAGTTGTGTCCCGGCCTGCACTAGCCTTTCCTGGGCTGCCCCGTGTTACCCTTCACTGCCTCCTGCCAGACGCCCAGAGGCGTCGGGGATGAGGGCTGAGCCAACGTCGGCAACGACCAAATTTTCTCTTTCTGGGTATTTTTGAGCCTAGATCCTCCAAAAGTTGGGATACAACAACAAAATATTTTTTCCTGTTGACTGTCTCCAGTCAAGTGAGCTGGATGGGGGGCTGTGGGTGCCTGGTTACCAGAGTTCTAAGATCTGTTGAGGTCTATGACCAAGGAAGTGACGTCATTTTTCAAGATTCTTTTACCTGGGCCCCTTCCCTCAATCAGACATGTCCAGAGCTGCCCCCTGTGCCCTGGCTGCTAACCCTCCTCCCCCATGTCATCTCCTCAACTGTACACAAGGAGCCTACACAGCCCTAGCCACAGCTCCCTGGAAACCTAAGTCGGGTCCTAGCTTTGAGGAGACAGAGATGAATGCAGACCTCCTTTTTCTTACCAGTTCTTCATCCTGAGAAAGTCCCTGTACCTCTCAGGTCCTCCCCAGTCTCTAAAACTGCACCATGGGGATCAGGTTAGAATCTACTTCCTAGGGATGTCACCCGGTGTATATGACATAATATCTATTACCCCTGTGGGCTGGTGTCACATGTACCTAAGACACAAACTTAGAGATGGAAGAATAACAAGAAGGAGTGACAGGCAGCACAGAATACCCCTCAAAACAGGCCTGGGTTCTAGCAATGTGCTATGGAACAGTCGCTTCCAACTTGGCCTCATTTTCAGGTCAGCATCATGAGGGGGTTGAAACTAATGGAAATTTAGATACTGCCATCCTGTGGCATAAAACCATTCAATTGTTTCCTGTTTACTGGAGAATGCGACCCAAGTGCCTCGTCTTGGCCTATGAGGTGGGCGATCTCCACAGTGGTACCCAGTAAGCCCCACCCATGGTATACCCATCCCAGTAGAACCACTAAGTAGTTAGTAACTGGCTTCTTAACATAATAACAGCCAAAGTGATGGGATGTCTTGTCTAAATTTTAACTAAAAAAGTCTCTCACTTCCTCTTACTCCCTCTTTCATGTTCCATCTCTCTCTCTCTCTCTCTCACTCTGTCTAATCCCTGTAACTGAGGAATCAAATACCAGTGTTTTGGGGCTGCCCAATGTGGACGCCTATAGAGGAGAGAAGCACGAGATTGCCCAGGCCGACAGAAAGAAACTCAGGCTCTCAGTCCGAACTGAACCCTGAAAGCTGAGAGTGAACTTGGGGGCCAGCCCCCCCCCAAGTTGAGCCTCAGTTGCAGGCCACACAGGGTGGTGATGAGGTAAGAGGGAGGAAAGGAATGTGGGAGCTTTCTGCCTGCTCCACCTGGAAGGATAAGGGCGAGAACAGTGTCATGTGACACTGAGTCCTCAGGAGAACCTGTGAGGTAGCTGGAGTTCTCATACCTTCCAGATGAGGAAACAGGCTCGGGGAGGCCTGGCCCAAAGCCTAAGCTCACACCCAGAGTGAAAGTTAGAGTTGGCCTTGTTCTAGACTCACAATATCTTGGAGGATGGAGTGCTATTTGTACCAGTTGCCTGGAGTCAGATGTCCAGGGTCAGAGGCCAGTGGTGCTGGAGAGATGTGTGGTGAGAGGACTATGGCCTTACTTACACTCTCCTCGACCCTGACACGAGGGACCTTCCACGTTTGCCCCCCAGCAGATCAGCCCCCAGAGAGTGCAGGAGAAGCAGCAGCAGCAGAAGGTGTGTGTGCCTGTGGGGGAGGGGCTCTGCTTTCCCTGCTGGAGGCCTCAAATCAAGAGAGGACGGCCCTTCCTCTTGCTGCCACAGTGCCTGAATCCCCCAGTAGAAGTGACCGGGAGGAGGGCCTGGAAGAGCTGGTGCAGGATGGGTTGTTGTGTGGAGGGCCAGGGACCGCATACCCTGTGATTAGCCAGAAGCCGGCCCTGGGAGGTGAGGAGCAGGAGTGTGGTGTTCTTGGTGTGTGAAGGGAGGAGGAATTGAGGGGAGGCTGCTAAGGGTCCTAGGCTGCTCCCCGTGGGAACCCTGGGGTGGGCCAGGAGGCTGAGGGTAAGGACTTTTCAGGGGAGGGTCTTCAGGGGGCCGACTTGAGAGCAAGGGCTCATCCCACCCACACTCTGATGTCACAGAGTGTCATCCCCTATCTTGGCACTTTCCTTGGTCACCTGCTTATGCTGCACCTGCTGATAGGTGATAATCTCGAGGTGGGTGCACCTGAGGACCAGGCAGGGAGAACCAGGATCCTGAGGCATGGGCTGCGGGAGCCCCCGAACTGAGCTCTGACTCTCAGCACTTGGCACATCTCTCATGAGAGCCTCACAACCGCCCCTCGTAGCTGGGTCATCAGGCCCATCTTATGGATGAGTGAACAGAGGCTCCACCTGAGACACCCATTCCGGTTCCCCAGGATGGGGAAGCTCAGAGCTGTCAGACGGCACAGCTGCGTGAGGTTTTATCTGAGCTGGACTCAGCCTCTCCCTCCCATGCTACCCGTGGAGGGAGAGAGGCTTCGGGCTCCTCCAAGTCAGGCAGCACATAAGTGGCTGAGCAGTCCCCTCTGCCTGAGGCCTTAGCCTCCAAGTCTGTCATCAGAGAGGGTTGTGCTGCCAGGTCCCTCAGCCTCTCCCCCATGTGCTCCTTCTCTGGAGCCCAGAGCCCGGCCTAGGTCCAAGTCCTGTTTTCTCTGCATGCCCGGCTCCCTCTGGGGACCTGGCAGTAGTGCAACTTGAGAAGGAGTGGGCCTAGGGGGCTAGTCAGGCTAGGGGGCTCTGTCTGATGGACTCTTGCTGTCTGCCTTCCAGGGGAAGGAGATCAACCTGAGAAGAGGACTGAAGTGAACAGCTGCAGCACCCCCTGCAGGGGAGGGGAAGGAGGAGTAATTCAGAGACCCTCTGGGCAGAACAGTCCCTGACTCCACCCCCTGTATCTTACATTGAGTGGAAGAGTTTGATGAGAGAGAAGTGGGAGACCCATCCAATTGGCGGGTGGGTTGAAGGGAGGATGGCATCAAGGAAAATTTCCTGGAGTAGGAGCTGATTATTCCCATTCTACAAACAGGTAGAGCCTGGATGAAACTGGAGGGAAGGACAGTTCCCAGGACTGTTCCCCTGCCCAACTCCTCACCACCCACAATGTCCATGCAGCATCCCCCACTCAGGCCCTATCTGCAGCCTCTCTTTCCCCCTGGTCCCAGGAATACCCAGTCATGAGGGAGATCCTGCTGCTCCAGGTGGCCATAAAGAATTACAACCTAGAGCCCAAGGAGATATTTGGGGCCTGGTTCCAGGACATGGAGCTGCTCAACGAGAATGATAGGTGAGGCCGGGCAGGAGTTGGGTGAGGGCAGGGGTGACCTCTCCCTGTTGGCCAGTCCAGAGAGCCTGTCTCCGTGGCCCCCCACTCAGCCAAAAGCCTTATTGCATGGCGACCTCTGGGACACCCAGACTCCAGCTGCTGGGCAGGCAGTGAGGGGACACCTGAGGTGTGGTTTCTGGTAGGTTCACAGAAGCCTCTCTGTCCTGGAGCTACAGCCTGTCGTGCCAGCTGGACCCCCAGACCTAGTTGGCCAGCAGAATACTTAAGGATAAGAAGAACCCGCCATCATCAAGGTCAGGGGTGAGTGAGTGTCTGGGCTGTGGTGACTGACTCCTAGCGGTTCAGTAAAACTTTGAGCTAAACGTGCCCTTGGGGAGTCGGACAACTGGCACTGGGATCCCAGCTCCACTACTGAGCAGTCCTGTGACTGGGGTGACTCTCTTCAGCATCCTGAGACTCCGTTTCCTCCTCTGTGAAATAGGTGATACTAAATGATCTCTTGCATGGCAGGGACAAATGGGGTACTGGTGGCTGACAGCACTGAGCACAGAGTCTGGAGCACTCAGTGCAGTGGGGACAGGGTGGGGGCCATGATTCTGAGGGAGGCCCCCCAGGATAACCCGACTCTTCTACTCAGTCCCCAGGCCCCAACACCAACCCCCGTACCAGTGGGCGATCACAGCCCCATCCTCAGCAGCGGGGACACAGCTGGGATGCTTGGGATGCACTGGGCCAGCTCCTCCCAACTGACGGGTAGGGGAGCATTGTAAGCTGATCTCTGAGGTCCCCTTAAACCAAAGAAAGAGGGGACCACCCCACCCCAGATCCCTGATGTCTCTACCCCAGCACCTATTCACACATTGTGGAGGGACAGTAGTTATTTGTTGTAAATTATAAATACCATATTTGAATATTATATTAAAGTCCTGTTCCCTTTAGAGCCTGGGAGTTGTGGTGTGGTTCTGTGGCTTTCCGTAGGCATGTAAGTGAGACACTGAATCTCACATTTCTCCTTGAATCATGAACTCTTCTGGGTCAACAGCTTATTTTATGTGGGAGAAGGGAGAAGGGCCAGCCCTTCCCTGGCTAGTGGGAACACTCCCAAGTCCCCTTAATTCCGAAGACCAGTTCATTTCAGTATCATTCTGCTCCTCCAGGAGCAGACATGGCCCTCCGCCTGTTCTCTTGGGATTTTAAGGTTGAAGGTACTTTCACAAGCAGAGCAACAACCACTGAAATGTGGGTGTCTTTAAAACAGCACTATCCAGGACCATGTCGTGTCACAGGCAGGGGCTGCCTTTCTACATTCTTGAGGAACAGGGAACGTTTTCTGCTTCTCTTGTTGAGATTTCTTTTGACTAAATTTTAGGATCTTGTAGTTTTCTAGTTCAATCTCTGGAATTGCATCAGCTCTAAGTGGGGAAAATAATGTAAAAAGATCAAAATGTGCACGTGGAGAGAACAAGGCCCAAGGAAGCTCATTTGCAAATGGACTAAAGGCAGGCAGGACCTAGCTCCTGAGGCCTCTCTAGGGGCTCCCTGTTCACCCCTGACCTGGATTTGAATCCTGCTGGTATCTTTGTCCAGGACTCTGAATTCCTTTTCCTGCTTGTTTTGTATCCAGGCGGAAAGATTTGTTATGCAGCTTTTAAGGCTATTGCTGGGCCTCGTTCCATAAACATGACTGCTCCCTGTGACCTAGGATTTTCAGCACCCTTGCCTTCTTTATGCAATTCCCTTTAGGGCAGAAATTCCCCAGAAGGCCCCAAGCCTCCTCTCTCGCTTGTCTTGATGGACCCCCGGTTACCTCTACTTTGCCAGTATAAGCGACCATAATCCTGGCCAGTGAGTGACCTCACACTGTTCCTTGCTGTCCAAGGTGACTTCGGAGCCCGTGTCATTCTGAGGTCCATGGTCTTGGACAATCCTCCAGTTTACACACTAAGTGTTGGTGTTACCAACTCGTCCAAATGGGGCAATTGGGCCCTAGCCCTTAAACTCTGTCGCCCCTGGGTTGTTGTGTTTTGGTCCCCAGTCCTGTGCTGTGGTTACATTACCACCACCTGCTGGGGTGTGAACACGGTTTGAAGCTTTGAAAGATGAAGCATGACAGGGGTGTGGAGGGCTACAGCAGGGAGTGCCACGGAACTGATGGTCCATGGATGTACATTAACACAGCCTTACCAATTAAAATACTGAAATGCTTCCTACCTGGTGGTGAACAGACACTGCTCTGAGCTCGCACCGAGAATCCACCCCATGACTAGGAGCTTTCAAAGGGATACCAAGTGTCATTTTGAACCTCATCACTTGGGAACACACTGTAAGACAAGGACCAGATGAATCGCTTCGCACTTGTGAATTGTCCCCTCCTTTCTGATGGCTGCAAGTTTCACCCAGACATACAGGCTGCACTCTGCCAGGGAAGCCTTCTCAGGACAACCAGAAGCTGAAGATGAATCCTGGTTCCCGGCATCTCAAGCCCTTCCTGACACGTCACAGCCACCCAGGAATGTGATTTGGTAATGGAAAGACTGGGAAGGCTGTACATTCCCTCCAAAAAGAAAGAGAAGTGCCAACAGTGAAAGCTTGATCCCTCAAATAGACAATTAAATCCCAACATGCAGTGGGTTCTTTCAACATTACTGATGCTGAAAAGATCTCTTTTGATAATAGCACGATCCCCCAACTGCCATGTCCATCTCCATGAATCAAATTTCCAACACATATGGATCTAAAATACTGAGGGAAATCTGGTATTTCCTTAGATGCAACTCTGAATTAGCATGCAACAGAGAACATAAAAATGGAGACCTAGAAGTAAATATCTAATTTGAGAACATAGACATAAAAGTGCTTTTGAAATAATATTTTGGAATCTATTGGAATATTATACAAAAAGAATAATCCACTTTTAGTAGGTTTTACTGTGACTGTGAGGGGAAAAACTGAATCACCCCGTGACTTTGATAACTGGCTGCTGACTTTAAAGTACAAATAAATAATATACATAGTAAAGGAAAATGAGAGAACAGCATGAAAAAGGAAGATCTTTCTCTCCTAACCTGAAACTCAACCTCTCACCTCAGAAAGAAACTGTTGTTTATATTTTCTATGTCTTGAAGCAGAGTTTAATAAAAAAAAAGTATCCATATATTCTAAAGTTTCAAGAGCTCAAAGCACGGAAACATTAGGGACGCTGCCAAGAAACCTCACTGAGGTGCCTGCTCGATTTCATCTGCTGTCAGGTCGGCTTTCTTAGACCCTCACTTTCTCTGCCTTGCTAGCAAGTCTGTCCGCCATCAGTGCTATCACCAGTCTCGCTCCTGTGCTCTTCACTGAACTTTACTCCTTCCTGATACCTCCACAGTGGAGCTGTGGAATGCACAGATCAGTTCCTGGCATCAACTCTGCCAAAACTGAAGACCAGCAGGAGTGAGCATGGGACCTGGAATGCAGACCACCTGCGAGCACACCTGGCAGGGATTCACCTATGTGACTAGGTGCAAGTTTTTGCAACGTTTTGGCAAGATTGAAAGTACTTACGAGTTGTCCTGCACTGCTGCAGGCCTGGAGTCCTTGCGGTCTCTCGGGCCAGCAGATCTGGTGGGGCTGGTCCAAGTTGTCCTCTCAGAGACCATTCATTTCAAGAATGGGATGGGATTCTAGTAATTGGCCTCTTGAATATGTCACTGGACATCCTCAAAAGAATGGAAATGCTTAAACCAGGCTTTGGTTTGGACTGGTTCCCACAGTTACACTGCTTCTTCTGTGAAGATGTGACTTATCATCCTTCTTTTCCTCTTACCCTATAAAAACAAATCATGAAACTGGGTCAAATGATAAAGGAGGCCTGCCTTTTTAGGACAATTATCCTGGCTGTTTTGTACTTCCACCCTCCCTCTATCCTCTGGGGATAGATCTGACCTGTGTCCTGGGATGTCATCAGGCAGATTTGCATCAAGAACAGAAAGCTCAAGGTCAAAACTCAAGGCTCCTCCAGATCATTTCCGCCCCTCCATCCTGTTAACACGCCCTCCTTGTTTGAGTGTGTTTCTATTCTCTTCTTTTCCTTGTCACTCTCAACTGCACAAGTCCTGACACTCTCTCTCAGGACAGTCAGTCCCCAGTCCTTTACTAAATCCCAAATCTTACCATTTCTGTGTTTTCTGTCTACTCATTTGCTTAATCCATTGACCATTGGTGTTCATAGAGATTAGATCAATAGTGACGTTATCAACCACCCCCTCTTAGCAACTTACTCCCATATCCCAGATGTTCACATAATCCAAATGGTTATGTTCAAAAGTAAATAATTCACAAAACATATTCATCCACCACAAATTCCTGATCTCTAATATTTTTATTCAAACATTCATATAGTAGATACCTGTCCCTCAAGATCAGTAGTAATGCCAGATCAACGATCCTCAACTTAATTTCTTCCTTCACCTATCAATCCTGGATTCCATGGATTATGATCACAATAATTTCCTTGAAAAAATAAAAAATTCCTTACCACTCATTTATTTTGTAAACCTCCAAACCCAGAAGATCACGATTATCTGCCATGCCGCAGCTACTGCTGGTCTTATGACAAGCTGAAGAAAAAGCACGAAACATGATCTTTTGGTACCACTGTAAATACAAAGCCATCTGCATCAACTGGGAAGCACCCATAATATCTGGAAATTTTGTTCTCTTTTTTTGTTTGGCTCAAATACAAAAGGACAAATCAATTTAAAAAATGGACAAGGGACCAGAGTATAATTTTTCCAGTGAAGACATACAGGTGGCCAGCAGGTGTATGAAAAGGTGTTCAGCATCACAAATCAGGGAATGCAAATCAAAACCACAATGAGCTATCATTTCACACCTGTTAAGATGGCGATTGTCAAAAAAACTAAAGATGACAAATGTTGGTCAGGATGTGGAGAAAAAGAAACCTCGTGGGAATGTAAACTAGTACAGCCATTATGGAAAACAGTATGGAATTTCCTCCAAAAATGAAAACTAGCCTATGATCCAGCAATCCCACTTCTGGTAGACACACACAAGAATTGAAATCAGGGTCTCAAAGAGATATCTGCCCTCTAATGTTCATTGCAGCAAATTCACAATAGCCAAGATATGGAAGTAACCTAAACGTCACTGATGGATGAATGGATAAAGAAATGGAATATTCGTCAACATTGAAAAAAGAAGGAATTTCTGCTATTTTTGACAACATGAATGCACCTAGAAGATATTGTGCTAAGTGAAATAAGGCAGACAGAGAAAGGCAAATATTCCCTTATTTGTGGAAGCTAAAACAGTTAAACTTACACAAGCAGAGTTTAGAATGGTGGTTGCCAGGGGCTGGGGAGTTGAAGAAATGGGGAGCTGATGTTCAAAGATACAAAGTTTCAGTTATCAAGATAAATAAGTTCTGGAAATCTAGGATACGGCATAGTGCCTACAGCTAAAAAGACTGTATTGCATACCTTACATTTGCTAATAAAGTAGATATCAAGAGTTCTTACCAGAGAATAAAAGTAATAAAGGAGGTGAGAGAAAACTTTGGGAGATGATGGATATGTTTGTGGCCTTGATGGTGGTGACAGTCTCAAGGGTGTATGCTTATGTCCAAATTCATCAAGCTGTATATGGAAAAGTATGACATCATCGTTGATTCTTCTGCACCTTGAAATATGCCATGTCCTCATCACAAGAGAAAAAATTTGTAACTCTATATGGGGACGGATGTTAATTGGACTTATTGTGGTGATCATTTCAACATATATACATTGAATCGTTATGTCGTACCGCTGAAACTAATTTAATGTTGTATGTCAACTTTATCTCAATTAAAAAAACACAACAGACAAAACCATTTGAATACTGTATATGAGTTCAGTGAATCCCTGAAACTGTCCCATTCCCATATGGGAATTACAGGAAGCAGAGAGGATGATGTAAGATGGAAGAAAGTTGTATAAAACAGTATTCAAATTAAAATCATTTAAGTTGCTATCAGCTCCTTGTGGCAAAGTTCTGTGAGCACCGATCTACTTTCACATTTTTCTGGGAAAAACATACTTTCACATCCAACCCATAATAGTTTCATCATTTTCTCTAATAAGAAAATTTCAACTTAATAAAAACAACGAAAAGTTGTATTTCTTATGTATGAATAAAGTTAGTGAACTTTACAGAGAAAAGAGCATATTTGCACAATCTCAATAAAGGAAACAGAAGAACTGAATGATGATCAAATCTCATTCAAGCTTATCTTTGAAAGCCAGTAAAACCAGGCTGTCTTTTCAAGGATGTGTGTAGAGCTGTCAGCCTTGGAAGATAGAAATAGTGGCCTCCTCTGGAGCAAAGGGCAGGCTTGATTACTGCCCAGTATAATAAAAATAACACCCTCCCAGGGCAAACGTTAGCAGACATCCTGCCCGTTATCAAAGATTTGAATTCCTTAGGCTCTGAGATCTTGCAACCCTCTGCATGTCACCTGGCCCACTGTGTATCACCCTGTAGGAAGTGAGATTTAGTGAACCGGTGCAAATGCTGATACTCTGGCCACTGCTATTGTTGTGTCATTAAGTCCTTTGTCTCTGATGCATGGGACTCGTGACTTTTGCCAGCATCTTTAAGACCATTGTAGGCTAAATTATTGGTTTGCAGGTAAGGTAAAACATCAGAGGTTTCACAGTTCCTGACAAGCTCTTAAAATAACTAGTAGTCTTAGGAACAGAGAGCTATCCAGAACAATATGCATGGATGGTCTTCATAGAAGACTTCATGCAACCAAAACTTTAATAATTCTCTCTGACCTCTTTTATTTCTACCCCAAGTAGAAGGAGAGACACCAAGCTATAACAGACCTACGGCTTGTGCAAGCCACCTGGAGACCTAGTGACCAGAAACTTCCCATGGGAAGCAAAGGCAGATGGGCATATTTCCAAAATGGACCCATGTGCCTCCCGGTCATCGAAAAGACAGTGCATTATCTTAAGTTATGATGATTTGAGTCATTAAAATCTTGTGATGGGCCAAAGATACACTTCTAAGAGGAGTGAGGCACATGGCAGTTGTAAGCAGATTAACACACTTGGTGTATATCAAACTCTGAACTAACTTTAGTGTTCTAATCAATTAAAAGGTACAACAAATTTAATTAGGTAGATTAAATGATATTTAATGGTATCGCTGATTATTACTCTGCAATAATGAACAAGAAGCTCATGTAAATAACTATAATTGGTCTTATTTAAAAGACGATAGTCAGGACTGTTTGAGATAAGCTGGAGAGAAGGAAGGGGAGAAATAGACAAAAGTTAGCTGCTCTGAAGCCACTGTCAAGACCTCTGGATCTACATGTAACCCAGGAGATCGAGACAAAAGGCTGTGCCCCTAGATCCTCCTGCACTATGGTTCTCAGGGATGTCACGGGGCTGAAGCAGCTTCCTGAATCGTGTTTACATAGCCATGTGTACAATACCCCTGACCGTGGGGATGAACCACCATTCAATCATCCCTTACACCCCTCTAATTAACAATTAGATTTCAGAATCATTGTATCATTACATGATAATTTATTCCTCAAACCTGTAGGATGCCGAACTAAAAGAAAATCAAATATCAATGGCTTCTTTTCTTTGAAAGACCAAGATGTTCTTTCACACTTGGAACCCTGATTAGAGGATAAATCCATGAAATCAATAGAAACAACTTAAGAAATGGACAGAGGGATATTTCATTCATATATATACATTTTGCATTGTTGCAAAAATAGAGTTACATTTAAAAAAGTAGAACTTTTTGAAATTTCATAGATATTAAAGACTTTGTTCTGCTTATACTCCCTTTGGTTTACCAAATCAAACTCACTCTTTAATGGGTATTTCTAGCATTCAGTGCTAGTAACAACAGTTTTTTGAAATTCTTGTTTTTCCCAGGTCAAAGAACAAGGGCAGAGGTCGTAGAAAGGTCAAGTCTAATCTACCTACAGATGTGGCAGGCTTAACTATGGATGTTCAAGACAGGCATTGCCAGCAGAACCACATCTCTTCATCCATAGGTGAGTTTTTATTAGTAATCACAGAGACTTGAGGATATCAAAGGAAATTCTTCATTAAGAACCAAAGTTATAGATTCCTATCTTGGGTTCATTAGTTTGAATTTTTGACCAAAATCATATATATCGATTGGACCATGTTCAATTCTATGATCTTTAGAAGATGCAGCCTACAGCTGAAGAGAAACAGATACAACACAAACATCTTATCCTCTCTGAAGCCCAACTGAGATCCCCTGGAGTCAGAAGTTTTCAAGACAAGAGAAAGTCATCCTTCTTCTGAATAAAGACTGTAGAGGCTATACAAACATTCATCTTTATTTATTTTGTTTTTTTATTTTTGTTTAGTGAGGAGATTGGCCCTGAGCTAACATCTGCCAATCCTCCTCTTTTTGCTGAGGAAGATTGGACGTGGGCTGACATCCATGCCCATCTTCCTCCATTTTATATGGGATGCCGCGACAGCATGGCTTGACAAGCAGTGTATTGGTGAGTGCCCGGGATCCGAACCCGCGAACCTCGGGCCACCGCGAACCCTGGGCCGCCGCAGCGGAGCACGCGCACTTAACCGCTTGCGCCACCGGGCCAGCCCAATCATTCAACGTTAAATTGTTAACGTGACTTGTTAGAATGTGATGCAGCAAGCATAATACCTTCTAAGTTTCATGATTTTTCTCCAGAATACTGAGATGGATGACCTTGGAGTCCAGTTTCCCCATAAATGTCTTTATTCAGAGATAAAATTAATTTCCCTATAAAATAATTCCCATAAAATTGTTAAAAATATATCATAGTCTCTGACTAAAAGGGAACAAAGCAAATTGAGCAGTTGAATAGCAGTGTAATAAATTCCATACAAGGATCTTACTGCAGCATTATGTATAATAGTGAAACTGGAAATAACCCCATCTCTATCAAAGAAGAAATAAACAGATCGTGGTATTCCTGTTCTTTGGAGTAGCTCTAAAACTTCTAAACAGCTAAGTTAGAGTGACGTACACTGATAAGGAGAGACGTCTATAATATATGGTTTGGGAAACAGCAAGTTGCAAAACGATGTAGTTATGTAATTTATGTTAAAAAATCTTTATGTGTATTTATAAATTCATTGGAAATGTCCAGAAGAATAAGCTGCAACCTCTTAACAATGGTTCCTTCTGAGTAGGGGAGTGAGTTTGCAGGGAAGGGGATGGAAGGGGAAGGTTTCACTTTACTCTACGTAGATCTGTATAATTTGACTTTTTTTACAAAGTATGTAATTCTTTCATAATTGGAAAAATGAGTGATGTGACCGTTTGGTGCACGGCAACAGTATTATGTTCACCAGTCTCTGTACTGTATGTTACTGCACAGCACGGACTGTAGGAGAAAGCCCAGAGGAGCAATGAAGACAAAAAGACAAAAGGCCTGCAAAAAGTCAGTGGAGTATTTCTACATAAGAAACCTTGCAGGTGAGTGATGGTCAGTATCTTCCACTACTCCAGCTCTTGCAGTAAACATAGAATCTGCCCAGGGTAGGCTGGATGACCACGCCCTGCTAATCCACTCCCCACCCAGGGCCTGTTTGTGCAGGGTGACTGCCAACAATCAGACAATGGACTCAGGATGGGACTTGTGCCTTTGGGGCGGCTGGCAGAGAGGGACAAAGTGGAATACCAGCTAAGTGCACACACTTGAGAGGCGTAGTTCCAGGTGGAGACTCAAAATGCACCAAGAAACTGTGTGAAGGAAGCTACTCAACCTCTCTGAGCCTCAGTGTCCCCCCTGTAAAATGGGGATCACAGGCTTACTTCACAGAGCTGTTGGGGAAGATACATAGAAGTGCCTGTGACAGCCAGTGTCACATTATTAACAAAGTCGTATCCGACTTCAGAATAATCGATGAAAAGAATAATGTGATGAGACCAAAGACGAGATGACCAGATTCGTAAGCAGCCCCAACAGCATGAGAATGAGAGGAGCTCAGAGTAAGCAAGGTTCTTCACAGCTCCAATTTAGAGGACGAACATGGGCTACACCAGGATAAGTGGCTGTTGTATAGTGACTCGTGTAGTGAGGGTGGGTCCCTAAAGACACTGTGAAATCCAGTTACACACAGTGGCTCCTAGGAAACAACTACAAAGCAATCAATGCAGCAGTTAGGAATGGGAAGAGGGTGAGTAGAGGAGGGTCAGAGTCACAAAATCTGATGGAAGACACTTCAACACGACGAGAGCCCAGCTCTGTCAACAGCTGCTGTGGTTGCACCAGGAGATCAAATGTCTGAGGCAGCCATTGTGGGGACTGCTGGGAGCACAGTGGTCACTGAAGCCACACCCCAACAGCAGTGCATCGGAGCACACAGACGCAGAGACTTTCCTCTCAATTAATCCTTGTTTCAAGATGAAGAATATCCTCACGTTACAATGTCTCCTTCCAACACTTGTGGACGAGTGTCATCAGAACCCCCTGAAGAGGTCACAGGCCAGAGTAGGATGGAACACTGGGGGCTGTGGAGCTGCGCTGCACCTGACCACACGGACTATCACCTGGGCCTGTTGAACACGAGAGAAGAACCCGAGGATGTGGTCTAATGAGAATTCCCCGTCTTGCCACATTCAGAGACACTGCAGAGTTTCTCATCCTTTCTTTACAAAAATGTTAAAGAATTCATGTGTCATTAATTCATAAAGAGGCAAATTCTTGACAAGGTGACAGGGTCTAGTTTCCAAGATCAGGTTTTCCAGTTGTTTCGATAATATTCCACATTCGGGAATCGGAAATGTAACCTATTGGGCTGTGTAATATAAACAAGGACTTTTTTCGTTTAGATTAACTCCCAGACTTTTAAGGATGACATAAATCAGAAAAAATGCTAATCATTCCTCCACAGGTTTCAATAAGACTTTTAAATTAATTTACCAATCTCAGGAAAAGAGAATATGGCAATTCAAGTTTTTTGTTTCTGCATTCAAGCATACAGTACAGCCAAGAGAATGAGCAGAAAAAAATTAACAAGAAAGTCTTGCTTGCATTTTATCTTTTGCAAATGAGCAGGATATTTTATGTTCTGTTCTTTTCACTGATGTAATCAATTTTTAAAGAATATGGCACATCTGACTATCCCAAGGCGTGTTTATCTGGGAACCTTGCCTGAATCCAAAGCAGAGATGTTAAAGCAATGGGTTTCAAATGCTGCCCAGGTGCTGTCTACCATGAACATGCCTCTCCCAAAGCTGGACCACCGGTCTCTTCCTGAGGGATAAGAATCACCACCCATGTCCCTGAAAGACTGGCCTCTCAGGCCTGAGCTGAGATTAGGTGATCAATCTAAAGGGCAAAATACTTAAGCTATTCTCATCTTAAGGATGTTGTTTCGGAGGCCTCTGCACTGGAATGGGTTGGTGAAAACGTCCTACTAGATACTTGCCTGGGAATTGATTTGTTCTCCTCTGCTCTTAGTGGATCCTGGGGAAACCAGTGATTAACCTCACAGATGCCTCAACTTCCACATCTGAGAAAAAAGCAAGCAACAGCCAATGTTACCACCCTGGAAACTCTTAAGTTATGCTTGCAAGAGGGGCCACAAGGGTGAATGTCTCCCAAAAGCTGATGAAATGATGACACTTTGGCTGGAGAAGGCAGAGGGTAGCAGGCAAACTGGAAAGTTTCTGGGATGTTAAACCAGTTCCCATAAGCACTTTCGAGAAGCACCTGGCCCTGGACTAGGTTGGAGGCTGTGGAAAGACCCACAGGCACGCAGGTGGGAGGAGGAATCAAGCAGCGGAGGGAGGCAGTGGGGAAGAGGCGCGAGTCCAGCTTCAATTTTGGACAAAAGCCGTTGCACGCTGCAGGCCTGTGGCTGCCCATGCAGCTGCCACACCCTCCTAATTCCCTGGTCCCTCTCGTCCCGTCACATCCCTCCGGGACTCAGTCCAGTTGGAGCGGGTGCAGGACCAGAGTCCCGAGTCAAAGGTGATTTGGCCCTCAGGCAAGCCTTCACCGCCCTGCTCCTCCCCCCAGGGCTAGGCACCGCCCCGTGCCCAGAGCATCTTGGGAGTTGTAGTCCTGCTGTCCTGCAAGCTCCCAGCCGGGAATGGTTGAGACGAAAGCACCCAGCATACACAGCTAGGGGACCCAACTCCCACCTGTCCCTCCACCCCTGGCCCACGCCCCTTTGCTTCTACACCCCACCTTCTACCCCGCCCCTTCTCTATATGATGCCATCTCTCCATGCCTTGCCCATCCCCCAGAGTATGTGCAGTGTGGTTGGGCTGCATCCTTTGAGGCCAGTACTCAGGTAGGGGTGGGGCTCACCAGCCTGGCTATTGCTGAGAATGCTTGCAGCCCTGGTGGAAGCTCCCTGGCCAGTATTTGAAATGTAAATTCAATACCTAAAATGGAAATACCGGGTGCATGGGATCCTGGAATTTGCCTTTTCAAGGCAATCTCTCCTACCATCCCCTCCATCCATCCAGCCTGCCATGATCCTCCCTCTGGACCCCGTGATCAGGGTTGCTGCAGAGATCCTCCCCTTGGAACCCACCCACCTTAAGGGCCCATACCCATCATAAAAACTCAAAGCCATGCCACTTGCCAAATTGAGGCAAAAATGGAACGACCCAGGGGGGCCACTCAAGGGTGAGGGCATTACTAGATACTTGGGAGTATAAAAACCCATCTGATGATATCATGAGTGAACGTGTTCCACTTTAAAACAAAACACTGCTGTTATTCTGAGATATTGAGTTAGGATCTTTTTGCAAATATGCCGGATTTAAAATGTTTATTGATGTATAACATGCGTATAGAAATATACGCAGAAGTCATCCATGTAAACCTCAAAGAATTATTACAAAGTGAACACACTTGTGTGACCAAGAACTAACACCAGCTTTACTCAGTCCCCAACAATCCCTTTCTCCCTCCTTCCTCCCCAAAGGTAACTGATATCTTACCAGCGAACACTATATATCGAGTTTGTCTTCTTATACAAGTGTTTTATTGCAGAACAATTTAAACAATATACAAAATAAACAAAACAGCATAGTAGGCTCGTCACCCAGCTTCAACAATTACTAATCATCTGCCATTTTTCTTTCTTCCACACTCCATCCCATTCACACCTCACTTTATTATTCTTTTAGTCTCTTGTGTGTGTGGGGGGGTAAGAAGTACGCACACTGAAAGGCACAAATCTCAACCTTACATTTTTGGCAAATAAACATGCCCATATAACTTTCACCCCTTTAATAATAGGATATTTCCATCACCCCCAGAAAACCTCTTCCTGTCCTTCCTAGGCAATTTCTTCCTTCCCCCGAGGCAACCACTGTTCTGGTTTTTTCAACATAGGTTCATCTTGGCTGAAATCATCCCACGTGTATTGTTTTCTGTCCAGCTTGCTTCCCTCGGCACGAGGTTGATGAGTCTCTCACAGCATGTGTGTGTCAGCGTTTGCTCCTCGCACAGCTGAGGGCGTTCTGCTCTGTGGATGCCCCGCAGTGGGCTCATCTTCCTCCTGGGGACGTGCAGGTCATCTCCTGTGATCATTCTTGTACAGACCCTTTTTGTATGCTGTTTAATTCCTTTATTAACATTTAAATGACACAACTTTGCATTTTTTAGTGGTTGGTCCAGATTAGAATATGCATCTTTAACATATCACAGCCTACCTAGACTTAATAGTTCACCAGTTTAATCAATGTAAAATATGGAAGACTTGCTACAGAACAGTTCCATTTACCTCTGTCTGTCCTTTGTGCTATTGTTGTCATAAATTTTACATCTTCCCATGTTATAAATCCCACAATAGTGTTATAATTTTTGCTTTCGATAGTCATAAGTCTTTTAAAGTAATTAACATAAAAAAGTTATGTATTTTGAGGCAGATTATTTGAGGCTCTGCAAATGTATTTTTTTTTAAGTTTCACCCACAGTTTTTGCATTCATCAGTCAGCCTTACCCACAATAATTATTACTGTGGTGTTTTAGTGGCGATTTTCTATTTCATGTTATCCAGCCACATTTATTATTTGGAATTCTATGAGGAAGATTCCCTCCCTCACTCCCTCTCCCTTCCTTCTTCCTTTCTTTCTCTTATTCTTTTTTATTCCTCTTTCTTTCTTCCCTTCTTATTTAATCTATTTTATGTCAGTATAGACTCATGGATATTTATTTTATTCTCTGTGTAATAGTTGAATGCTACCATTATTTATTATGTTGCACAAAGTTTTACAGCTTGAGCCATTGAGAAGTCTTTCAGATTGATTCCTTTTGACACATCTCATCATTTGCTGTGTTTTATTTAAAGCACTTTCTTACTTTCTGGCACTACAAGATGGTCCAGGCTCATATTGCATTTTCCATCTCCAGCCCTAGAATTAGCCATTTCTCCAAGAAAACCTGGTTCTTTTTATTGGAGAATGATATTTAGACACCAAAATCTGGGAGCTAAGTGTGCTCATTGATACTAAAGTGTCACTGCTTCTGGACCCTCTCAGCAGAGCCTGGAAATGTATGTATGAATATAAACTCAGGTATACACATCTATCTATTGATCTATCAATCTATCCATCTATCTGGATAGATATATTAGAAGTGACATGGATTCATACTGATACTTCCAACTCCTATCCAGCACCACAGAGTTTATTCTAGCATTCTCCTTTTGTTTATTTTTAACTTCTTTCACCAACAGTGAGAAACTTAACTCCAGTTAGCTACAATATATTTCCTAATGTGTCAACTAGTTTCAGAATTGCTAATCCATACCCTTATGAAAAACAAACTTACCACCTAGAGTAGAGTGTTTCTGTACAGTACTTTAGTTTTACAGTATCCCATCAAAACACTGTCTTCCAGTGTAACTTAGGTCAGGACCTTTCATCCCCACCCATTATGTGTGGCTACGTCACATGCTTGTAACACAGTGAGATTCATTTGTCACTGCATTTCATCTGAGTTCCCCAGCATCCTGATTGATTTTTAAAATTTGCAGAGTAAAATTCACTCTTTGTAGTGTACAGTTCTGTGGGTTTTGACAACTTTATGGTCATGTTTCCACCTCCACAGTAGCATACAGAGCTGTTTTTTTCACCCCCCCAAATTCTCTCATACTGTCCGTTTGTAGTCAACCCCTTCCCCCATTCCACCCCTTGGCAACCATTGATCATTTTTCATCTCTGTAATGCTGACTTTTCTAGAAAGTCATACAAATGAAATCATATACTGTACAGCCTTTTGAATCGAGCATCCTTCACTTAAAGAAATGCAGCCAAGATTCATCCATGTTGTTGTGTGAATCAAGAGTTTATCCTTTTTATTGCCAAGTAGTATTCTAATGTCCCAATTCACCACAATTTCTTTCTCCATTCACCTGATGAAGGACATTTAGTTTATTTTCAGCTTGTGGCAATTATGAATAACATGGTTATGAAGACTCACCCAAAGATTTTGTTTAAACATTAGTTTTCAATTTGCTTGAGTAAATCCCTAGGAGTGGGGTATCTGATTCATATAAGTGTATGATTAACTTTATAAAAACCTGCTAAACCTTTATCCGAATGCAACTATCATGTTGCATTCCCAGTTCTAGTTGCTCCTTGTCCTCACCAGGACTTGATATTTGCAATTTTATTTTTTATTTCAGCCACCTAATAGTTGTGCGGATTATTATTGTGGCTTCTGCCTCCTTTTTGAAAGTGAGATCTGCTAAATATAGAATCCTGTGTTGACTTTTGTGTTTTCTTTCTGCACTTGAAAGATGTCATTTTGTTGTTGATTTGTCTCTTTTGTTTTTGATAATATATCATCCATCATTGACATTATTTCTCCCTGTATGTAATGTCTTCCCCTGTATATATGTATTTCCCTGACTGCTTTCAAGATTTTGTTTTTACCTTTGGATTTTAGCAGCTTGACTATCATGTGCTCAGGTATGGTTTTATTTTGTATTTTATTTTCTGGGTTTGCTGACTTCCTTGGATCTAAAATTTTAGATTTTCCACCAAATTTTGGAAGTTTTATGCTATTACATATTGATTTGCCTTTCTGCCTCATTTAATTTTTCTGTCTCTCCCCTCTCTGCTGGGGACTCAATCATCTCACAGGTAAGGCTTTCTTCATTTTTCTTCAAAATTTTTACATTCTTTTGTTCAGACTGGATAATTTCTATTGCTCTATCTTCATGTTTCTTCTACTGTTTTTTTTTTATTTTTAGTTTTATTTGTTTATTTATTTTTCGCCCCAAAGCCCCAGTAGATAGTTCTATGTCATAGCTGCACATCCTTCTAGTTGCTGTATGTGGGATGCAGCCTCAGCATGGCCAGTGAAGCAGTGCATCGGTGCGCACCCGGGATCCGAACCCAGGGCCGCCAGCAGTGGAGCATGCACACTTAACCTCTAAGCATCAGGGCCGGCCCTCTTCTACTGTTTCTAATGTACATGTAAACTCAAAAGTATTTTTTTAATTTAATCTTCCTATTTGGTTCTTTTTTGTAATTTCCATTTCTCTGCTGAGTTTCCAGATATGTTCATTCATTATGAGAATATTTTTCATACCAACTTGATCATCTTTATAATAACCGCTGTCTTATCCTTGTCAGCTAATTGCAACACCTTGGGGAGAGTTTCTACTCCCTGCTTTTGGTCATATATGGATTACATTTTCCCATCTCTTCAAATCTCATGATTTTTTAAACTGTGTACTGGAGGGCCGGACCCATGGCTTAGCGGTTAAGTGCGCATGCTCTGCTACTGGCGGCCTGGGTTCGGATCCCGGGCTCGCACTGACGCACTGCTTCTCTGGTCATGCTGAGGCCACGCCCCACATACAGCAACTAGAAGGACGTGCAGCTATAACACACAACTATGTACTGGGGCTTTGGGGGAAAAATAAATTAAAAAAATTAAACTGTGTACTGGAAACCATGAATGATAGTTATAGAGACTCTGGATTCTATTGTATTCCTTTGAAGAATGTTGTTATTTTTCTAGCAGGGAGTTAACTTGGCTGGACTGAAACTCCAATCTTCTCTCCTTTACAGTGAGCATAGCTGAAATCCTCATTCATTTCTTTCATCTACCAATTGCTGTTTTTAAACTAAGCCCTCTGGGGTCTACCCTGCATGTGTATTGTTCAAAGATCTGCCAATTTGGTGTGTGTGTGGGGGAGACTTACATACATATTTTGAGATTTTCCTCTGTGTGTCTCCCTCCCTTCCAGAATTTCTCCCTTAACTTTCCAACTACTCTGTCAGCACCAAAATACATCCTCTAACATTACAAGTAAGACTGTAGTTTTTCCCCTGTCTGGGTCATGTACAGATTTTGGAATGCTTTGAGGCAAAAGACTCAAGCTTGCAAATATCTCCTCGTGCAATTCCCACCACTTAAGGGAAGACTCCCTCTCAGTTCTGCTTGCTTTCGGAAGAGATTTATACATACACACATATACACATTTATTATATGTCTATTACATATAAATACATGATTCTATATAAATACATATAATATTTTACGCAGATTTTATCATTGTTATCTGTGAGAGTGTTAGTTCAAGAAACCACTCCACGATTACTGGAAGCCAGACCTCGGTTTTGTTTCTTTTTTAGATTTTATATAAATGGAATTAAAAAATCTATAGCCTTTTGAATATAATTTCTTTTATGCAGCATTTTGGTTGTGATATTCATCTATGCTATTGCATGTAGCTAGTGTTTGTCCATTTGTTGAAAATAATTAATTTTTTTAAATGGTCGTACAATATGCATAACCTAAAATTGACCATTTTAACCATTTTTAATTGTACAGTTCAGTGACATGCAGTACATTCACATTATTGTGTAGCCATAACCTCCAACCATCCACAGAACTATTTTCACCTTTCACTGAAACTCTGTGCTCATTAAGCAACAACTCCATGTTATCCCTCCCTCTTGTCCTTGGGAAACAACATTCTCCTTTTTATTCCTATGAATTTGAGTACTCTAAGTACCTTATATGAGTGGAATCATACATTATTTTTCCTTTTGTGGATGGCTTTATTTCACTTAGCATAAAGTCCTCAAGGTTCATCCTTGTCATAGCGTGTGTCAGAATTTCTTCCTTTTTAAGGGTGAATGGTATTCCATTGTGTGTATACACCACATTTCTTTGTCATTTCATCTGTTGATGCACACCTGGTTTGCTTCCAGCTTCTGGCTATTTTGAATAATGCTGTTAAGAACACGGGTGTACATTTATGTCTTTATATCTCTGCATTCAATCATTTCGGTTGTATGTTCATAAATGGTGTACTGAGATTCATTTTTTCACACGTGGGAGGGTTCCCCACACCTCCAACAAGCAATTCTTGGAATGCCAGCTAGTCGTCATATAATTCAACTCAATTTGATGTTGTCAACTCAGAGATACATCAGATTCCACAGGTTGATGGCTTAGTCCTATAAGTCTGCACACCCACCCAACCTCACCTCAACTTCAGATGCCAGTTGCAAGCCCAGGCTGTTACCTGTACTTCTGACTGACTGGCTATAAACCAAAGGTTCCCACAACCTCCTCATTGGGTTTGATTAATTTGCTAGAGTGGCTCACACAACTCAGAGAAACATTTACTAGATCACCAGTTTATTATAAGAGGATATGACTCAAGAACAGCCTGATGGAAGTGGTGCATAGGGAAAGGTATGTGAGAAGGGGCACAGAGCTTTCATGCCATATCCAAGTACACCACTCTCCAAGCACTCCTTGTCATTGCCAACCTGGAAGCTCTCTGAACCTCCTTCTATTGGGATTTTAACGGAGGTTCTGTCACGTAGACATGATTAATTATTAACTCAGTTTCCAGCCCCCCTCCCCTCTCTGCAAGATAAGGGGTTGGGCTAAAAATTCGCAGCTTCTAATCAGGGCTTGGTTTTCCTGATGACCAGCCCCCATCCAGGAGCCATCCAGAAGCCCACCCAGAGTTGCCTCAATAGAACAAAATCTTCTCCTAATGTTCTTATCAATTAGGAAATTGCAAGGAGGTCGGCCCCATGGCTCAGCAGTTAAGTGCACACGCTCCGCTACTGGAAGCCCAGGTTCGGATGCCGGGCGCACATCGACGCACCGCTTCTCCGGCCATGCTAAGCCACATCAGACATACAGCAACTAGAAGGCTATGCAAGTATGACATACAACTATCTACTGTGGCTTTGGGGAGAAAAAAGGAGGAGGATTGGCAATAGATGTTAGCTCAGAGCCGGTCTTCCTCAGCACAAAGAGGAGGATTATCACGGATGTTAGCTCAGGGCTGATCTTTCTAAAAAAAAGGAAATTACAAGGGTTTTAGGGTCTCTGTGTCAGGGATGGTGTCAAAGACAAATATAAGAATAAGAGTTGCTCCTAGTGTTCTTATCATTTAGGAAATTACAATGTTTTAGGAGCTCTGTGCCAGGAACTGGAGGCAGAGACTGATAAATATATTTTCTATTATTTCAGAACCCCTAAGTGAAATTGCTAGATCATATGGTGAATTTTATTTTTAATTTTTGAAGGAACTGCCATATTGTTTTTCAGTTTTATGTTCTCACCTTCATTGCACAAGCAGTCTAATTTCTCAACATCCTTGCCAACACTTGTTATTTTCTGATTTTGTGATAGTAACTATGTTAATGGGTGTGAACATGTATCTCATTGTGGTTTTATTTTGCATTTTCCTGATACTCAGTGATGTTGAACATCTTTTCGTGTGTTTACTGGCCATTTTATATCTTGTTTGGAGAAATGTCTATTCAAGTCCTTTGTGCATTTTTAAAATGTTTTTTTTTATTGTTGAGTTGTAGGAGTTCTTTATATATGCTAGATATTAATCCCTTATCAGATATGTGATTTGCAAATATTTTCAACCATTCTGTGCATTGCCTTTTTACTCTGTTGCTAGTATCTTGTGATACAGAAAATGTCTCATTTTGATGAAGTCCAATTTGTTATTTTTTTTGTTGCTTATGTCTTTGGTGTCATAGTAAAGAAATCATTGTTGACAATGGCATTTGGACCCAATGACATGCAGCTTTTACCCTGTGTTTTCTTCTAAGTATTTTATAGCTTCAACTCTAACATTTATATCTTGGATCCATTTTGAGTTAATTTTTGAATATGGTGTAAGGTAAGAGTCCAACATCATTCTATTGCATGTGCGTATCCAGTTTTCCAGCACCATTTGTTGAAAAACTTATCCTTTTTCCAATGAATGATCTTTGCACCCTTGTCAAAAATCATTTGACCATATATGCAAAGGTTTATTTTAGGGCTCTCTATAATGTTTCATTAGTATATTGTGTGTATTTATGCCAGTACCGCACTGTTTTGATTACTTTGTAGTAAGTCTTGAAATCAGGAAGTGTGTGTTCTCTAACTTTGTTCTTCTTTTTCTAGATTGTTATGGCTATTCAGGGTCCCTTGAGAGTCCATATGAATTTTAGGATAGATTTTTCTATATTTGCAAAAAATTCATTGGAATTTTTACCTCCATGAGTAAGTTGAGTCTTAAGTATTTTACTCTTTTTGATGCTATTGTAAATAAAAATGTAAAGTTTTAAAATTTCTTTTTCAGATAACTTGTTATTAATGTATAGAAGAACAACTAATTTTTGCAGGTTAATTTTTTGTCCCACTACTCTGCATAATTTATTAGTTCTAAAATATTTTTGTGGAATTTTTAGAGGTTTCAACATATAAGATATTATGTGTAAACAAATATAATATTACTTCTTCCTTTCCAATTTGAATGCTATTTCTTTCTTTTTCTTATCTAATTGCTTTGGCTAGAATTTCTAATACCGTGTTGAATAGAAGTGGTGAAAGTAGGCCTTCTTGCCTTTCTCCTGGTCTTAGATAAAAAGATTTCACTCTTTCACCCTTGAATACGATGTTCTCTGTGGATTTCTGTATATGGCTTTTATTATGTTGAAGTAGCTTCCTTTTACTCTGAGGGTTTTTTAGTGTTTTTAACATGAAAGCATGTTTAGTTTTGTCAAACGCCTTTTCTGCATCCATTGGGATGATCACTTTTTTTCCTTCATTCTGTTAATGTGGTTAATTACATTGATTCATTTTCATATATTGAAACATCCTTGTATTCCAGGAATAAATCCCACTTAAAAATGATGTATAATCCTTTTAATATGCTGTTGAATTTGCTTTGTTACTATTTTATTGAGGACTTCTGTATCAATATTCATGAAAGGTATTGACCTGTAGTCTTCCTTTCTCTTAGTGTCTTTGGCTTTGATATCAGGGTAGTACTAACCCCATAGGATGACTTTAGATGTATTCTCTCTTCTTCAACTTTTTGAAAGAGTGTGAAAAGAGTTGGTGTTAGTTAATTAAAAAAAGTCTTTGGGCCTAGGAATAAATTCAGCATAAAATAATTACAAATAAATATTTTTTTAAAATGTCAGAAAGTCTTTTCCTAAAAAAATTAAAAATTAAGCAAGTACATCATTTATCACTGTATTTCTAAAAATTGTTTGTAACCTAATAGTAAGCATGAACAAATTGTTAGAATTAAAATGACTCAAGTGTTAATTTTCTTCATTGCAAATTTTCTGACATAAGTATTTGATGCCATCATGTATGACATCTTTTATGAAAAAATGGTCATTTTTTGTAGTATTTGAGAACATTATGAATTTTGTCAGTGGCCTCTGACAATACTGTGATATGCAAAGTTATCTTTTCAACATGTATGTCTTATCATCATCTTTAACAAATTAACAAACTCTGTCAGGTGCTAATTAATCAACTACTTTTCATATGATTCAGGTTCTCTGCCATCAACTTCTCTAACCATCAGTAAATTCTACAACTTCTGCAAGATTAACAATTTTACCATATTGTATTCATCTCGTGTGGTTTAAAACATCCAAAAATCATTGATAAACTCACCCTGCCCAAACAAAAGCATGGTGAATTATGAAAGATGGTCTCTGTTAAGTGGGGAGGGATTTCAGGTTAAACTTAATTTTATAATTGGTCAATTTATTACAGTGTACTCTTCTGTTATGTATTTCACTACTTTTTTTTAAAAAAAGTGATAGTTGAGGGCACTTAGATAAATAAAAAGTTGAGAATATAAGGAACTGATACACACTATAAGCTTCAAATATTTTCAAGCATAAGATGCAGTAAGAACTAAAACTAAGAAATGGCAGAGCCAATAGAGATAAGGTGATAAAATTTCAAAACTGAATCTATAATAACATCTCAATGGCTACTGTTTTGGTGCCAAGAAGATGGTGAAATCAAAGCATTCTTAAAGATGATAATAAACAGACTGCAAAGAAAAAAGACTGAAATTTTTTGTGTGTGTGTGTATCAGGAAGATCAGCCCTGAGCTAACATCCGTGCTAATCCTCCTCTTTTTGCTGAGGAAGACTGGATCTGAGCTAAGATCTATTGTCAATCTTCCTCCTTTTTTTCCTCAAAGCCTCAATAGATAGTTGTATGTTATATTTGTACACCCTTCTAGTTGCTGTATGTGGGATGCGGCCTCAGCATGGCCGGAGAAGCGGTGCATCCGTGTGCGCCCGGCATCCGAACCCTGGCCGCCAGTAGCAGACCGCACGCACTTAACCACTAAGCCACGGGGCTGGCCCAAGACTGAAATCTTTAAAGAGAGAATTTTTACAGCCATATTACAGATAGGTAACAGGGAAGAGAGTTGGAGTGAGAGACTATCTGTTTCTTAAATTACTTACACTGTAGAGAACAAAAAACCAATTTGCTGAAATCTTTATTCCCCTCTATGACCCTATCTTTACCTGCAAAATCTGAGCACTGAATCAATGTCACATTCTTCCTTTTCCATCTCTGTGTAACAGAGCAATTAAGCTCATCTGAAACCTCAACTGCCCAGTCTGTGAAATAAGGCCAGCCATCCATTCTCACAGAGGAGCCAACTGGGGGTAGGATTTTTGGTTCTGAATTCAGCTAAACATCTTCAAAGAATTGTATCTGGTCTTCTTTATCCAGGGCTATCAATGAAGGGCTCATTGGCTTTAGAGAAGACCAATTCACAGTCAACTCAGACATTTTCTGTTGAGCTCTCTAAAGAAGGCTGTGGGGCTTTTCACTAAGAGTTGATTTCTATACGGGTTATAATTTTATTTTATTCAGAGATGTATAAAGAAATTTACATGGTAAATATTACTTATTATCAAGAAAAAAGTGGTCTATTCTCTGATCATTTAAGCAAAATCCTCCTCTCAGGTCCCAGCCATGAACAAAGCCCAGATTCAATCTCCAAGAGTCTGCCAGGCACTCTGTGGTCCATGGGAAGCCCTCAAGTTGGCAGCCTGTTCCCTTGTGTCTTGTGCTGGTACTTAATCTTCCATCTCTTCAGAGTACAACTAGACAGAAGCTCAAAGGACTTGACATTGGAGAAATGTACTTTTCATTATCTTTAGACTTCTACACTTTTTCAAAAGACTCTCAGCATTTCCAGTAATTGTGCAGCAATTTACCCAACACTAAGGTTCTCACTATTAAAAATTAAAATAAATAAATTTTGAAAAGGAAAAAAGTGATCTTTGCAGCTTTGTACAGAATCTATACAATGGGTACATCCTTATAAAGTGAGGAAAGATAACAAATTTAACTATTTTGGTTAGTTAACACTGTAAGTAATATACTTTATATATTAGCATTTTTGAGATTATTTGTATTTAAAGATACTGCTTCAAACCCCTAAATCATTGTATGTAGTGGAGTCTACCATCTGCTTCGGCTGAACAATTATATACAGTAAGTCAGCCAAAATTCTTCCATTCCTGTATAATCTTATATGTGGGTGGCAATGGTTAGTTCTTACAGATTATTTGAACACGTGCATATCACAAAATACAAGTGACCATTAAAAATTAAAGTGTTCGCCTGATAGAAGATTATCTGATTCCCAGAAAAAGAAAACATTACTGTGACATTAAGGCTAAAACTGTCAAAAAGGAAGCCAAGATACAGTCAAGTAAAGCTTTTGCTGAAAAGTTAATTGGCTCATCTTTGAAACTTTATCAGGTTTACTATGTAAGCAAGATATTTTCAGAGCCTAGAATATAGAAAGTGCTTATTGGTACGTTAACAATGTGATCATTTATTTTGTAAATGTTAATATTACAGATGGAATTCACTTTCTACTATATTCAGATTTTCAAGTTCTGCTAAATCTTAAGGCCACATTACTGGCAAGTTGGGAAACCTCTAGACATCTGAAAAATATTAATCCTACACAGAAGCATATGAATTCTCTATTCATCAGGTTCTAAATTCTAAAACATTCTAAGCTTTTGGAAGAAACCAATGGCATTCCAAATTGACAATAAGGCTGCATGTGCGATACATGATCCTATAGGAAGAGAATTCCAGATTTTAAATAGAGGAGATTGTGCACAAAAATAAAGTACATTTTGAAGTCTTAAAGGGGATTTCAAGAAATAAGGGACTCTCAGAACATGTGGTAATTGGTAAATAACTTACCAAGGGCTCTCTAAAGGAGAACATATTGTGGACAAAAGAGCTTCACATGCAGAGAGCTAAAATGGCATCTCTGGAGTCCTCCTGATGAAACAGACACTGAATTACTTTTTCCTAAAATTTAAAATGTGTCATATCCTCCAAACAAATTCCACCTCCTTGCCCTGTGGCTTACCTGGGCATGGTGACGTGTTGGAATCATTTTTCTATTCATTGGCTCCTAAACTTCATGGGCACCAGAGCACCTGGAGACCTTGTTGAAACCCAGATTGCCAGGCCCAACCCCAGAATTTCCAGTTCAGCAGGTCTGCAGCAGCACCTGACAATTTGCATTTCTTCCCAGATCCCAGGTGATGCTGATGCTGCTGGTCCAGGGACCCCACTTTGAAAACCACAGCCTAACTTACATCCTATATATGGTTACCAAATCCATTATTTCATCCCTTGGCTGCTACTTTTCCTTTATCACATCAGCACCTTAGCTCCGAATCTCCTCACCAAACACTGGGAATACTTAGAGAGTTTAACAGCTGGTTCTTCTTTCTGGATCAGTTCTCTCTCTTCCTCTCAAAACTACAGTCTCTTGCCAGGTAATTTTTCCTTAAACATCAGTTCATCATAGATCTTCTTTGCTCAAAAACTCATGGCTCTTAGGCTGAACACAAGACTTTTTAAATTCTCTACTTAGCTCATAAGGTCTGTAATAGCCCATAGAATGTGGACACCCTGTTCCTTACCCTGCCTGTTATAAAGGAGTATGTGAAGATTACATAAGATACAGTCAGTTCTCATTATGCACAGTATGACATTCTATAAAGTCACTGTGAACACTGAATCAGTGAATATGACCCACTGCTCCTACAGGAAATGCAGGGTTAGGTTCCTGCAAACCTTAGTCATATTTTCTTCAACTGATCAATACATAACCTTTTTCTCTGTGTGTTTCTCTTTAAAGTCACCTTATTTAATATATATTGTTGATATATTAACATTGAACTTAGACTAACAGCACTGTACCTCGTGTCTGAAGGAAGCCTATCGAACACAAATACTTTCTCTGTAAAGACACGTCACAGCCTTTTGCCCTGAGGATCACCAGGCAGCATTGCAGCACTACACATGGGGGACATATTAAACAGCCGAGTCACCAACACAAGGCACAAAAAGATAACAAATGAGGCACTAAATAGACTGCAAGAAGGACACTCGTTTACAGCATGGGCTGAAACAACAGGGCAGAGCGTCACCTTGTTCCCCTCAGCTGGGAACGTGCACTTCGAGTGAATCAAATTTTTCACCACTTTATGCTTATCTGCAAATGGACATGAAAGCTCTGTGAGTGTTGATTTGGGGGCTCCCAGTACATTTTAGCTAGTAGGCAAGTGTGCAGACACGGAATCCACAAATAATGAGGATCAACTGTATTATGAAAACATCTTTTCAAAACCAAAGTATTGTTAAGATATAAGAGCAATAATGATAACACAACAGCTAACATGTTAATGCCTACTATGTGCCAGGAGCTCTTCTAAATACTTTACATAAGTTAATGCATTTAAATCTCACTAAAACTCTATGAGACAGGAGTTCTCAGTAACCCCATTTTATAGATGAGGAAACTAAGGCACAGAGACTAAATACTTTGCACAGCTTCTCCAGTTAAATGCGGGATAACTGGGATTGGTGCCAAGGCAAACAGGTCCAAAGCCCACAGCCTCAACCACTATGGTAGGAACGTGAGTGAATTTTCTACCACTCCCCAAAATGCCCCTTCTGCTCCAGCCACTGTGGTCTCCCACATACTTATTCACTCATCAAACATTTTCTGAGTGCCCCCAAGGTGTCAGGTACTGTGTTCAGACACTGGAGGGACAAATAGAATGTCGATGCAAATAATCAATAAAAAATCTATAAAACCAACTTGGGCTGAGTTTACTATCAGCCAATCTTTGACGACCATATAGCCCAGGAGAGTCCTTTCACAAAGAAATGGAGCATTCCAAAGAAGTGGGGTGTACAGCGTGGTTATATACCATCAAAGAGCATGTACCACATGTGATTGCAATGTCTCTTTTACAATAGCCGCAACCTTGACCTGTCAGCACCTCCATTGATGGACACAGTGGGTATCAGGTTTGCTGTCTCCATGGGCGTGGCTGTTGTCTGGAGTTGGGTGGTCACAGGATGAGTGCAGCAATCAAATTCTAGCCTAGGGAGAAATGATTATATTTAAGGAAATGCCAATGTGGGGGAAGTTGCATTTATACCTTAAGGGCATTGTTTTTGTCTTTGGGACATGTTAATTGCTTAGGGCGGATATACAATGGATGAACAGAGGCTACAGGCCCCTTTTGGGGAAAAAAAAAAAACCAATGTCAGGCCCAATCAGTTTTACACCAAATGGCTTCCTCATATGCTCCAATGTATCCTATTGCTGGCCATTTATTTATCAAGAAGAAGGATAGTCTCAGCTTTAAGGAGCTCACTGTCTATGAGACATGAATAAAACAACAGTTATGGAAAAGTAGATAAGTACAGGGTCCCAGAGTGGGGACATCAAAATGGATCTCTAGATGGAGACCTCTCAGGAAAAGTCTCCAAGAGAAAGGAACGTTTGACATGAGTTTAGATTAAGAAATAGAAATTAAGTTGATTAAAAAACTGGGTAGGAGGACAGAAGAAGCACATATAAAAAGACAGATATAGAAGATGCTAAATCTTTCAGAAAATGGGTGGTATTTTTAAGGCTGGAACAAAGCAAACATGTAGGACAGAGTGGGTGATGAGGGTAAAGATGAGGACAGCAAGGGAAAGCCTGCGTGTCCAGCTCAGGAGTCTGAATGTTCTCTAGGCTACTCTGAACAGTCATTGAAGGAGTCGAAGCAGATATCAGATTTAAGCAAATTTGGATTCTAGAATGTAACACTGGAGGCATGGTGGAGGAAAGATTAGAAGAAATTAAGACTGGAAGTAAAGGGACCTGTTGGGAGACTAGGCAGTGATCCAGATAAGATAGGCCTTGGCTCAGGCGTGGGGTTTGCAGGTGGAGGAGGCAGGAGGTGGGAAGCAGTGCTGGGCTCCTGCAGGAGGAAACTGAGCTGCCTCTAGTCACGGGAAGACTGTGTCTGTCATGGCCTCCCCACCTCCATGCACAAATGCCATGTTTCTTTCCACTTCTGTACCTTTCCTCTCTTCCCCCATCTGAAATCCTCACTCTTTCTTCCCTCCACCTGCCCAAAAGTGGTCCCTTTGAGGACTTGATCTAGTCCATCTCTCCTAAGAAGCTGTCTTTAGTTACAATTTCTCAATAACATTGTCATTTTTTTTAGGTTCTATAATTCAACATACACTAAATACCTTGGCAGAATCAAATTACATCTTGCAAACCATGTCATGTATGTGGAGGAGCTTGGAACCTTATAATTCTTTGTATTTCCTTCAATACCTACCACAAATACCTTGCACATATAGGTCAATGGATGTCCAGTAAAATTGAGTAAAGTAGAAGCACCCTTTATAAGCTAAGAACTTTTATGAGCTCAGTTATTCCTTTAGATCAGCTGTTTAAATCATTTGTTTTTCTCCACAGGTCAACAGTGTTGCCCAGCACAAAAGAATTTTACACCTTCTCAAACTCAATAGAGCAAAGATGGAATTTCATTCCCCCTGCAAGCCTTACTGCCTCAGAGAAAAGGAAAAACAACATGTGACATCTAATTCTTTCTTCACATTCTCATCTCAAATTGCAACTGATTTCCAAATGTTAACTGGTTTTCATTGTTAAAACTGACAGAAAAAATTTCCCTTCTGGCTTTGTTTCTTTCTTTTTTTGTGTGAGGAAGATCAGCCCTGAGGTAACTTTTGATGCCAATCCTCCTCTTTTTGCTGAGGAAGATTAGCCCTGGGCTAACAACTGTGCCCATCTTTCTCTACTTTATATGGGATGCCGCCACAACATGGCTTAACAAGCGGTGTGTCTTTGCGCGCCCGGGATCTGAACCTGTGACTCTGAGGCCACCGCACCAGAGTGCGTTCACTTAACCACTGCACCACGGGGCTGGCCCCTCTCTTTATTTCTAAAGCTGAAATGTCTAAATCTTTCACTGGGCTTGTTGGAGTTTCCATAAAATGAAAACGTACATTCCAGAAAAATCCTTAACTTTCCAGAATAATCCTTAATATATTATGGTAAACACTTTTGCAAAATGTCACTGATTTTCAATGTCAGTGCCTCCGCAAGGGTATCTTTGCATTATCTCCCCTCCCAGCCACGTGTCACTTTGCTCCTCCCCAGGCTCATGGGGTCAAAGTGTTTACTGAGCACTAGGAATGATCAGAGTCTGAGGGAGACCTCAAGGATGACTAAGCCATATTTTCTGACCCCAACCATCTCTTTCCATCTCTCCTTTAACCTCTATTTTTCTCACTCTGGTTTCTACTTTAGTTGTTTACTTGTCTTGTGAATTGTTGTTTTGTGGTTTATAATTACCATGTAAATTCATGTTACTTTTTGCCTTAGAGTTTAGAAAGAACTTACATTAAACAATGTTTTTTCCCAGCTCTTTGATGTGTCTAATAACTTCCAACACAATTCAAGGGGTTTCTTGTTTTTACGTCTCCATCATTATTCCTTCAGAATTATGTTCACCCCACACTTTTGATCTGACCAATGCTGCTTTACCCTTTGAATTTTCTATGCCAAGACTCACATGAGGAATCCCTCGAACACCATCAGCTAGGTGATCCCACATTCCTCACATCTGTTTTCTTGATTTGTTCCTAAATAAGCATGTTTCTGAAACTAATAATAAATTGTACCAAGCGGTCGTTGCATAAAAAGCACTATCACAGATACCTTAAAGAGAAGAAATGGAAAAGAATATTCAATTCCTCAGATAAGTTTACAATCAAATGAGGCATTGAGGGGACCTGGGGGCACTGATCAGAGCAAAATCCTAAGAGAACAGTTTTCAGTCCATTTCAAATGAGGTTAAAACTGGAATGAGATAGTATTTTAACAGTTATCTGAAATCATAAACATTTTTCTGACCTTTGAGAATTTATTTGCGTATAAACTGTACAACATGTGGGGTAAGAGAGTGTTGATATTGTTCAATTTCTTTTTATTTTTCAGCACTTTGTAATAGATGTGGCTATTCACAATTAATAAATATCATATTGTGGTGAGACCCAACTTTCAACTGCCTGATATTATCAATTCTTACACAAAGCTCGAGTTTTAAAGATCAAATTTCATTTTAGTTACCTTTCATCTAGTCGATTTATATCAGAAAGTTGTTGAGTTTTAGGAAAATACTTCAGAACACAAATTTTATATGTAATTTCAAAAGCAAAAAATGAGTTAAAAACTGGATGGTAACCAGTTTTGCTACCATATATTAACCTTTAACATGGGAGCAAACTATTTTAGAGAATATAATTGATATTTGCCTATTTGTATATGGTAGAATGCTAAATTATTTACAGTCTTAATAATAATTTGAAATACCAGAGAATAAAAATCAGAAGTTTAAGTTTTATGAAATGGTTTTTTATTTATTTTTTTAATGATTTTATTTATTTATTTTTCCCCGAAAGCCCCAGTAGATAGTTGTCTGTCATAGGTGCATATCCTTCTAGTTGCTGTACGTGGGACGTGGCCTCAGCATGGCCAGAGAAGCGGTGAGTCGATGCGATCCCGGGATCCGAACCCGGGCCGCCATCAGCAGAGCACGCGCACTTTACCGCTAAGCCATGGGGCCGGCCTGAAATGGTTTTTTAGACATAGCAGATTTCAGAGCATATTACTTGAAAATAAAACAATCAGTTAGTGAGGTTTAAGCAATGTGGTTTTCTTTTAAACTTGCTCATTCCATGGGAGAATCAATAAAAGCCCTCTAGGAGTGGCTGACACTCTTGCCTTCTGCCTGAGCACCAGCTGTATTTTCTTTAAGCATCAGACTCTCGGGCAACACCATAGCCCTCAACTCCGTTTAGTTGAGAAAAGGCTTTATGAGTCCTGTGTTTTTTCTAGGGGTATGGAGCTCCCAGACTTATTGACTACAGTGAGAGAGTAAGAGTCAGAACACATTCAATAAACTCCAGTGTGCTCAGGTGAGGGGACAGGTGTCTGAACTCACATCTGAAGAAGAATTTAGAGGATGCTTTCTGACTCTGCTTCGTGCCTCTGACTAAGCAGTCCTGGACATCCCCGTTACAGCCACGGAATAACACAGGCAGCCTTGATGGAGCAGAATTCCTCCTATGTCCATCATTTGTGCAGAGCAAACTGGCTTAAGACCTCTCGTTTCCTGCTGCAGTGGTAATTTACAGAGATACAGAACTGTCATCTAGTGAATAAGAAGAAAACAGTAAGATGTTTGACATGAAAAGTGACATTCTGGGTTTTTTCAAAAAGAACAGTGAAGCACTAAAGTTGGTAAAGTTGACACAAAGTTGACACGATGTCGCACACGAAAGTTATAGTAAATCTGAAAAATGTGTAGGTTAACTAATCGGTTGCTCTCTATGCCTCTAAAACATGTCTTGACATCTGACTCATAAATAGTACAGCTTAAATATAATAGAATATCTTTGGAAATAACTTCTCATCTCATCTAATCCAATGCTGTTGGCAGGAGCCGGTATTAAATAGCCAGATGGTGAGTACCCATGTTGAAGCACCATTTTTATCACAATGGAGAGAATATGAGGCATAAGCCCAACGGACTGATGTTCAGATCTTCCCTCTTACCCTTGATCAATTTTGTAAACATGGTTTTCTTTATCAAATATGAGTTATAACAGTTACTTTAAAGGATTACAGTAAGAATTGCATAAGGTAATACAGTAAAGGAACCGGTACACAGTAGATTGATAGTTAATTCTCCTTCCCTGTCTCTCTTCTAAGAAACATACAGAAATAATCTAAGAAGAGAATCCGTGTATAAAGTAAACTTATGACAAAAAGTCAATGGCTCCTGAAGTAAGGGACATCATTGTTGAGTCCTTAACCTCAACTGCCCCCAAATACTGTTAACTCTCAATTAATTTTACGTGTTTTCTGTCTTCCAAACACTTCACTGGCTACAAGGAAAGGAGAAGGTGTGAAATTGAAATTGATTTCACCCTTGAATGGTCTAGCTGTAATATCAGGTGTTTTAAATCACCTAGTTTTTCAGGTTTCCTGCTTATTCCTGTATATTTTACCATGGTTCCCAGTCAGAGAAAATTAGAAAATCATTATAATTTTACACACATGAATATATATCTCGACTATTACAGCTCGACTCTTAATATATAGAGCAGTGTTGTACATGTTTTGTCCTTGTGGATATTACAGAATACTTTTGTCCAGGTTTTCTTTGGCATTATCATTTATAATGAAGAACTCAGTAATATATGCCCTGGAGATAAGGATTTAGAAAAATCTAACATACTATCCTAGTCATGCCTCAAAAAGAAATAAAATAAGTTAAAAGCCATAAAAATAATGAGAGGATATTTTGAAGGCACTATTTTTCTTAATTATTTCCAACTTTATTTCCCTTTACCTCTTTTTAATCTTTCTCCGTCTTATTTGCTATTGGCTAATCATCTCACAGTAATTAAACCACCCTCAGCTGAGTCCCCCATGCCTCTTCAAGTGCCCCAGCCTGATGTAAGTCTCAGCTCTGACAAAAAGAAGCTGGAAAACCTGTTTTGTGGCACTATTCTTAAGAATATCTTTACTCTTACAATAATAGCTATATGTTTGAAAGGCATCAGTAGATTGCAAAATGAAGTACCCGACCAATGTTGTATCCTCATTTTCCCTCCAGGGGGAGCACAACTTTCATGTGTAATGCAGGGCTGCTGCTTTATTGTTTTTTCCTTTCAAAACATTTTATTGCTTGTAAAACATAATAGGGTTAATAGTGATATATGAGTAACAATATAAACTTACAGACAGCAAAAAGATTCTATTTTAGTGTCATAATTTTATATAGTGTAACAAACAGTAATACTTTCATAATGTAATATCTTGATTGATCATAAATTTTTTCCTGGCTCATTTTTATGCTAATTCATTTATTAGATTATCAAATATATACTTTTATGATCTTTATTTTCAATCAATATAATTGAAGGGACATCAGTTGTTCTTGGTAAGTGAAAGGTCACAAAAAATTTTTGATAATTTATAAGTTTGAGAAGGATCTTTCTACTTTTTTAAAAGAGAAGTCATTTAATATTTGGGAAAGTTCTCAAAAAACTTCAAATTCTTTAATTTTACAGAAAAGAATACTATGTTCCAGAGAGCCTAAGTACATTGTCACACACTAACCAGAAACAGACCTGGGCCTAGAACTCAGGTCTGAGTCACTTGACTTCTACTGGACCACACTCAAGGGACCACACCCTCTTCTTACTGGTAATTTCTAATACTAAGGTATTTTCAAAAGCACAGTTGGGAGAAAGTGTAAATAAATAAAACAGATGATTTTATATAAAAAAGTAGCAATTGCTACCCACAATTTCTATTCCATATGAGTGTTTCCTTTCTTGCAGGTTTCTTTTTTTTTTAATAGTAAATCCATTTTGGTAACAAGAAAAAAGATGAAATTTGGCTTCTTTAGTAACAAAAAAAAAGCTTCTGTTGAAATTAAAAAGACACTAACTAATGTTTCATCTACAGCAATTTAAGAATATTATTTGATTTTGGAAAAGCTCTGAGAGATTTTTTTAAAACTCATATCCATGTGACTATTAGTCCAGCCAGGCACATCTCCACATGACATCTCCTAGAGTGTCCAGTTTTCTGCTGGATCCAGCTGTTGTCAGGCCCAATGCTCTGTCTGGGTAGAGAATGATGCAGCTTCTGAAAAGCATGTGCTCAGTTCCACTTCAAGGCTGATTTTCTCTGCAAAGTCTAAGTGGAAGAAAACATCCCCTTCCACCTGACTGGATTCCCCTGCAGGCTTAGAGAAACAAGGTTGCCTAGTCAGATGGGCAGACAGGATGATAAATGAGAGTGTGTCACAATTTTATGATACATAAGAGAGAAAAGGATTTGACATCCTACCAAGATTTTCTTACCTGTTGAACAGCATCTGAACATATTTTTCAGAGTTTCCAAAATAGCAGATTGAGATTCTAGGTTGGAAAGGAAGAAGATAGTCAATATATTAAAAAATAAATTTTCTCATTTCCTCAATCAGAAAACAAAACTAAATAAAATACATCTTTAACCATAAGTACCAAAAACATCCAGTTTATCTTCCAGTTATAATTCTTTGTTATGAGAATATGAATACTTTTCAATATATTTAATATGTACAGTGACTAACACTCATTCCATTAATTATTTTTGAAATTAGACTAGCCCTATGCCCTTATTGACAGACATCAATCATAATTACTTTTCTCAATTCTTAGTTTCTATTTTGTGTCAGAAAATACCTGCTGAGACATTCACTTTTTATATAATTCACTTAGCATAAGTCTGTAAAATGATGGACGACAACTCATCCATCTTGAAGGATGGGGTCTCAAATGCTATATCTCACTATTGACAAATCACCTTCTGGTTTGAATGAGAGACAATGAGCACTGTCACAAGAGACACTCGGAAAAAAGGGATCTTGGTCCTTTTGTCTGTCCTTTGGGAGTCCGTGAGACTGCAAACTCTTCATACTGGAAAACCTAAGTGAGGACCAAGTCCAGGAATCTTTTTAAAGCTAGGGGACACTTTCTTCTACGTGAAGCTTGCATCGAAGTTTATAAACATAAGAAAAAAAACAAAGAGCCTTCAGGGCCAGCTGGGTGGGGCAAGCGGTTAAGTGAGCGCGCTCTGCTGCAGTGGCCCAGGGTTCGCCGGTTCGGATCCTGGGCGCGCACCGATGCACTGCTTGTCAGGCCATGGTGTGGTGACATCCCATATAAAGTGGAGGAAGATGTGCATGGATGTTAGCCCAGGGCCAGTCTTTCTCAGCAAAAAGAGGAGGAGTGATAGATGTTAGCTCAGGACCGATCTTCCTCACAAAAACAAACAAACAAACAAAAACAAAGAGCCTTCAGGATTATCCAGCGCTCCATGGATTGGAGTCTGAAAACCACTCATCTTTTCCGTCCTCCGCATTTTACAGATGAAACATAACACAAACAGTTGGTGACAACCTGAAGACTAGAGTTATTCTCCTGACTGTCACATTACTCCCACCCCCCACTGCTGTGCAGACCAGACGGCTGACAAGATACAGCAGTCACTCCTGGGGATAATTTAGACATTCCCAATTTAGCAGCATTTTAGTTGATGTACTTGACAAGACTATAGAAAACCAAAAGATATTTACTACTTAAATTGTATAATGTATAGTTAAATGACATTGAAAGTTTTCATTTCACTTACAACACAGTTTTGATGGTCCCAGGGGCCTTCTTTCATCTGCTCACCATCCCCAGCATCTCAAACCTTCTCTGCCTTTCCCCTCTTGCTCACTGTGCTCCAGCCACACTGGCTTCTTGCTGCCCAACAACATCCCAGTCATAGTTCCTCCACAGCATCTCTGCAGCCCTGGGATATCTGCATGTCCTCCTGCTCTGTCCCTTCCCTCTGGGCCTTGCTCCAGCCTCCTTGTGCTCTCTAATTAAAGTAGCAACCCACTCACTCTCTAGCTCTCCCCATTGCCTATCACTTACATTCTTCTTGACACAGATCATCACACGATAGACTATGTAATTCACTTGTCTGCCTACTTAATCATTATCTCACTTAGCCAACAAAAACAAGTTCTGTGAAGACAGAGATTTTGTAGAAAATTTTTTCCTTAGTGTAACCCAAGCCTGGCATACAGTAGGTGTTTAAATATTTGTTGAGTAATTGTAAGAGGGAATGAAAGGAGTGATCAGAAGAATGAGCACACCATGGAAGTAGGTACCACCATGAAGAGTGGGCATCCTGGGAAGGGAAAGAGTGAGGAAAGATTTTATATCAGACAACACGGGTGCCACTGTGCCTTTACTACTTCCTGCACATCAGCTTGTTGACTTAAATAATCCATAATGAATTTATAAATCAAAATTGGAGTGAGTTTCTTATGAGCCAACTTTTGAGGACCATGGCCTGTGGCCTTCCTTCCCTAAGGAAGGAAGGGCACCAAAGAAGTGGGGTGTACAGAGCAGTTATATACCGTCAAAGAGCATGTATCACATGTGATTGCAATGTCCCTTTTACAATAGCCACGAGATCAGCCCTGCCAGATTGCTCTGCCAGAACAGCTATTGATGGACACAGCAGGGGAGCAGATCTGCTGTCTTGATGGGCATGGCTGGTGTCACGTCTGTTGTCTGGAGCTGGGTGGTCACAGGATGATTGCAGCAATCAAATCCTAGCCTAGGGAGAAATGCTTATCCTTAAGGAAATGCCAATGAGGGGGAAGTTACATTCTTATCTTAATGGCATTTACTCTTCTCTTTGGGACATGACAAAGCAGATACACAGTGCAGGCGACAGACCCCTTTGGAAAAACAAATTCAGGCTGAATTAGCTTTACCCTAAATGGCTTCCTCATGTGTTCCATTATATCCTATTGCTTGCCATTTATTTATCAAGCTCAGTGTGTCTTTCAAACAGAAATTATCGAGAATAGCATGAAACAGTCACTTACCAACAGATGTCACTGTGGCAACAGAATATGAACAAGTCGCCTTCAAAGATAACCATTCTCCCAAATACTGTATTTCAGTGACTTAATCAAAAAGCGATTCTTCTCTCTTATACTGACAAATCTCCACTCTGAACTTAGCATTAGAGGTAGTCAATTTTGAATAAAGACCTTTAACATCAAAGCCAGCCAATAGTTCTTGTTAAAGCAAATCCAAACTCGGGAACACTTTTGTTTTCAGTCACCTCCAATCCTCTCAAACTCAAGATAAGGTCTTGGTTTTGTGCAGATGGAGAAAAGCTTCTCTTCCTCTTTTTCTATTCAGGTAGTGCAGGGAAGAGCCCAAGGTGTCTCCTGGTGGAACACTAACAGTTCTTCACATTAGAAATGCATGCAATGTTTCCTAGCTTCTTTTCTATAGGCCGAGGTCTGATGAGCTGCCCCAAGGAGCAAACATCTGGGCTCCAGCAGTAAATAAGCCTCTGTGCAGTTTACCACAACAATGAACTACAAAGATGTATCAGGAAATATTTTGAACACCTACACTTAAGCTCTCAGTTTCCCTCTGTCTAATTCCATGTCTACCTGAACTGAATTCACTCTTCATCCCCATCCCATTTGTGATAGTTTTTATTTCCTTGAATCAGCATGTTATAACATCTAATAGAAATTTATCAAAATACTCTCTTCAAAATAGCTAGCTGAGGGCCGGCCCCGTGGCTTAGCCGTTAAGTGCGCACGCTCCACTGCTGTTGGCCCGGGTTCGGATCCCGGGCGCGCACCGACGCACTGTTTCACTGGCCATGCTGGGGCCGCATCCCATGTGCAGCAACTGGAAGGATGTGCAGCTGTGACATACAACTATCTCCTGGGGCTTTGGGGGGGAAAAATAAAAAATAGATAAAATCTTTAAAAAACATAGCTAGCTGAAGTATAGGAGTTGTAGAGGGTCAAGATTTTAAGATGAAAGTGATGTACAGAGTAACTGTATTACAAAATAAAAAGCAAATGAATGAGAACAATAAGAGACAGAAAAAAAATGATAGGGAGAAGGAATATAATAGAGAGTAAAAGTAAGGAAAAGAGCAAAAAGAAGAAAGAAGGTGTAGGAAAGAGAGAGAGTCAGGAGAAGCATGAGAAATGGCAGAAAGGGGCACGAGCAGAGGGCAGACACCAGGTTCAGATCGAATGACAAGTCAATTGGTTTCTGAGCAGGGCTCAGGTCTAGAGTCACTGAGCTGCATCTGAGAACTCCACTCAGTTCTAACATCCTGAGAAAGACCACGCCTCATCCAAACTCGGACGACACTGGTTACCAGCGTTCTCCTCTCCCAGGACCTGCTGGAGCTTTGAGAACTGCCTCTCTCAGCTCTGAGACTGACAGAGTCCCCATTAAATATTCATCAACTGGGACGGTTGTTTTGAAACAGTAACCCAGAGAGAGCTCTATCAGGGGTACATTTAAACCTGTCAACTCCTTCACTCATCCTTCCAAAGAGTTAAGGAACTAAACTGTTTAAAAAAAAAAAACCTACTGTTAAGCAAAGTAGCAGAAAACTTTCCTGGTAAACTTTAAATGTTCCATCTTTTTTGAAGTTACCTCACAAAATTCTGAGCATAGTCTAAAATTCTGGGCTCCCTACAGTTCCAAACAAGTTTCAGAAATGATCTCTTTTTCATCACAAAGCAAGCCTATGCCTTATGAAGCAAAATAAACTTGGATGAGTTTTAACTTGTAGAGAGAGGGCAGCAAGAAAAAGAGTCGGATGTGCCTCTCTGTTATGAAGGATAATAAATAAAATCACACCAAAATATACAAAATATGCCTCTAAAACTGAATGAAGCAGACTCTAAAGAGTTTTACATTTTAAGTAAAAATGCACTTATATAAAATTATACATCAGTTTGACTAAAATATAATCAATTTTATAGAAGAAGAATTCATTAAGTTTCATTTAAATAGTATGACATGATTAGCTGCATAATAAATGGTAGATATTTTAATTCGGGTATACCATGTTCTTCCACCAATGAGGGTGGGCTTAAACCTGTAGTTTTCCTAAAAGGCACCAACCGTATGTTCCGCTTATTTGATTATTTAATAGTATGGATCTGCTCCTCATTGCCAATGAAGGGTGTCTACACACATGCTGTAGCTTGCATATGTAAGGGAAAATGCAGGATGAGTTTATAAAAAGAAAAATTGAAAATGAGCACTGTCTTTAGGAGACGTGGTCAATCTGTTCAAGAACATTTTCTCCCTTGGTCAAGTGAGAAGCTGAAAGAGAGAATGCTATCAGCCTCTTCCTTGGCCCCTTATAGAATTATGCATTACCTCAATTAAACTTGTGCTAAAGTGTTTGTAATAAACTTGGAAATGATTTGATGATACTGTATTTGCATTACATCACACAGACTCTCTTTCATTAGGCATGATTCAAAACACTTATTTTGACATTAGAGGCCAGACAGGTTTTGCTTCTCTGACAGACTGTAGCTTTTAATCTCATGGACATGAAATGATAGAGAATTGTTCCCATTTCCCTTTCTACTTTAAACCAGAGTGATAAATTTCCAACTACCTTTCAAAACTGCAGGTCCTTCTGAAACACATTTTAGTGTGCTGGTTTACCTTAGCTTCATTTCTTTGTTCTATCCTAAACTCCTTTCAGTTTGATCTATGTTCCTTTGTATTCCTTTTGTATACCTAGATATTTAAAATTTGGTCTAACCTATATTGGAGAAATGTTGAGTTACAAATCTTTCAGCCAGCATGTAAACTCAATTTTTAGGATTTCTACACAAAAAGTTTCTGCCATGTTTCTACCAGCTCTCCTTCCATATATTTTCCTCCAGGATTTCCTGAGATAAAGTTGCCTTTCTAAAAACCAGTCCTCTGTTCACTCTCTTAGCCTGTCACATATTCATAGAAAAATAAAGGACTGGATTTTCCAAAGATGCAACATGAATGATCAAGTGCTGTTTCACACCTAGATATCCTGCTCCTGTTCTCCGTGAATTTTAAATCTAAAGTTAATTATCTCTTTCATTTTGTCTCAATCTATTGAGTAACCTTGGCACTGAGCCCCTAAATTGGTCCGCAGTCTGCTTCAGCAGACACAAAACTCTCTCTCAAATGCTTGCATTCATGTGTTGAGTAGGTATTGTATTTATTTAGATCTTATTCAACAAGAGATCTTCATTGATTCACTCAAATACTTAAGTATGTATTATGCGCCCAAAGGTCTTGAGATGTTGGGGGTCTGTAAGGAAGACAGATATGTATAAACAGATAAATTACACTACAGAAATAATTTGATTGAAAGAGATATGAATAAAATGCCACGGGACTCCAGGAAAAAGAACCACCATAGGTTGACCTACAACTAAGATATATAGCAATGTACTGGGGCTTTGAGAAAAAACAAAACAAAACACCATGGGGGGTGGATAGGGTTTATACCATATAAGTAAAGGAAAATGAAGAGAGAGAAGATAAAGAGAAAACAAGATAAATGGAAAAGTTTTCTTCTTATTAATGTTTCTGGCCAACAATTTTGGAGCACACTGCTTGTTGATGTCCTTTCTAACCAGTCTTATCCTTCAGCCGGCTTCCATAGACTTCTCCGTCCAGACAATGCCAAGTATGTAGGGAGCCAGGAGGTGAGCAAAAGATTCACAAGAATCTGCAGCCCATCTGCAGCTCACTGGTGGGGAGGGCCACCGAGGCGTCACCTTGGCCTTTCTTTCCAAGTTCACATAAAGGAGGGTCAGTTCCTTCCTCAATATATGAAGGTGGAGATAAACCTCTTTCACAGAATGGATTATGGATAAATTAATGTGAGAGCCATGAAAAAGGCAGAGGAGATAGTACCATTAATCTGAAGTAACTGGACATGTGAATTAGTAACCAATATAAAGAAGAGCTGAAGACAAGAAAAAGGGCTAAAAACCAGTTCTCAATTTTCTAAGATGGAAATGCAAGTCTCCCTTCTTCAAAAAGTAAAAAGTCATTGAACCCTTTCCTTTAAAATAAAATTGAAAGAGGCCACATGTTGCAAATAATGGTTTTAACCATGATGTCAGTACACAATAATGTGTAGCAATCAGCTGTTAAGTGCACTGCAAATTGTTCATTCCTTAACAATTATGTTATCAAAGTTTGCAATTGATATATATATTTTAGTAAATTGTAGACTGTGTGAAAATTTGTCACCATATTATTGACAATGTTACTCTTACAAATGAAAGCATGACTAGGAGCGAGAGGGTGGTGTGACCCCGGATTGCTAGAGTTACAGCAAGAAAAGTCAAGAAAGTGCCATCAGGCCATTTGGACAAAAGAATGCTATATGGCTCTTGGGTTTATAACAGATTAATTGGAGAAAAACAAGTTACTACAGTAAATTATTGTCTACTTACCTCAGTCACCCTCTCCAAGAACACATATTTTAAAATGAAACAAGTTATTATATTTAAAATTACCGGTTCTGGCATTTTAAAAACTACATCAAATAATGATGTAAAAACTGGGTTACGAACATCCTGGTATCAATTCCAACTACCATCTTTTACCAAAATAAAACTCTAATTATCACTAATTCATTTGCAATCTAGTCCTCCTCCAATATACAAAATCAACAACTTCAAATGTTTCATAACTTTTTTTAACTTTCCCTGAAATTTTAGAAGATAATATAAATATATCTCTTGGAAAAGTTGAGAAAGATAGAGACACAAGGAAAGGTAAAGATGAAAATATTACCCTAATAAATGATGTAAAACACAAGATATGAACAACTGTTAAAAGAATTCTCTATGAAATTGATAATTCTACTATCTGTACACCTGCTTATTACCTATCTGTAATTTGATACATAAACAAATAGAATAATGTATTTAATTGGATCAATTCTTTCAATTGTGTCCTTTTCCTTTTAAAACTACATCTGCTTTTATGTGCTGGCTTTATTTTCAGGTGGTATCACATTAGAATACCCTCATCTCTGAAGATTTTTGCAATAAGGAACTCTACCTTGGCCCTTGATCAACTGTACTCTGTGTTATGATAAAATCAGAGCCCTACAGGGAACAATGTTTCCTAAATCCTATGTCCCATGCATTGTGCATGTCAGGGAGTATATGCCACCAAGTAAACACTAAACAGTGTTTCAATAGCATGGGATCTTAAAAGGAGTACATGCAGGGTTGGGTGTGGGACCCCAATCAGTGCCTCAGTGCAAAGAAGAAAGAGGTAAATGCATCCCTCCAGAGACTGGGATAAAAATAGGAGGCTATGAGTCCGAGGGCCCCTCTGCAGGCCATTAAGCAGGAACCTGGAATAAAACTGTTGACACCATGGATCATGGTTGGTTTTACAGGGTACTCACGAGGAAGTGAAGGACATGAAATAATGATAATTATAATAACAGCAGCAAGCACTTCTACTGAGCCAGGCACTACACTCTGAATGTTAATTCTGTGCTTGAAGATACATTAACACACATAATCCTCAAAATATCCTGACATAGTAGATGTTGGTCTTTTCACAATTATATAGATGAAGAGACTGGGTACAGTGGCTAGAAAACTCATCCAGGTTACACAGCTCATAAATGACAGAGCCTAGGCTCAATGCTGTTATGTTATGCTCTTTTACTACAACCCCAAGTTAAGTCTCTAACGACTATCTCCATTGGCAACTGCCAAGACCTTAGTAGTCCCTCCATGCAGGTAGACATGGGCATGGCAGAGACCTGGCTGAGGGAGGCTAAAACACCCAAGGTGTGGCATAGCAGTTGCCAAGTGGTTTCCTCCTCTGACGGGGACGAGAACACACCCAAAAAAATAGGCATCAGGCACCAAGGCTCTTTCCTTCGGAACTGGTCCACCACGAAATGGGCCTGGAGCAGGAGGATGAGTGAATAGGCCAGCCTCTTTTGAAAAAAGCAGGCGATCTGCGCCAGCCTTCCTGTCGCCCTGGGCATGGCACATATGCCCTCAGGCAGAGGGCCTCATGCCTGCCCTCCATGGTGAATTTCTCGCCGGACCATGGCCTGGGCACTAGGAAGGCCAGGCCTTCCCGACTCCAGAGAGGAGGCAAGGACCTGTCGCAGGAAGGACTAGCCCAGTATGGCTGTGGCTCCCAAGCCCTGGGGTGCCATATGCCAGTCACGGCTCTTCAGACTCCACAGAGCCTTTCCTACACCTGGCCTGGCTGCAGTCGCAAAGTGAAGGCATGGAGTGAGGCCACGGCTTTGTCTTTTCAGGAAGAAATGAGACCCGCGATGAAGCAGCTGGCCCAGGGAGAGCTTTGAGCTTGAAGCCCAGTATGCCTGTGGCCATCAGGACAAGAACAATGTTTCCAAGGAAGGGAAGCGGCCTTCAAGCTGAGTGGGAGTGGGGGAGGGGAGGCAGACAACAGCTGAAGCCAAGTCCAGATGGGCGGTGATGGAACAGCTGCAGCTGGGTGGCGCCACCCTGTCAGACCCTGGCGGGAGGGTGGGGCCTTCACTGAGGACCCCGAGGCAAGCCCTAGGCCCCAGCGGTCGCGCATGCGCCCTTGGCCTGTGCGGGGGTGTGGGGGGTTGAACCCAAGCTCACAGGGCTCCCGGAGAGGTCAGAGAAAGAAGGGCCCATGGGAGAAGTAAGTGAGGTGGACAGGACACAGCACCTTACTCTCCTAAGGTCCCCGAGGGAGAGAGATAGAGAGAGACAGAGAGGGAGAGAGAGAGAGATCCCTGACCTCTGAGTCACTGCCTCCACTGAGTCGTGCCAACTCACACGCCATCCCACTTCCACCAGCCACCCCCACGCCCACCCTGGGGCCAGCCACACCACAGAGAGGCCGGTTCCTGGTCACCTCTGTGACGGCCCTTCCGGACCTGACCCCAGTGCAGGGGAAACGGTTCAGACATGCCTTTACATGTCCGTCTGCATGACAATGGCCTTCTTCCCCTCTCTCATCCCCCAGGCCCACCCAAGACATACACCTTTGTCATTAGCTCAGGAGAGGATGCAAGATGAGAATCTCTGCCCTGTGTGGAGAAACTCAGTTTCCCGGGTTTCTCCCATGGACACATGTTCTTCAGCTGGGTCTGATTTTCTCTAGCCAACCTGTTTTGTTAAGGATTTGGCCAGCCATCAGAACCTGAAGGGAAAGGGCGGAGAGGGATTCTCTCTCTGCACCAGACAACCACGAGCTGGGTCGGTCCCTCAGACCTGGCCAGGAGCAGCCCATGCCTGAGCGCCCTCTCCCAGGGCATCCAAGGTCAGGCTCGGCGACAGCCCCACGCCACTCGCCACTGCCATGACCATCGTCCTCCCTCGGGAGGCCTGGGCAGGACAGGGACCCGGGGGTGGGAGGCCTCCAGATCTCAGGTCTGGCACACTGCCGGAAAGGCTGCTTCCTCCTCTGACGAGGGCCCAGTACACGTCCCAGGAGACTTGGCAGCCATCCCCAGGGCTGTGTCATCCGGAACTCGTCCCCTTGGAAGGGGCCTGGCCCAGGTGCCAGGTTCGGCTGGTTGGCCAGCCTCCTTTGGAGAAAGCAGGCAAGCCGAGCCAGGCTTGCAGTGGCCCTGCGCGTGACACCTGCAACCTCAGGCAGAGGGCCTCACACGTGCCCTCCATGGCAGATTTCTCCCTGGAGCCATGGCCTGGGCAGTATGAAGGCCAGGCCTTCCCAACTCCAGGGAGGAGGCTGGGACCTGTGGCCAGAAGGGCTTGCCCAGTTTGGCCCTGGCTCCCTAGCCCTGTGGTGCCATCTGCCTATCTCGGCCCTTCTGACTCCACAGAGTCTTTCCTACACCTGACCTGGCTGCAGACGCAAAGTGCAGGCATGGGGTGAGGCCATGGCTTTGTCTTTCCAGGAAGAAATGAGCCCCTGGACGAAGCAGCTGGCCCAGGCAGAGACTTGAGCTTGAAGCCCAGTATGCCTGTGGCCATCAGCGCCAGAGCAATGCTTCCAAGGGAAGTGGCCTTCAAGCTGAGTGGGAGTGGGGGAGGGGAGGGAGACAACAGCCGAAGCCAAGTCCAGAAGGGCGGCAATGGAACAGTTTCAGCTGGGTGGTGCCAGCTGGTCAGAGCTTGGCGGGAAGCCGGGTCCTTCACTGAGGACTCCCGAGGCCAGCCCTAGGCCCCTGCAGTCGCGCATGCACCCTTGGCCTGTGTGGGGGTATGGGGGGTTGAACCCAAGCCCGCAGGGCTCCCGGAGCGGTCAGAGAAAGAAAGTCCAATGGGAGAGGTAGGCGAGGTGGGCAGGGCACAGCACCTTACTCTCCTCAGGTCCCCGAGGGGGAGAGAGAGAGACAGTGAGAGAGAGACAGAGAGAGAGAGAGGGAGAGAGAGAGAAACTCCTGACTTCTAAGTCGCTGCCTCCATCGCTGGCTGGTGCCAACTCACACGCCATCCCACTTCCACCCACTACCCCCACGCCTGCCCTGGGGCCAGACACACCACAGAGATGCCAGTTCCTAGTCACCTCCGTGCCGGCCCTTCTGGACCTGACCCCAGTGCAGGGGAAATGGTTCAAACAAACCTTTACATGTCCCTTGTCATGACAATCATCTTCCTCCCCTCTCCCTTCCCATAGGCCCACCCATGACATCCACCTTTGTCATTAGCTCAGGAGAGTATGCAAGATGAGAATCTCTGCCAGTGTGTGGAGAGACTCAGTTTCCCGTGTTTCTCCCATGGACACACGTTCTTCAACTGTGTCTGATATTCTCCAGACAACCTGTCTTGTTAAGGATTTGGCCAGCCCTAAGATCCTGCAGGGAAAGGGCGGAGGTGGATTCTCTCTCTGCCCCCGACTGCCCCAAGCTGGGTCGTTCCCTCAGACCTGGCCGGGGCAGCCCATCTCCAGGCGCCCTCTCCTTTGTCATCCCGGGACAGACTAGACGGCAGCCCCACCCCACTCGCCACTGCCACGACCATTGTCCTCCCTCGGGAGGCCTGGGCAGGACAGGGACCCAGGTCTGGGAGGCCGCCTGATGTCACCTCTGGCACACCAGTTGCCTGGCTGCTTCCTCCTCTGACGTGGCCCAGCACAACCCCCAGGAGACTTGACGGCCGTCCCCAGGGCTATGTCCTCAGGAACTTGTCCCCTTGGAAGTGGCCTGGCCCAGGTAGCATGTTCGGCTGGTTGTCCAGCCTCCTTTGGAGAAAGCCAGCGACCTGAGCCAGCCATCCTCTCGCCCTCTGCCTGGCACCTTTGCACTCAGACATAAGGCCTCACACGTGCCCTTCATCATGCTTTTCTCCCCAGAGCCATTTCCTGGGGTACTCTTAGTCTTACGTTACTGTTATGTTTGGTTTCCATTTACTGTCAGTTTTAGGGTTAGGTTTCGTTTTCGGGTTAGTGTTAGGTTTATATTTAGGTATATGTTTCTGGTTAGGGTTAGGTTTATGGTTTTGGTTAGGGATAGGGTTATGATTCGCTTTAATAGTATGTTTGAGTTTAGGTTATTGTTAGGGTTGAGGTTAGAGTTATGGTTGGTTGCCAGGTTTGGGTTAGATTTCAGGTTAGGGTTAGGGTTCAGTTAGCATAGCGTTATCATCTTGTTAGTGTAAGGGTTAGGGTTTCTGTTACTTTTGGTGTTAGGGTTATGGTTAGCCTTAGGGTTATGGTTCTGGTTAGGGTTAGGGTTTGGGTTTGGTACAGGTTTGTTTTACGTGTAGGGTTAGTGTTAGAGTTTAGGGTTACGCTTAGGGTTAGAGTCAGTGGTCAGGTTCAGTTTAGCGTTGGGGTTAGTGTTAGGGTTTGAGTTAGATTTAGGGTTAGGGTTAGGTGTAGTGTTAGTCTTAGTTTTCAGGTTAATGTCAGGGTCAGGGCTTGGTTTTGATATTGGTTTAGACTTAGGGTTGTGGTTGGGTTAGTCTTCGGGTTAGTGTTAGGGTTCCGGTTCGGGTTAGGGTTAGGGTTAGGGTTAGGATTCAGGTTAGCGTTCGCGTTAGTGTTAGGCTTTGGGTTAGGGTTAGTATTCGGATTAGGGTTATTATTAGGTTTCGGGTTCAAAAAAGGCTTAGCTTTAGCGTTAAGTTTCTTGTTAGGGTTAGGGTTAGGGCTAGGGTTAGGGTTAGGCTTTGGGTTGGGTTCGGGTTAGGGTTAGGGTTAGGTTTAAGTTTTGGTTTCCGATTAGGGTTATGGTTAGTGTTAGCGTTCGATTTAGGTCTAGGGTTAGGGTTAGGGTTAGGGTTAACGTTGGGTTTGGATTAGGGTTAGGGTTAGCATTAGGGTTAGAATTATGTTTAGAGTTCAGGTTAAGGTTAGGGTTAGCAGTAGGGTTCGGGTTAGGGTAATGTTTAGTTTTAGTATTAGGGCTAGTGTTCGAGTTAGGGTTAGGCTTAGGGTTCAGGGTCGTGTTCTGGTTAGGCTTAGGGTTAGAGTTGGGCTAAGATTAGGTTTAGGGTTAGGGTTACAGTTCGGGCTAGGATTGCTGATAGGGTTAGGGTTAATTTTCATGTTAAGTTTAGGTTTAGGTTTAAGTTCAGGGTTGTTTTCGGGTTAGGGTTATGGCTAGGGTCCGAGTTCATTTTCCAGTTAGGGTTAGGGTTATGTTTTGCTTTGTTAGGACGGTTAGGATTAGGGTTACTGTTAGGGTTATGTTAAGGTTTAGGGTGAGTTTAGTGTTTGGATTAGGGTTATGGTTAGTGTTTGGTGTCGGTATCAGGTTAGGTTTATTGTTAGGGTTCGGGTTAGCGTTTGAGTTAGGGTTAGGGTTTGGATTCGGGTTCGGGTTAGGGTTAGTGTTCACCTTAGGGTTAGGGTTAGTTTTAGGGGTAGGGTTGGGTTCTGGGTCGGTTTAGGGCTAGATTTCTGTTTAGGTTAGGGTTCCGATTCGTGTTCATGTTAGGTTTAGGATTAGGGTTATTGTGAGGTTTAGGCTTAGCTTTATTTTGAGGTTTGCCTTTGGATTAGGGTAAGGTTTAGGTTTCGGGTCGGGATAAGTTTAGGTTTAGGTTTAGTGTCGGATTAAGCTTCGGGTTAGGGTTAAATTTGGGGCCTGGTTTAGGGTTTGGGTTAGGGTTCGGCTTATGCTTAGGGCTAGGTTTAAGGTTAGGGTTGGGTTGGATTAGGTTTACTGTTAGGGTTCATGTTAGGGTTAGAGTCATGTTTAGTCTTAGATTTATTGTTCAGATTAGGGTTAGGGTTAGGTTTCAGGTGCGGGTTTGGGTTAGGATTAGTGGTAGGGTTCGGGTTAGGGTTAGGACTAGGGTTAGGGTTAGGGCCTGGGCTGGGTTATGTTTAGGGCTAGGGCTAGGATTAGTGTTATGGTTATTCTTAGAGTTAGATGATGTGGTTTGTGTTTCCGTTAAGGTTAGGTTTAGCAGTCGGGGTAGGATTAGGAATAGGGTTAGTGTTTGTGTTAGGACTGGTTTAGGGCTACAGCAAGGGCTAGGGATAAGGTTAGGGTTGGATTACATGTAGGGTTAGGGTGAGAGTTAGGAGTAGGTGTAGTGACAGGGTTAGTGTTATTACAAGAGTTATCGTTAGGGCTGGGCTTAGGGCTAAGTTTAGTTATTACATTTAGGGTTAGGTTTCTTATTAGGTTTAACACTAGATTTATTTTTACGGTTTGGGACGGTGTGGGTTTTGATGTTAGAGCTAAGTGTATGAGAAGGGTTAGGTCTGACGTTAGTGTCGTGTGTGCCTTAGGGTGGGACAATGGAAAGTGTAGGAATAGGCATAGGGTTTTGGTTTGGGTTAAGACTAGGGTTAGAGTAAGGGTTATGCTAGCGTTAGGGTTACTGTTAGGGTTAGGGCTAGGACTAGGTTTTAAGTTAGGGTTAGAGTTGGCTTAGGGTTACAGTTACAGTGAGTGTTAGGGGTAGGCATATGATTAGGGTTAGGGCTAGGGGGAGTTTTAGGGCTTGGGGTAGGTTTAGGGTTAGAGCTAAAGTTGGGTTAGGGTTCATGATACAAACCCCAACCCTAGCCCTAAAACTAATGTTAACATTAATCCGAACGTTAAGCCTAATTCTCATCATAGCCCTAAACTTAACCCTAACCCTAACCATAGCCCTAGACATAACCGTATACCTAACCCTAACCCTAAATCTAAACCTACAATTACCCCTACACTAAACCTAGGCCTACCACTAACCCTATACCTGACACTTAGCGCAACACAACACGAACCCAAACACTAACAATAACAATAACAATAATTCAAGAATTAGCACTAAGCCTAAGCCTAGACCTATCCTTAACGCCAACCCTAGTCCTAGACTTAACCTTAACCCTGGCACTAGCTCTAGCCCTAAACCTAACCCTAACTGTAACCCTAACCCTAACCCTTGCCCTAGATCTAGCCCTAACCCAAACTACAGCTGAAACTAATCCTAGCCCTAGCCCTAAAACCCAGACCTTACACTAGCCATAACCTTAACTCTATGTCTAAACCTAGCTCTTGCCCAAATCTTAACCCTAACCCTAACACTATGCTAACTCTAGTACACTAACTCTAAATACTAAGGCTAACACTATACTTAACTCTAATCCTAACAATAACCCTAACACTAATACAACCTTAGCCCTAACCCGAACCCTAACCATAACCCTTACCCTAAACCTAAATCTACTTCTAACCATAACCCTAACACTAACCTTGACCCAAGTCTTCAACTAACCCTATCCCTAAACCCAGCCCCAACCCTAACCCTAATCATTGTCCTCACCTGACCCCTAACACTATCCCTAGCCTTAACACTAACTCTAATGTTATCCATAATCCTAACACAAGCCCCAGCCCTAGGCCTAACTCTAACTGTAACCCTAACCCTAAAACTGGGCCTAAAACTTAGCCCAACCCCGAACACTAACACTAACGCAGCCCTATGCTTAGTCCTGAATCTGAGACTAAACCTAACAGTAAAACTGAACCTAGCCCTAGTCTAAGCCCTAGACCAAGCCCTAGTCATAAACTTAACCCTAGACCTAACTCTAGCCCTGGCCCTAATGGTAATGCTAATGCAATTCCCACAGCTAACCGTATCACTACCCCTAACCTTAACTGTAACCCTACCTCTATCCCTAAAACACTCTTTATCCAGACCCTAAGACTTAAGGTAACATGAACCCTAACACTAACCCAACCCTAAACCCAAACCTAACCGTAACCCTAACACTAACCTTAAGCCTAACAATAACCCAATCCCTAGTGATAACACTAACACTAATCTTAAGAATAATCATAACCCTAAACCTACCGCTACAGCTAAACCTGACCCTATGCCTAACTGTAACCATAACCCTAAATCTTAGATAACCCCTACCCCTAAGTCTAACCCTAACCCTAACTCTAACGCTAACCCTAACCGTAACCCTATGCCTACCCCTAATACTACCCTGAACACTAACATTAACTCTTTAACCCAACTCCAACCCAACCCCAACACTAATCCTAGCATTAACCCTAACCCAAACCCTTGCCCTAAACCTAGCACTAACCCTAAGCCTAACCCTAGCCCTAACCCTAAAACCAGCCCTAGACCCAGCCTTAACCCTAACCCTAAACGTAAGACAAAGCCAAACGCTAACCCTAATTGTACCCCAGACCTACCCCTAACCATAAACCTACCCTTAACCCTAACCGTGGCTCTAGACCCTAATGTCAACTCTAACACTAGCCGTAAACATAAATCTAACCCTAATTGTAAAACTAACCCTAACCCAATCCCTACAACAACCACTGGCCTTAACCTGAAACTAACCCTAAACCTATCCCTACACCTACTCCTCCCTTAACCATAACCCTAACCGAAACCCTAGCCCCTCCATAACCATAGGCCAAACTCGAATGCAACCCTAACCCCAACCCTACCACTAACCATAAAACTAAACCTAACCCTAACCCAAACTTAACCTCAACTCCATCCCTAATGATAACACTATTCCTAACACTAGCCATAATCCTAACCTTAGCCCTAGCCCTAACCCTAAACCTAGCCCTAGCCCTAAACTTACCTCTAACCCTAACACTAACACTAACCCTAACACTATCCCTACACGTACCACTCTGCTAAACCTAACCTTAAGCCAAGCCTAACACTAACCCTAACCCCAGTTCTAGCACTAACACAAACCTTAACCCTAGGCCTAACTCTACCCCTACACCTACACACCTCCCCTAATCCTAATCCAAACCCTACCCCAACCCTAAGCTTAAACCTAAACCTAACGCAAGCTTAACCCCAAACATAACCTTAACATTAACCACAAAACTAACATTAACTCTGTACCAAACTTAACCTTAACCATAAACCTTACCCTAACACTAATCCAAGTCCTGCACCTACACCTACTATTAACTCTAAACCTAACCATAATACAAACCGACTCCTAACCCCACCCCTACCCCTACCCCCACCCCTAAACATAACGTGAACTCTAACCTAGCTCTACCCCTAATGCTACCCCTAACGTTAACCCAACCCATTCATACCCCAACCTTAATCCTAGCCATAGCCCTAAACAAAAAACCAACAACAGCCCTAGCCCTAAACCTGACCTAGCACTAACCCTAGTCCTAAACCTAACACTAAACCTAGCACTAACCATAGTCCTGCCCTAACCATTGCACTAACACTCCATCGCCACCCTGAGCCCTAACTCTCACCTTAAACCAACCCCAACCCAACCTCAACCCTAAACCTAACCCTAACCCTAACACTATCGCTCACAGTAACCATAACTCTAGCTGTAACCCTAACCCTAGCACTAACCTCATCTGTGACGTTAACGTTAAACATTGCCCTAGACCTAACACTAACCCAGTCCTACACATGAAATTAACCATAGTCCTAGTCCTAACCCTAAACTCAGGCCTAGCCCTAGCCATAAATCTAGACCTATCCTTAACCCTAGCCATGGACGTAACCTTAACCCTAACATTAACACTATCCATAACCCTAGCACAAACACTAATGCTAACCCTGAACCAAACCAAACACTAAAAAGCCATCCCCATTCCCCACTATAAACCCATCCCCATACCCCTAACACTAACTCTACCCTTAACCCTAAACCTAGCCGTAACCGTGACCCTGCACTACACTTAACCCTAAAGCAAACCCTTACCCTACCATAACTCCTAATCTTACCTTAATTCTAGCCCTAGCCATACCCTCATGCTAGTGCTAGACCTAACACTAACCCTAACACTAACCCTAACTCTAGGCCTAGCCCTAGCCCTACCTTTAAGCCTAACACTAGTCCTAACCATAACACAAACTCTAACACTACCCTATGCCAAACTCTACCCTTACACCTGACTCTAACCCTAACCATATCCCTAACCCTAACCTTCAACGCTAGCCCTAACCCAACTGAAATCCTAGCCCTAAATCTAACCCTAAACTTAGCCCTAGCCCTAGCCATAGCTCGAACCCTCACACTAACCCTAGCTCTAACCCTAACTCTAACCCTAATAATAAATCTAGATCTAGTCCTAACACTAAGGTTAACCCTAACCCTGTCCATAGCCCTGGCTCTAACCGTAACCATAACACTAGCCCTATCACTAACCCTAACCCTAAAACTATCTCTAAACCTAACCTTAAACCATCTCTAACCACAACCCTACCCATTCCCCTAAGCCTAATATTAACCCTAACTCTAACTCAGCCCTAGGCTAACCTTGACCCTAACACTTATCCCAGTCTAAACCACAGCCCTAACCTTAGTTTGATCACTAACACTAAACGTAACTCTATCCCTAACAAAAACCGAGCCCCAGCAATTGCCCTAGCCCTGCCCCTAAACTAAACTTATCTCTAACACTAACTCTACCGCTAAAAGTAAACCTAACCCTAGCTCTAGGACTAACCTTAAACCTAAAACTTATCCTAACTCTAACTCTAGCTCTAGGCCTAACCCCAACCCTAGCCTAGAGGTGACCCTAATGCTAACATTAACCATCACCCAACACTAACCATAACCCAACACTAACCCTAACCCTAATGTTAACTCTGTCCTAATCATAGCCCTAACCCTAATGCCAACACTAGCCCATGTCCAAACCCTAACCCTAATCCTAGTCCTAATCTTACTTTTAACCATGATACTAGCCCTAAACCTGACACTAAACCTAAGCCTATACCTAACCCAAAACCTAACCTTAAATGTAACCCTAACCTACCACTAACCCTAGCTGTAGCCCTAAAATTGCCCCTACCCATAATGCTAACCATAACCCTAATCCTAACCCTACTCTTAATATTACTCCTAATGCTAGGCCCAACCTTAGCCCTCAGAATAATCCTAGCCCTAAGCCTAACTCTAGCCCTAATGCTAACTCTCATGCTACCACCAGCCCTAACACTCATCGTAATGCTAACCCTAACCCAACCCTCACCCTACCCTTAAGCCTACCACTCCTCTAACTCTAACCCTAACCCAACTCTTACCACTACACTAGCCTTAATCCTAACCTAACCCTTACGCTACCTCTACCCCTACCCTCAACTGAAAACCTAAACAATCCCTAACCATAACTATAACATTAATCCTAACCCTAGCCTTTATCCTAAGCATAATCCTTGCCTTAACACTATCCCTAACTTAGTCGTAACCCTAATGATAGCCCTAGCTCTAGCTCTAGTCCTAACCCTAGCCCAAAACTAACCCTAACCCTACTGTAATCCGAACTCTAGCCCTAACCCTAAACCAAAGACCAGCCCTAGCCCTAACCCTAACTGTAGCACTAACTCTAGACTTAACCCTAACTGTAGCTATAAATCTAACCCAAACCCTAAGGTTAAACCTAAGGCTAATCCAAGGCCTAAACCTAGCCCTAACCCTAACCCTTGTCCTAACAGTAACCCTAAGGCTAGACCTCCCCGTAAATCTAGCACTAAATCTAAACCTAACACACCCATAACCTTAACCATAACCATAGATCGAACCCTAACCCTAGCCCTAACTGTAACCCTATCCTAACCCTAGCTGTAATTCTAACCCTTCCCCTAAACGTAAACCTAAACATAGGTCTAGTACTAACCCTAAACCTAACCCTGACACTAAACCTAGACATAGACCTAGGGCTAACCCAAACACTAGACAGAGACCTGAGCCTAACCCGAGACCTATCACTAACCATAGCCGTAACTGTAACCATAAACCTAACCATAACCCTAGCCATAGGCTTAAATTCTACCCTAGCCATAGACCTGACCCTAACCACAACCCTAACCCTAACTCTAACCCAACAGTAGCCCTAACCCTAATGCTAACCATGACCTAATCATAGCCCTAGCCCTAACCCCAACACAGGCCCTAGTCCTAACCCTAACCAAACCACGGACATAAATATAGCTCTAAACCTAACCCTAACCCTAACCCTAAACATAGCCTTAACCTTAACCCTCACCCTAACCCTATGCCTAGCCCTAACCCATACTCTAACCCTAACAGTAACCCTAGACCTAGTCTTAGAACTAACACTAACACTAGCCTTAGCCCTAGACCTAGTTCTAACCTTAACCATACCCCTAACCCTATGCCTAACACTAGCCTTAACACTAACGCTAACCCTAACCCTAAGCCTAACTCTAGCCCTAACTCTAGTCCTAGCCCTAACCTTAATGCTAACACTAACAGTAGCCCTAAACCAAACCCTAACACTACCCCAACCACAACCCTAACTCTAACCCAACTCTAAACTTACCCCTAACTCTACCGCTACTCCTACCCGTCACCTTAATGCTTACCCTATTTTTTTTCCCCCAAAGCCACAGTAGATAGTTGTATGTTATAAATGCACATCCTTCTAGTTGCTGTATGTGGGACGTGGCATCAGCATGGCCGGAAATGCGGTGTGTCGGTGTGCACCCGGGATCCAAAGCTGGGTCGCCAACAGCGGATCCTGCACACTTAACTGCTAAGCCATGGGGCCAGCCCCACGCTTACCCTAAATACAAACCTAACCTTATACATAACCCTAAAGTTAACCCTCACCCTACCCATAACCCAAACGCTAACGCACGCAACATTAACCCTAACACTAACCTTAATCCTAGCCATAGCCATAAGCCTAAAGCCAGCCACAGCCCTAGCCCTACCAGCAACCTAGCACTAACCCTAGCCCTAACACTAAACATAGCGATAAACCTAACCGAACTCTAACCCTAAACCTAACCTTAGCTCTAACCCTAGACCTAAACCTAAGCCTTTCCCAAAACCTAATCCTAATGCTAACCGTACACCTGACCCTCGCCCAAACACTAAACCTACCCCAAGCGTAACCCTAAACCTAGCCCTAGCCCTAGCCCTAGCCTGAAGCCGAGCCCTAAGACTAACCAGAATTTTGTTCCTAACCCAACCCCAAGCCCGAACAATAACCCTATCCCCAACACCAACCAAAACCGCTACCCATATCCCAAACCTAAGCCTCAAACAACTTTAAGCCTAAACCTAGGCCTATGCCAAATCCTAACATTAAGTGTAATGCTAACCTTAACACTTGTCCTAGACCTAATTCTAACCCAGCCCTAGACCGGACCCTTACACTAGCCCTAACACTAACCTTAACCACAGACCTATCCCTAACCCTAAGTCTAACCCCAGTCCTAACCCGAGCCCTGGCCCTAACCCTAACACTAACACTAAACTTATCCCTAACCGTAGCCACAACACTAATGCTAATCCTAACCCTAACCATGACCCTAAACCGATCTCTCCCATTCCCAACCAATAACCCAATCTTTAACCCTAAACCTAACAGTACCCCTGCCACTAAGTCTAACACAAACCATGACCCTAAACCGAACCATGATCCTAGCCATAGCCTTAACCATAACGCTAGACCTAGACTTAACTCTAACCCTAACCCTAGCCCTAACCTGAACCATGGCACTAACCCTAATGCTCAATCTAGCCCTAGCCATAACACTAACACTAAACCGAACTGTAGCCCAAAACCAACACCTAACACTATGTGTAACCCTAACCCTAAACGGAGTATTAATCCTAACGCTAACCCAAATCCTATCCATAAACCTAACCCTAACCCTAGCCCTAGCGCTATCACTAACATAACCTTAAAGCTAACACTAATCCTAACCCTAATCTGTAACCCAACCCTAACCATAGCACAGACTTAACCCTAATCCTGACTTTAACCCTCACTCTAACCCTAAAACTGACCCTAACCCATAAGTCTAACCCTAAACCTCACCGAACCAGAAACCAAACACGAACCCAAACCCTTACCCGAACATAAACCTGAATCTGAACACTAACAAGAACCCTAACCTTGACCCCAACACTAGGACTAACCCTAAACATAAACTTAACATTAACCAAAGCCCTCAACCTAACTCTAATCCTAGCCCTAATGCTAGCCCTAGACCTAAACCTAGCCCTAGCCCTAACCATAACTGTAACCCTAGCCAGAACACAGGGCCTAGCCTTAGCTCTAGACCTAACACTAGCCCTAACTCTAAGTCTAGAGATAACAGTAGCCCTAGACCTAAACCTAGCACTAAATCTAATCCTAATCCTGGCCCTGGACATAACCCCAGCAGTAACACTAACCCTAACCCTAACACTAACCCTAACCATAACACTAAACTTAGCCATAAGCCTAGCCCTAGCAGTAACCCTAACTCTAAACCTCACCCTCACCCTAACCCCAGCCCTAACACTAATACCAGCACTAGCCCTAAACCTAACTCTAATCATAGCCCTAACCCACACCCTAGACCTATCCGTAACCCTGGCAATAACCCTAAACCTAGCCCTCACCCTAGCCTTAGCCCTAAACCTAAACATAACCTAATCTAGCTAGGGCTATTAACATAGCCCTAAACCTAAACACTAAACCTAACCCTAGCCTTAGACCCAGCCCTAGCCCTAACCCTAACCCTAGCTCTATCCCTAACCTTAACTCTAACCAAAACTCTAAAACTAATGCTAACACTAACCCTAACCCACACACAATTGGTTTGATTTCAACGTATGTGAAAGTTGTCACACACAATAGGTATGATGTCATACATAAAAATGTGAATTATGTCACAAAACAAGTGAATGGTGGCACACATATCAATGGGTGTGTTTTCACACACAAATGTGAGCCTTGTCACACATACACCATTGGTGTGATGTCACACACACATTGAGTGATGTCAGACACACAATGTGTGTGAAGGCACACACCAACCGGGTGAAGTCACAGACAATGAGGGTCGTGTCTCTCAGGAAAATGAGTGTGAATTCACATATAATGAGAGTTACACAATACACATATGTGGGATTTAAGTCAGAGTAAAATGTGAGAGATTTCACAGACACCTAGGTGTTATTTCGTACATAAGAGCGGATGTCACGGAGAGAGAAGTCAAGATGGCGGCGTAAGCAGACTCGGAACTCACCTTTTCCCGTAGACACAGCCAATTTACAACTACTCGTGGAAAAATTACCCCTGAGACAGAACTGAAAACTGGATAAGAGGAATTCCTGCAACAATGGACAATCCTCACTGAGGTGGAAGAGACAGAGACTCCCTTCTGGAGAGGAAAAACGCTGCCTTCACAAGCCGCCAGCTTCACGGCCGCCGGGACCAGCTTACAGGTACGCAGCCTCCCTGGAGGCGCGGGGCCCTGAGCCGGGGAGTGCCCCCGCTGTGGGCATTTTGTGGACCCAGCACAGTTGAGACCAGCGGCATGATATCAGACTGTGCCTGCTACTAAAACATTGGGGAGAACCCCCAGAAAACCCGGTTCACAAAGAAACTAAAACCGGCTCTTAAAGGGCCCATGCGCAAACTCACCCATTTCAGAAAGCATCCTAAAATCACCAGAAAGAAAGGTGCACAGTACTGTGGTGAAAAGAGACTCACCTAATAGGCCCTGAGTGTATCTCGGTGAAGGGTGAGACCTCTCCAGGGACTGGGACATTGGCGGTGGCCATTGTTGTGGCCTGGTGTGGGCGTGCTGACACAGACGCAATTGGAGTTCTCCCTGGGACCTGCTAGCCCAGGGTCTGCCCCACCCGCTAGAGCACCGATTTAATCCAGCTCAGCCAGGGCAGGCAGCCCACCCTAGAGACTGGCCCCACCCAACAACAAGCCCTCAGGCAACTTGTGGGCCTGCATAGATTGGTGACTGGATTCTCTGCAGCCTGGCAACTGAGCCGACTTTAGTGGGGCAGGGTGTGCACAAGGAGCGGGTGGAGAGTGTGGGGCAGTGGTGGAGTGTGTGGGGCTCCCACCGTGGAGAGACTGGTTCCGCTTGGGGAGGTCAGGGTGCACACACGGGGCAGGACTGTGTTGACTGTGTGTGTGGACCTGTGGGCCGCAGGGCTTGTCAGCTGCAGAAGACTTGGGCTTCTCAAAGACCCACATAGGGGGTTTGCCCCACCTTCCAAAGCCTGAAGCAATTGGGTGCTCCTGTGCCTGAGGCCAGCCCCACCCAGCTGCAATCCTCAGAGAGCTGACAAGAGACCTAACAGGCTAGAGGCTTACAGCAATTACAAGGCCCTGAGCCTAACAACCTGCCATGTTGGGGGCCTACTCACTTAAAAGAAATACTGCAACACAAATGTGGTATTAGAACTTGCAGCCAACTGTGCTGGGGCTCCCCACACCTGATAAAGAGACTGAAGGGCCCACAACAACTACAAGCAGCTCAGCATTACAACACCTGGCCAGGAGCATAACTTGGCCTCCCTGGGTGCCTACAGGGAGAGCAAACAGGCCACAACAGAAGGACACACGTAGCCCACATAGGGGTCACCCCTGGAACATTGAGAACTGAGGGAAGTACACTGGAAGCCTCCTAAGGCATCACTTACATAAGGTCACCTATCCAAGAACAGGAGACATAGCTGACCTACCTAATACGTATACACAAGCATAGGGAAAGAGGCAAAATGAGGAGGCAAAAGAACACATTCCAAGTAAGGGACAGGACAAAACCCTAGATAAAGAATTAAGTGAAACAGAAATGAGCAACCTACCCGACAGAGAGTTCAAACTAAGAGTGTTAAGGATGCTCACTGATGTGGGGAGAAGAATAGATGAACTCAGTGAGAATGTCAACAAAGAAATGGAAGATATAAAAAAGAACCAATCAGAAATGAAGAATGCAATACTGGAAATGAAAAATTCATTAGAGGGACTCAAAAGCAGAGTAGAGGATACAGAAGAATGGATCTGTGAGCTGGATGAAAGACTAGAAGAAATTACCCAAGGTGAGCAGGTAAAAGAGAAAAGAATTAAAAAGAGTGAGGACAGTCTAAGGGACCTCTGGGACAACATCAAGTGCACTAACATCCGTGTTATAGGTGTCCCGGAAGGAGTAGAGCGAGACAAGGGGGCAGAGAATCTATTTCAAGAAATAATAGATGAAAACTTCCCTAACCTAAGGAAGGAAACAGACATCCAGGTACAGGAAGCACAGAGAGCCCCAAACAAGATAAACCCAAAGAGGCCCACACCAAGACACATCATAATCAAAATGTCCAGAATTAAAGATAAAGAGAGAATCCTAAAAGCCACAAGAGAATGTCAAGTTACATACAAAGGAAACCCCATAAGGTTATCAGCTGACTTCTCAGCAGAAACCTTACAGGCTAGAAGAGAATGGCATGATATATTTAAAGTGCAAAAAGGAAAAAACTTACAGCCAAGAATACTCTACACAACAAGGTTATCATTCAAAATGGAAGGAGAGATCAAAAATTTCCCAGAGAAGCAAAAATTAAAGGAGTTTGTCACCAAGAAACCAGTGCTACAAGAAATGTTAAAGGGACTGATTTAAGGGGAAAAGAGAAGACCACAAATAGGAAAAATTATCTATTTCCATGATAAGAGGGTAATGGATACAAAAGCACAAAAAAGAGGTTAGATATGATATCAAAAACATAAAAGGAGGGAGGAGGGGAGTTAAAGAGTACAGCTTTCAGACAGAGGTCAAACTAAAGTGACCATCAATTCTGTATAGAAGAAGAAAGGAACAGAGAAGGACTACTAAAACACTGAGAAAAAAAAAGTTAAAAAATGGCAATAAGTACATACTTATCAATAGCGACTTTAAATGTCAATGGACTAAATGCTCCAATTAAAAGGCATAGGGTGGCTGACTGGATAAAAAAACAAGACCCATATATATGCTGCATACAAGAGACACACTTCAGACCTAAAGACACTCAAACTGAAAGTGAAGGGATGGAAAAAGATACTCCACGCAAATGGTAATGAAAAGAAAGCTGAGATAGCAGTACTCATATCAGATAAAATAGACTTTAAAACAAAAACTGTAAAAAGAGACAAAGAAGGGCATTACATAATGATCAAGGGAACACTCCAACAAGAGGATATAACACTTGTAAATATCTACGCACCCAATGTAGGTGCACCTAAATATATAAAGCAATTATTAACAGACATAAAAACAGAAATAGACAGTAACACAATAATAGTAGGGGACTTGAACACTCCACTTACACCAACGGATAGATCATCCAAACAGAAGATCAATAAGGAAACATTGGCCTTAAATGACACACTAGAACAGATGGACCTAGTAGATATATACAGAGCATTCCATCCAAAAACCGAAGAATGCACGTTCTTTTCAAAGGCACATGGAACATTCTCCAGGATTGATCACATATTAGGCCACAAAACAAGTCTCCATAAATTTAAGAAGATTGAAATAATACCAAGCATACTTTCTGACCACAATGGTATGAAACTAGAAATCAGTTGTAGGAAGAAAAGCAGAAAAACCACAAATACGTGGAGATTAAACAAAATGCTACTGAACAACGACTGGGTTAACGAAGAAATCAAAGAAGAAATCTAAAAATACCTGGAGACAAATGAAAATGAAAATACTACATGCCAGAATTTATGGGATACAGCAAAAGCGGTTCTAAGAGGGAAGTTTATAGTGATACAGGCCTATCTAAACAAACAAGAAAAATCTCAAATAAATAATCTAACAATGCACCTAAAGGAACTGGAAAAAGAAGAACAAACAAAGCCCAAAATCAGTAGAAGAAGGGAAATAATAAACATCAGAGCAGAAATAAATGAAATAGAGACCAAAAAAAATATATAAAAATTAATAAAACCAAGAGCTGGTTCTTTGAAAAGATCAACAAAATTGACAAACCTTTAGCTAGACTCACCAAGAAAAAAGGAGAGAAGGCACAAATAAGTAAAATCAGAAATGAAAGAGGAGAGGTTACAACAGACACCCCAGAAATACAAAAGATTATAAGAGAATACTATGAAAAGCTATATGCCAACCAATTCGACAATCTGGAAGAAATGGATAAATTCTTAGAATCATACAACCTTCCAAAACTGGATCAAGAAGAAGTAGAGAATTTGAATAGACCAATCACCAGTAAGGAGATCAAAACAGTAATCACAAACCTCCTCAAAAATAAAAGTCCAGGACCAGATGGCTTTCCTTGTGAATTCTACCAAACATTCAAAGAAGACTTAATACCTATCCTTCTCAAACTCTTCCAAAAAATTGAGGAGGGGGGGAAGCTCCCTAACTCATTCTACAAAGCTGACACTACCCTGATACCAAAACCAGACAAAGACAACACAAAAAAAGAAAATTACAGGCCAATATCACTGATGAACATCGATGCAAAAATCCTCAACAAAATAGTAGCAAATCACATACAACAATACGTTAAAAAGATTATACACCATGATCAAGTGGGATTTATTCCAGGTATGCAGGGATGGTTTAACATTATCAAATCAATCAACGTAATACACCACATTAATAAAATGAAAAATAAAAATCACATGATCATCTCAATAGATGCAGAGAAAGCATTTGACAAGATACAGCATCCATTTATGATAAAAACTCTGAATAAAATGAGTATAGAAGGAAAGTACCTCAACATAATAAAGACCATATATGACAAACCCACAGCTAATATCCTCCTCAATGGTGAAAAACTGAAAGCTATCCCTCCAAGAACAGGAACCAGACAAGGATGCCCACTGTCACCACTCCTATTTAACATAGTACTGGAAGTCCTAGCCAAAGCAATCAGGCAAGAGAAAGAAATAAAAGGGATCCAAATTGGAAAGGAAGAAGTGAAACTGTCACTAGTTGCAGATGACATGATGTTATATATAGAAAACCCTAAAGAATCCACCAGAAAACTGTTAGAAGTAATAAACGAATATGGTAAAGTTGCAGGATACAAAATCAACATACAAAAATCAGTTGCATTTCTGTACACTAACAACGAAGTAGCAGAAAGAGAAATTAAGAATACCATCCCATTTACAATTGCAACAAAAAGAATAAAATACCTAGGAATAAACTTAACCAAAGAGGTGAAAGATCTGTACACTGAAAACTATAAAATATTGCTGAAAGAAGTTGAAGAAGACACAAAGAAATGGAAAGATATTCCGTCTCTTGGATTGGAAGAATTAACATAGTTAAGATGTCCATACTTCCTAAAGCCATCTATAGATTCAATGCAATCCCTATCAAAGTTCCAACAACATTTTTCACAGAAATAGAACAAAGAATCCTAAAACTTATGTGAAACAACAAAAGACCTTGAATAGCTAAAGGAATCCTGAGAAAAAAGAACAAAGCTGGAAGTATCACACTCCCTGATTTCAAAATATACTACAAAGCTATAGTAACCAAAACAGCATGGTACTGGCACAAAAAGAGACACACAGATCAATGGAATAGAATCGAAAGCCCAGAAATAAACCCACACATCTATGGACAGCTAATCTTTGACAAAGGAGCCAAGAACATACTATGGAGAAAAGAAAGTCTCTTCAACAAATGGTGTTGGGAAAACTGGACAGCCACATGCAAAAAAATGAAAGTAGACACTTACCTTACACCATACACAAAAATTAACTCCAAATGGATTAAAGACTTGAATGTAAGACCTGAAACTGTGAAACTTCTAGAAGTAAACATAGGCAGTACGCTCTTTGACATCGGTCTTAGCAACATATTTTCAAACACCATGTCTGACCGGGCACGAGAAACAATAGAAAAAATAAACAAATGGGACTACATCAAACTAAAAAGCTTCTGCACAGCAAAGGACACCATCAACAAAACGAAAAGACAACCTAACAATTGGGAGAAGATATTTGCAAACCATACATGTGATAAGGGCTTAATCTCCAAAATATATAAAGAACTCATGCATCTCAACAACAAAAAAACTACCAACCCAATTAAAAAATGGGCAAAAGACCTGAATAGACATTTCTCCAAAGAAGATATACAGATGGCCAACAGACACATGAAAAGATGTTCAAAATCACTAACTATCAGGGAAATGCAAATCAAAACTACAATGAGATATCACCTCACGCCTGTCAGAATGGCTATAATTAACAAGACAGGAAACAACATGTGTTGGAGAAGCTTTGGAGACAAGGGTACTCTAACACACTGCTGGTGGGTGTGCAAACTCGTGCAGCCACTATGGAAAACAGTATGGAGATTCCTCAAAAAATCAAGGTTAGAACTACCATATGATCCAGCTATTCCACTGTTGGGTATTTATCCAAAGAACTTGAAAACACCAATTTGTAAAAGTACATGCACCCCTGTGTTCATTGCAGCATTATTCACAATAGCCAAGACTTGGAAGCAACCTAAGTGTCCATCAAGGGACGAATGGATAAACAAGCTGTGGTATATATACACAATGGAATACTACTCTGCCATAAGAAATGATGAAATCCAGCCATTTGTGACAACATGGATGGACATTGAGGGTATAATGCAAAGTGAAATAAGTCAGAGGGAGAAGGTCAAATACCGTATGATTTCCTTCGTTAAGTAATAGATAATAACAACAATAAACAAACACATAGGGACAGAGTTTGGATTGGTGGTTGCCGGGGGGGAGGGAGGTGAAGGGGATGGTTCGGTACATGTGTGTGGTGATGGGTTTTAGTTGGTGTTTTGGTAGTGAACATGATGTAATCTGTGCAGAAGTGGAGGTGTAGTGATGTACACCTAAAATTTTTACAATGTTGTAAACCAATGTTACTGCAATAAACAAAAAATTAAAAAAAAAAAGAGCGGATGTCACATAACACTGAATAATATGACTGCTGTCACATGCAATGGGAGTGATATCACACAATATGTGAGATGTGACTGGCTATCCTAGTGTTACCACAATCAAGGTGTGTGATGTCCAAAAAAGGGGGTGATGTCACACATAACAATTGCAGTGATGTCACACAAAAAATGTGAATGATGTCACAAGCATGACGTTGGAGTGATGTCAAACACACTATCAGAGTGATGCCACACTCAATTGGTGTCATGTCATACGTAATACTGGGAGTGACACCAACATAACGACAGTTGGGATATAATATCCTAATTAAGGTTGATGTCACACACAATTGATGTTATGTGACACAAGATGAGGATGTTGTCACACACACAAGTGGTGTGATGCCTCCCATAACCGTGTGTGTCATGTCAGGCATAACAATGGGTGTGATATCCCATGCACACAATGGGAGTGATGTCATACTATAAAAAGTGAGTCGTGTCAAAGGGACATGACGATGTCACACATAGCAGTGAGAGTGTTGTCACACAATTCAAATGATGTCACACATAATGTGAGTGATGTCACACAGAAACAGGTGAATAATACAGCAGAGGACTCATGACTGATGTCACACATGTGTGCCAGTGATGTCACACTATTGGTGTGATGTCATAAAAACAACAGGCATGTTGTCTCAAATAACAGAGAGATGTCACTCCAAATATATGAATGAAGTCACAGAAACACCATGAGAGTGACGGCACAACAGTAGTAGAGTGATGTCCTCAAGAATTAGTGTGACGTCACACAGAATATTAGTAGTAACTTCACACATAACAATAGCGATTACATATGCTAAATTGCATTCATGTTACACGCAATTGGTGCGATGTCAACATCTCTGAATGTTGTCACGCTCATAATAGTTGTGATGTCATACATGAAAAAGTGTCTTGTCTTATGCCACAAAAAAGTGAATGATGTCACACATATCATTGGGTATGTTTTCAATCACAAATGTGAGCCCTGTCACAAGTACACCTTTGGTGTGATGTCAGACACACAATGAGTGTGAAGGCTCACACCAACCTGGTGATGTCACAGACAACAGGAGTGGTGTCTCTAAGGAAAATGAGTGAATATTCACACATAGCAATGAGAGTTACACAAAACACACCAGTGCGATATGTCAGAGTAAAATGTGAGAGATTTCACAGAAACCTGAAGTGACTTCATACATAACAGTGGGTGTCACATCACTGTTAAGAATATGACTGCCATCACACACAATGGGAGTGATATCACACAATTTGAGAGATGTGACAGGCTAACCTAGTTTTATCCTGCTCAAAGTGTGTGATGTCTCAAAACGGGTGTGATGTCACACATAACGATTGGAATGATGTCACACACAAAATGTGAGCGATGTCACACACTGTTGGCGTGATGTCAAACACACTATCAAAGTGATGTCACAATCAAGTGGTGTGATGTCATACATAATACTGGGAGTAACACCGCACACAATAGTGGTTTGATATCATATGAAAATTAAGGTTGATGTCACTCACAATTGATGGATGTGACATGCAAAGAGGATGCTGGCACACACAAAGGGCTGTGATGTCACCCATAAACAAGTGTGTCACATCACACATAACATAGGGTGTGATATCACATGCACAAAATGGGAGTGATGTCACAATTTACATGTCACGGATCTCACAGATAGCAGTGGGAGTGATGTCACACTATTGATGTGATGTAACTCATAACAATGGGTGTGATTTCACACATAAATAAATGAGCAATCTCACAAAGGACACATGACTGATATCACACATAACCTGTTAATAGTCTACACTCAGGTATCTATCCAATGTATTGAAAGAGCACTTCTGCTGAATTCAGCTTGCCAATAGCTGTAGGGAACATACTCTAACGAGACCTTTTATACTTTTCACTACAACTGGTACAGCATATCTGTAACATCCATTCAATGAAAGTACAGTGTGAAGAAAAACTCCTTTTTTTATCTGTTTATGATGGTCTTGAAAAGTCCCTTTTCAAAGGTTGCAATTTACGTCTTTCATTCGGGCTTTCTCTTACATGGGGAACGAAAGAATGCGCTTGTTGAGCTTGGTTGGCCAGTAGCTGTTAGGGAGCATCTTCCTATGAGAGGGCCTAAACTTTTCACTACACAAGGAAGAGAATATCTCTAATATGCATATACGAAAAGCACAGTGTGGAGAAAAGCTCTTGCTTGTACCTGTTTAGCATCTGCACTGAAAAGTACTTTTTCAAACATTGCAGCTCACGACATTTACTCAGGCTCTCTCTCACAGTATAGGAGAGAATGTTCTTACTGAGCAAAGGTTGCCATTAGCTGTAAGTAAGATCTTCCCATGAGAGCTTTTAAGCTTTTCACTACTGCTGGGAGAAAGTATCTATAACATCCATTGAAATACCATAGACGGTGGAAAAAAACTCATTTTAGTTGTTGAAGGTCATCTTGATGAGTGAACTTTTCAATCATTGATCTTCATGGCCTGCACTCACGCTTTCCCTCAAATATAATGAAAGAACACCCGTTCTGAATTCAACAGCCCTGTAGCTGTAAGTCAGCCCTTCCTTGGAGGGCTTTTAAACTTGTCACTACAGCTGGGAGAAAGTATCTGTAACATTCATAAAATGAAAGTCAAGTGTGCAGAAAATCTCTGGCTGGTATGTCTATAGGATCCTCCTGCAAATTGCCTTTTCCATCATTGTAGTTAACGACCGTCACTCAGGCTTTCTCTCCTATGTAAGGCAAGAAACTACTTGCTGAACTCAGCTGGCAGGGAGCTTTAAGCAGGATCCTCCTTTGAGAGCTTGTAAACTTGCACTGCAGCTGCAAGAGAATATCTGTAACATCCATTCTATGTAAGTTCTCTGTGAAGGAAAACACTTCCTTTTAGCTTTTTAGGATCATATTGTAAAGTGCCTTTCATCTTTGCACTTGATTGCATGCACTCAGGTTTCCTACTTGATATAAAAGAAAACACCCTTGCTAAACCTACATTGCAAGTGGCTGTTGGGAACACTTTCCTAGGGGAGTTTCCACTTTTCACCACAGCTCGGAAAGAAGCTGTATCACATCCATTCAATGAAAGGACACCATGAAGAAAACCTCCTCTTGTAAGCGTTTATGACCATGATCTTAAGTGGCTTTAACTACACTGCAGTTCAATCTATATTCAGAGTCTCACTAGCATATCATGATGACCATTACTGCTTATCACAGCTTGCCAGTATCTGATAGTAACATATTCATATGAGAGGATTTAAAATTACAGTAACACTGGGAGAGTGTATCTATAACATCCATAAAACGAAAGTCTAGTATGTATAAAATTTCTTGCTTCTATCTGTATACGACTATCCTGATAATTGCCTTTCTCAATATTGCAGTTAACTACCTTCAATCAGGAATTCTTCCCCATGTAAAGCAAGAAAGTTCTTGCTGACCTCTGCTTCCAAGTACTTTACAGGAGCATCTGCCTCTGAGAGCTTTTAAACTTTCCACCGCCGTGGGGCAAGTATTACTCTAACATCCATTCCATGAACCTACTCTATGGTGAGCAACTCTTAAAGTTACCATTTTAGGATATGTTCAAGTGCCTTTTCCTCTTTGTCGCTCATTGCCTGCACTGAGGCTCCCTTCCCAACTGAAAGACAACTCACCACTGCTCAAACAAGTTTGAAAGTAGCTGTTAGGAACAATGTCCTGTGACAGCTTTCCAACTATCACTACAGGTGGTGCAGATGATCATTACCATCCATTCAATAAAAGTTGACTGTTCAGAGCAACTCCTGCTTGTAGGTGTTTAGGATCATCTTGAGAAGAGTCTTTTAATTACTGCAGTTCAATCTGCATTCGCGGTCTGAGTAGCATATTATGATGAACACTATTGATTAACACAAGTGGTCAATATCATAGGTTACATCTTCATATGAGAGGTTTTTCAGTTTCACTGCAGCTAGAGGAGAGTATCTATAACATCCATAAAATGAAAGTCAAGAGTGGAGAAAATCTCATCCTTGCATCTATATAGAATCTTCTTGCAAATTGCCTTTTCCCTCTTTGCAGTTAACGACCTTCACTCAGGCTCTCTCTCCCAAGACATGCAAGAAAATGTTTGCTGAACTCAACATACAAGTATCTCTGAGGAGGATTTTCCTCTGAGATCTATTAAACAATTCACTGCATCTGGGAGAGAATATCTCCAACATCCATTCCGTGAACATACTCTGTGCAGAAAAGGTCCTCCTTTTAGGTATTAGGATCATATAGTAAATTGCCTTTTCCTCTTTGCTGTTCATTGTCTGCAATGATGTTTCCTTCACTATATAGAGACAAAACAGCACTGTTCAACCAATTTTGCCAGTAGCTGTAAGGAACATCTTCGTATGAGAGCTTTCAAAGTGTTACTAAAGGTTTTGCTGATTATATTTAACATCCATTCCATTCAAGTTGAATCTTCAGAGCATCTCCTGATAGTAGCTGTTTAGGATCATCTTGAGAAGAGATATTTAATACACTACAGTTCAATCCACTTTCAGGCTCTCATGAACATATCATGACAAACATTATAGCTTAACACATGTGGCCTATATCTGTAAGTAACATCTTCATCTGAGATGTTTTAAAATTTCGGTACAGCTGGGAGAGGGTATCTATAACATCCATAAAATGAAAGTGAAATATGCAGAAAATCTGTGGCTTGTCTCTTTATGGGATCAGCCTGCATATTGCCTTTAGATCACTGCAGTTAACGACCTTCGTTCAGGCTCTCTATCCCATGTAGTGCAAGAAAGTGTTTCTTAACTCGCCTTGCAGGAATCTTTAAGGACGATCATCCTCTGAGAGCTTGTAATCTTTTCACTGCAGCTAGGAGAACCTATTCATTACATCCATTCCATGTAAGTACTCTGTGGAGGAAAACACTTGCTTTTAGCTTCTTTGGATCATATTGTCAATTGCATTCTCATCTTTGAATTTCATTGCCTGACCTCAGGCTTCCTCCCTGATGTAAAGAAAAAACACCACTGCTAAACCTACTCTGCCAGTAGCGATTAGGAATACCTTCCCATGAGAGTTTACACTTTTCACCACAGCTCAGAAAAAAGCTCTATCACATCCATTTAATTAAAGTACACCGTGAGGATAACTTCTGCTTATAACTGTTTAGGGTCATCTTCATAAGTGACTTCAAATACACTGCAGTTCAATCTGCGTTCAGGGTCTCACTGGCATGTCATGACGAACACTATTGCTTAACACAGGTGACGAATATCTGGTAGTGACATCCTCATTGGAGAGGTTTTAAAATTTCAGTACTGCTGGGAGACAGTATATGTAACATCCATAAAATGAAATTTCACTTTGGAGACAATCTCTTGTTTATATCTGTATAGGATTATCCTGAAAATTGCAATTTACATCATTGCTGTTAACGATCTACACATAGGAATTCTCTCCTTGTAATGCCAGAAAGTTCTTGCTGAACTTGCTTGCAAGTATCTTTAAAGACAACCTTCCCCTGAGATCTTTTAAACTTTCCATTGTAGCTGGGAGAGAATATCTATAACATCCATTCCATAAACATACTCTGTGGTGGAAAAGTCTTCCTTTTAGTATTTTGGATCACATAGTAAAGTGCCTTTTCCTCTTTGTAGTTCATGTCCTGCATTGTGGCTTCCTTCCCACAGGCAAGACAAAATACCACTGCTCAACGACGTTTACCAGTAACTCTTTGAAACACTCCTAGGAGAGCTTTCAAACTATCACTACATGTGGTGCAGATTGTCATTACCCTACATTCAATGAAAGTGGACTCTTCAGAGAAACTCTGCTTACAGCTGTTTGGGATGATCTTGAGAAGAGACTTTGACTACACTGCAGTTCAGTCTGCCTTCAGGTTCTCAGTAACATATCATGATGAACACTATTGCTTATCACAGTTGGCCAATATCTGTAAGTAACATCTTCATATGAGTGGTTTTCAAGTGTCAGTACAGCTGGCAAAGGGTATCTATAACATCCATCAATTGAAATTCAGGTGTAGAGAAAATCTTTTGCGTGTATCTGTATAGGACTATTCTGAAAATTGCCTTTTCCAACGTTGCAATAAATAACCTTTATCCGTGCTCTTTCTCCCAAGTCAGGTAAAAAATGTTTGCTGAACTCAGTTTGGAAGTATCTTTAAGGAGGCTCTCCCTCTGAGAGCTTTTAAACTTTTCACTGCAATGGGGAGCAAATATCAATAACATCCATTTTAGAAATGTACCCTGTGGAGAAAAATTCTTCCTTTTAGCTTTTTAGGATCATATTTTAAAGTGCCTTTTCCTCTTTGTCGTTCATTGCCTGCATTGAGCCTCCCTTCCCAATGGAAATACAAAACACTCCTGCTCAATGACCTTTGCCAGTAGCCATCAGAGCGTCTTCTTAGGAGAGCATTTGAACGATCACTACAGGTGGTGCAGATTATTGTTATGATCAACTCAAAGAAAGTTGACGCTTCAGAGAAACTCCAGCTTGTGGCTGTTAATGGTCACCTTGAGAAGAGACTTTTAATAGACTCAGTTCAAACTCTAGTCCGAGTCGCACTAGCATATCATGATGAACTATATTGTTTAAGACAGGTGGCCAATATCTGAAAGCAACATCTTTATCTTAGAGGTTTTAAAACTTCAGTCCTGCTGGGAGAGAGTATCTATAACATCCATAATATGAAAGACAAGTTTGGTAAAAATCTCATTCGTGTATATGTAGGTTCATCATGCAAATTTCCTTTTCCCTCATTGCATTTAATGGCCTTCACTCAGCTCTCTTTTCAATGTAAAGCAAGAAAACATTTGTTGAACTCAGCTTGCAAGGTCCCTTAAGAATGATCTTCCTCTGAGAGCTTTTAAAATTTCCACTGCAGCTGGGAGAACTTATCTATAATATCCATTCCATGTAAGTACCTTGTGGAGGAAAACACTTGCTTTTAGCTTCTTCAGATCATATTGTCAATTGCATTTTCATCTTTGCATTTCATTGCCTGCACTCACGTTTCCTCCTTGATTTAAAGAGAAAACACTACTGCTAAACCTACTCTGCCAGTAGCTGTTAGGAACACCTTCCTATGAGAGTTTCAACTTATCAACACACCTCGGAAAGAAGATCTATTAAATCCATTCAATGAAAGTATACCGTGAAGATAACCTCTTCTACTACCTGCTTAGGATTATCTTCATGAATGACTTTAAAGGCACTGCAGTTCAGCCTGCATTTAGGGTATCATTAACATATCATGATGAACACTAGTGCTTAACACAGGTTGCCAATATCTGTTAGTAACATCTTCATATGAGAGGTTTTAAATTTTCAGTACAGCTGGAGAGAGTATCTATAACATCCATGAAATGAGAGTTCAGTGTGGAGAAAATCTCTTGGTTGTATCTGTATAGGATTATCCTGAAAATTGCCTTTTCCACCATTGCAGTTACTGACCTGCACTTAGGAATTTGCTCCCAGGTAAGGCAAGAAAGATCTTGCTGAACTCAGATGGCAAGTGGCTTTCAGCAGATCTGCCTTTGCGAGCTTTTAAACTTTCCACTGCAGCTGGGACAGAATATCTATACCATACATTCCATGTAAGTACTCTGTGGAGGAACATACATCATTTTAGCTTTTTAAGATCATCTTGCAAAGTGGCTTTTATCTCTGCAGTTCATTGCTTGCACTCAGGCCTCCTCCCCAAAGTAAAGACAAAACACCACTGTAAACCTATATTGCCAGTTGCTGCTAGGAGCACATTCCTATGAGATGTTAAAATTGTCACCACAACCGGGGAAGAAACTCTATCACATCCATTCAACGAAGGTACCGTGTGAAGAATATCTTTACTTCTCGCTGTTTAGAATCATATCCATGAGTGACATTAAAAACATTGTACTTCAGTCTACCTTCAGGGTCTCAATAGCATATCATTATCAACATTATTGTTTAACACAGGTTGCAAATATCTGTTAGGAATACCTTCATATGAGAGGTTTTAAAGTTTCAGTACAGATGGGAGTATCTATAACATCCATAAAATGACAGTTCATTGTAGAGAAAAATTCTTGCTAGTATCTGTATAGCACTATCCTGAAAATTTCCTTTGCATCCTTGCAGTTAACAACATTCACTTAGTAATTCTTTCCCCATTTAATGAAAGAAAGACTTTGTTGAACTCAGATTGCAAGTAGCTTTCCCCAGGATCTGCCTCTGAGAACTTTTAAACTTTCCACCGCAGCTGGGACACAATATCCATAACGTCCAGTACATGAACGTATCCTGTGCAAAAAAACTCTTCCATGTAGATGTTTGGAGGATGTGGTTCAGTACCTTTTCCTCTTTGCCGTTCATTGCCTGCACTGAGGCTGTCTTCCCAATGGAATGACAAAACACCACTAAGCAACCAAGTTTGCCAGTAGTTTTCAGGATCATCTTACTAGGAGAGCTATCACTACAGGTGATGCAGATGATCCTTACCATCCATTCGATGACAGTTGACTCTTCAGAGAAACTCCTCCTTGTAGCTGTTTAGGATCATCTTGAGAATTTGAATACACTGCAGTTCAAACTACATTCAGGGTCTCACTAGCATATCATGAAGAACACTTTTGTTTAACACAAGTACCAAATAAGTGTAAGTAACATCTTCATATGAGAGGTTTTAAAATTTCAGTACACCTGGGAGATAGTATATATAGCATCTGTAAAAGGAAAGGCCAGTCTGGAGCAAAATTCTTGCTTGCATCTGTAGAAGACTATCCTGAATATTGCCTCTCCCAACATTGCTGTTAACGACATTTACTTAAGAATTTTCTCCCTGGGGCCTGCCCGGTGGTGCAAACGGTTTGGTGTGCACACTCCACGTTGGTGGCCTGGGGTTTTCAGTTTCCCAACCCTGGGCACGCACCAACGCACTGTTTGCCAGGACATGCTGTGGTGGCGTCTCATATAAAGTAGAGGAAGATGGGCACAGATGTTATCTCAGGGCCAACCTTCCTCAGCAAAAAAGAGGAGGATCAGCATCGGATGTTACCTCAGGGCTTATCTTCCTCACAAAAAAAAAAAGAGAATTCTCTCCCATGTAATGCCAGCAAGTTCTTGATTAACTCTGCTTGCAAGTACGTTTAAGGAACATCTACCCCTGAGAGCTTTTAAACTTTCCACTGTAGCTGGGATAGAATATCTATTGTATCCATCTAATGAACATACTCTGTGGAGAAAAACATTTCCATTTAGTTTTTGAGGATCATAATGGAAAGTGCCTTTTCTTCCTTTTGGTTCGTTGCCTGCACTGAGGCTGCCTTCTCAATGGAAAGACAAAATACCACTGCTCAGGCACTTTGGCCAGTAACAACTAAGGAAATAACTTCGTGTCCTGTCTCTCTTCCTTCCAGCAAATGAGGTCCACCTTCCTTAACCAGGTTGGGGACATATTGCCATTTCAGGTCTTGAGAAGGAATATCACATTCCTTTGAGAAGGCAATTTCTGATCCTGGGTTCTAAGTAGAGCTCTAGGAACAAGTTAGTAATTGAATTTTAATGATTACTGGAACTTCGCTGAACTATGTATAACACCAATTGTTGGAAATAACTTCATGCCCACTATCTCTTCCTTACATCTAGTAAAGATCAAAAACCTAAAATAGGGGCCGGCACCGTGGCTTAGAGGTTAAGTGCGCGCACTCCGCTGCTGGCGGCCCGGGTTCGGATCCCGGCGCGCATCGACACACCGCTTCTCTGGCCATGCTGAGGCCGCGTCCCACATACGGCAACTAGAAGGATGTGCAACTATGACGTACAGCTATCTACTGGGGCTTTGGGGGGAAAAAATAAATAAATAAAATCTTTAAAAAAAAAAAACCTAAAATAGGTATATAACAGAATGCAGTTTCAGGCCTTGAGATTGAATCTCATATTCCTTTGAGAGGGCACTTTCTGACCCAGGCTTGTAAGCAAATGTCTAGAAACGACTTTGTATATGAGCGGCAATCATTAATACAGCTGAGCTAATCTATGGCTAACACCTATTTCTGGAAATAGCTTCATGCCCAATCTCTCTTCCTTCCACCTCTGAAGGTTTACTCTCCTAAAACAGGTTTTGAATATATTGCTGTTTCGAGGCTTAGGAGGGAATATCACATTCCTTTGAGAAGGCATTTCTCGTCCCAGCATGTAAGTAGATGTCCAGGAACAAGTTAGTATATGAGTGGCAGTCATCACTACAGCTGAGCTCATCTGTATAAAATACCCATCCCTGGAAGTATCTTTGTGCTCACTCACTCTTCCTTTCAGCTCGTGAGAATCACCTTCCTAAACCAGGTTTAGAACATAATGCTATTTTAGTCGTTGAGAGCAAATCTCACATTCCTCTGTGAAGACACTTACTGATAACTTCTTGTAAGTAATGTCTAGGAACAAGTTTATATTGGAGCATCAATCAGTACTACAGCTGAATAAAATGATTTATAATACCTATTCCTCGAAATAACTTCATGTAAAAACTTTCTTCCTTCTAGCACTAAGCATCACTAAACTAAACCAGTTTTGGACCATATTGCCTTGTTGAGCCCTGAGAAGGATTCTCGCATTCCTTTGAGAAGGCACTTTCTGATCCCAGAGTGGAAGTAGATGTCTAGGAACAATTTGTATATGAGTGGCAAGCTTTAAGACAGCTGAGCTAAGCTGTGTATAATACCTATTCGTGAAAATAACTTTGTGCCTCATCTCTCTTCCTTCCAACTCATAAGGATCACAAAGCTAAACCAGGTTTGGAACATATTGCCATGTCACTCCTTGAGATGGAATCTCATATTCCTTTGAGAAGGCACATTCTGATCCTGTCCAGAATGTTGAAGTCTAGGAATAAGTATGTATATGAGTGTTAATCATTACTAGATCTGAGCTCAACTGTCTATAACAACCATTCCAGGTAATACTTTTTGCCTCATCTCTCCTCCTTCAATCTCATAAGGATCACAAATATAAACCAAGTTTCATGCATCATGCCATTTCAGGCCTTGAGAATGAATCTCACACTACTTTGAAGGCACTTTCTGATCCCTGCTTTTAAGTAGATGTCCAGGACAAGATTCTATATAAGTGGCAATCGTTACTACAACTGAACTATTCTTTGAATAACACCCGATCCTGAAAATAACTTCATGCCCAATCTATCTTCCTTCCAGCTCGTAATGAAGACCTTCCTCAAGCAAGTTGGGAACATATTGCCATTTCAGACCCTGAGAAGAAATCTCACATTCCTTTGAGACAGCAGTTTCTGATCACAGCATGTATGTAGACGTCTAGGTTCAAGTTTGTATGTGAGTGGCATTCACTAGTAGAGCTGTGCTTCTCTCTTCCTTCCATCTCGTAAGGATCACAAACCTAAATCAGGTTTGGAACATAATGCCATTTCAGGCCGTTGAGAACAAATCTCACACTTCTTTGAGAAAGCACTTTCTGATCTCGGCTTGGAAGTAAATGTCTAGTAACGAGTTTCTAAATGAGTGGCAATCATTACTACAGCTGAGCTAAACTATGTATAAGAACCATTCTTCAAAATAACTTCCTACCCCATCTGTCTTCCTTCCAGCTCTAAAGGATTACAATCCTAAGCAAGGTTTTGAATGTAATACCATGTTGGGCCTTGAGAAGGAATCTCACGTTACCTTGAGAAGGATCTTTCTGATCCCAGCTTCTAAGTAGATCCCTAGAAACAAGTTTGTATATGAGTGGAATCATTACTACAACTGAGCTGAACTATGAATAACATCTATTCCTGAAAATAACTTCGTGCCAGTCTCTCTTCCTTCCAGATCATAAGGCCCACCTTCCTCAATCACGTTTGGAACATATTGCCATTTCCGGCCTTGAGAAGGAATCTCATATTCCTTTAAGAAGGCACTTTCTGATCACTGCTTCTAAGTATATGTCCAGGAACAAGATTCTATATAAGTGGCAATCGTTAGTACAACTGAGCTATTCTATGAGTAACATCAATTCCTAGAAAAAAACTTCATGCTCAATCTCTCTTACTTCCAGCTCGTAAGTACCACCTTCCTCGACCAAGTTTGGAACATATTGCTGTTTCAGGCCTTCAGAAGGAATATCACATTCCTTTGAGAAGTCGCTTTCTGATCCTGGGGTTATGTAGATGTCTACGAACAAGTTTGTATATGAGTGGCAATCATTACTACCCCTGAGTTAATCTATGTAGAAAACTCATTCATGGAAATGTCATTGTGCCCAATCTCTCTTCATTCCATCCAGTAAGGATCACAAACCTAAGCCAGGTTGGGGACATATTGCGGTTTGGGGCCCTGAGAAGGAATTTCACATTCCTTTGTGAAGGCCCTTTGTGTTCCCGACCTGTATGTAGATTTCTATGAACATGTTTGCATATGAGTGACAATCATGATGACAGGAGCTAAAGTATGTATAACAGCCATTCCTGGAAATCACTTTGTGCCTAATCTCTCTTCCTTTATCTCATCAGGATCAGCTTGCTTAACCATTTTTGGAACATCATGGTATTTTGGGCCTTGAGAAGGAACCTCATAGGGTCCACCCCCATGGCATAGTGGTTAAGTGTGCACGCTCTGTTGCTGGTGGCCCGCGTTCGGATACCGGGCACACACCGACACCCCACTTGTCATGCCATGCTGTGGTGGCATCCCACATAAAGTGGAGGAAGATTGGGATGGATGTTAGGTCTGGGCCAGTCTTCCTCAGCAAATAGATGAGGATTGGCACGGACGTTAGCTCACGGCTGATCTTCCTCACAAGGAAAAAAGAGAAGGAACCTCATATTCCTTTCAGAAGGAAGCTTCTTATCCCGGCTTCTAAGTAGAAGTCTAGGAACAAGTTTGTATATGTTTGGCAATCATTAGTACAGCTGAGCTAAACTGTGACTAACAGCCATTCCTGGAAATAACTTCATGCCCAAACTCTCTTCATTCCGGCTCGTAAGGACCACCTTCGTCAACCAGGTTTGGAACATAATGTCCTCTCAGGCCTTTAGAAGGAATCTACATTCTTTTGCGAACACACTCTCTGATACCAGCTTCTAAGTAGACATCTAGGAACAAGTTTCTATAGGCGTGACTGTCATTACTACAGCTGACAAACTTAGTATAACACCCAATCCTGAAAATCACTTTGTGCCTAATTTCTCTTCCTTCCATATCGTAAGGATCACAGACCTAAACCAGATTTGGACCATAATGCCATTTCAGTCCCTAAGAAGGAGTCTCACATTGCTTTCAGAAGGAATGTTCTGATCCTGGCTTTTACGTAGATGTCTAGGAACAAGTTTGTATATGATTGGAAATCATCACTACAGTTGAGGTGAACTTCACATAACACCCATTCCTGGAAGTAACTTTGTGCCTAATCTCTCTTCCTTCCATCTCATAAAGATCAGAAACCTAAACCAGATTTCGAACATACTGTCATTTCGCACCTGGACAACAAAATTCACATTCCTTTGAGAAGGCTCTTTCTAATGCTGGCTTCTAAGTAGATGTCTAGGAAAACGTTGCTATATAGTTTCAATCATTAGTAGAGGTGAGTTTCATTTTGTATAACACCCTTTCCCGGAAATAACTTTGTGCCTTATCTCGCTTCCTTCAATCACGTAAGGATCACAACCCAAAACGAGGTTTGGTAAATAATGCCAATTCGGCCATTGAGAACGAATCTCACATTTCTTTGAGAAGGCAATTTCTGATCCTGGCTTGTAAGTAAATGTCTAGGAGCAAGTTTGAATATGACTGGCAATCATTACTACAGCAGAGATGAAATATATATCACCTATTCTTGAAAATAACTTGGTGCCCCATCTCTCTTCCTTCCAGCTCGTAAGCATCACCAACCTAAATGTTTTGGAACATATTGGCATTCGGACCCTGAGAAGGTATCTCACTTTCCTATGAGAAGGCACTTTCTAATCCCAGCCTATATGTAGATATGCAGGAACAAGTTTGTAAATGAGTGACAATCATTATTAAAGCGGATTTAAAGGTGTATAACACCTAATCCCTGAAACAACTTTGTGCATAATCTCTCTTCCTCCCATGTTGTAAGGATCACTTTGCTCACCCAGGAACATAATTTGGAAAATAATGCCATTTCTGGACCTGAGAATTAATCTTACATTCCTTTGAGAAGGAAATTTCTGATGCAGGCTTCTAAGTAGAAGTCCATGAACAAGTTTGTATATGAGTGGCAATCATTCCTACAGCTTAGCAAAATTATGTGTAACGCCCATTCCTGGAAATAAATTTGTGCCTAACCTCTCTTCTTTCCATCTTGTAATGGTGAAAAACCTGAACCCGGTTTGGAGCATAATGCCATTTTGTGCCCTGAGAACGAATCTCATACTCCTTAGATAAGGTACTTTCTGAACCACCTTGTAAGTAACAGTCTAGGAACGAGTAGCTATATGAGTGGTAATCGTTAGTACAACTGAGCTAACCTATGTATAGCACCTGTTTCTGGACATGACTTCATGCCCAATCTCCCTTCCTTCCAGCTGCTACAGATCTCCTTCCAAAAGCAGGCTTGTAAACAGGGCCATGTAGGGCCTTGAGGCAGGATCACTCTCAAATGCCTTGGAGAACACAATTTCTTTTCCAGGTTTGAATGTAGACGGTATGAAACAGCTTGGTATCTGAGAGGCATTCATTACTACAGCTGAATTGAACTATGTATTACAACCATTCCTGATAGTAACTTCATGCCCAATCTGTCTTCCTTCCATCTCCCAAGGATCGCCTTCCCAAAACAGGTTTTGCACAGGGACATGTAGGGCCTTGAGAGAGAATCTCACGCACATGCCTTAGAGAAGGCTCTTTCTTATTCCGGTTTGTAAGTAGATGGTAAGAAACATCTTTCTATCTGAATGGCATCACTACTACAGCTGAGTTAAACTATGGATAACGCCAGTTCCTGGAACGAAGTTCAGGCCCAATATCCCTTCCTTCCAGTACACGAGGATCGCCTTCCCAAGGAAGGTATGGAACGAGGACCATCTAGTGCCTTGAGACAATCTCACTCAAAAGCCATAGAGACCACACTTAATGATAGCGGATTCTAAGTAGATGGTTAGGAACATGTTTGTATCTGAGTGGCAAGAATTGCTACAGCTGAGCTAAGCTAAGTATAACACCCATTCCTGGAAATGACTTAGTACCCAATCTCACTTCCTTCCAGCTCCTAAGGATCGCCTTCGCAAAGCAGGTTTGGAAACAGGACTGTGTATTGTCTTGTGACAGCATCTCACTCATAAGCCATTGAGAGCGTGTTTTCTCATACTACATTCTAAGTAGATGGCTAGAAGCATGTTTGTATCTGAGTGGCAGGCATTACTACAGCTGAGCTAAACTAAGTATAACTCCCATTTCTGGAAATTACTATGTGCCCAATCTCCCTCCTTCCATCTCCAAAGGATCACTTTCCCAAAGCAGGTATGGAAACAGGGCCGTGTAGGGCCTTGACACATGATCACTCTCAAATACCTTAGAGAACGGAATTTCTTATCCTGGGTTGGAAGTAGATGGCTAGAAACATCTTTGTTTGTGAGTGGCAATCATTACTACAGCTGAGTTAAACTATGTATAAAACCCATTCCTGGAAACAACTTGGTGCCCAATCTCCCTTTCTCCCAGCTCTTAAAGATCGCCATCCAAAACCATGTTGTGCACAGGGCCATGGAGGGCCTTGAGAGAGGATTTCACACACATGCCTTAGGGAAGGCACTTTCTTATCTTGGCTTGTAAGTAGATGGAAAGAAACATCTTTCTATCTGAGCGGCAATCACTACTGAAGCTGAGTTAAATTATATATAACACCTATTCCTGGAAAAAACACCTTGCCAGATCTCCCTTCCTTCCAGCGCATAAGGACAGCCTTGCCAAAGCAGGTTTACACAGGTTCATGAAGGGCCTTGAGAGACAATCTCACTCATATGATTTAGAGATTTAGGTTTAGGGTTAGGGTTAGGGCTAGGTTTAGGGTTAGGGTTATGGTCAGGCTTAGGTTTAGGGTTAGCTTTCGGGTTCGGGTTAGGGTTAGGGTTACTGTTAGGGTTAGTGTTAGGGTTATGGTTTGGTTCCGCTTACGGTTAGGGTCAGGGTGCGGGTTAGAGTTCAGGCTGGTTCATGGTTAGGGTTACATTTAGGTTTGGGATTAAGGTTAAGTTTGGGATTCTGGTTAGTATTCGGGTCGGGTTAGGCTTTGGGTGAGGGTTAGAGTTAGGGTTCAGGATTGAGTTATGGTTAGGCTTAGGGTAAGTGTTACTGGTTGCTAAGAATTAGGGTTATCGTTGCCTTCCCATTAGGGTTAACGTTCGGGTTATTGTTAGGGTTCAGGTTAGGGTTAGGGTTATGGTTCAGGTTAGGGCTTAGTTTAGGGTTAGTGTTAGGGTTAGGGTTGGGGTTAGGATTAGGGTTAGTGTTCTGGTTAGGTTGGAGTTAGGGTTCGTGTACTGTTTTGGTTTAGGTTTAGGGTTAGAGTTAGCCTTCAGGTCAGTGGTCGGGTTAGCTTTAGTTTAAGCTTTGTGTTATGGTTCAGGTTAGGGTTAGGTTTAGTGGTCTGGTTAGTGTTAGAGTTACAGTTAGTGTTAGTGTTAGGGTTAGGGTCGGGTCGGTCTTCAGGTTAGGGTTAGAGTTAGGGATCGGTTTACGTTACGAGTTAGGGTTAGGGTTCGAGTTAGGTTTAGGGGTATGGTTGGGTTCGTGTTCGGGTTAGCGATAGGGTTCGGGATATGGTTAGGAGTCTGGTTTGTGTTCGGATTAGATTTAGCTTTACTGTTCACGTTAGGGCTAGGGTTCGGGTTCGGGTTAGTGTTAGCATTAGGGTTAGGTTTCAGGTTAGGATTATCGTTAGGGTTAGGGTTAATGTTAATTTTAGGATTAAGGTTAGTATTATGGTTCGATTTCGGGTTAGAGTTAGGGTTAGGATTCATGTTAGGGTAAGGGCTATGGTTTGGGTTAGCATTAAGTTTAGTTTTAGTGTTAGTATTTGGATTAGGGTTATGGTTTGGTTTAGGGTTAGCTTTAGCCTTAGGGTTCGCGTTAGGGTTAGGATTACGGTTCGTTTCACTTTAGGGTTAGGAGTTGGGTTATGTATAGGGTTATGTTTAGTGTTCGGATTAATGTTACAATTAGGTTTCACTTTCGGTTTAGGGTTAGCCTTAGCTTTAGGGTTCGGGTTAGGTTAGGGTTAGGGTTGGATTTAGGGTTATGGTTCGGAGTAGTGTTAGGTTTAAGGTTAGGTTAAGGATTGGGGTTAGGGTTAGGATTGGGTTAGTGTTAGAGTTAGTGTTCAGGTTAGTGTTAGGGTTAGGGTTCAGCTTCAAGATCATCTTAGGGTTGGGTTAGTGTCGGACTAGGAGTCAAGTTAGTGTTAGGGTTACAGTTCAGGTTAGGGTTTCTGATAGTGTTAGGGTTAATATTCGTGCTCGGATAATTGTTAGCTCTAGGGTTAAGGTTGGGTTCTGGTTAGGGTTACATCTGGGGTTCAGGTTAGGTTTAGGGTTCAAGTTCTTGTTCGGGTTAGTGTTAGTGCTACGTTTCGGGTTACATTTAGTGTTAGGATTAGGGTTACAGTTATTGTTAGTGTTACATTTAGGGAGAGGTTAGTGTTCGGATTAGAGTTAGGGTTAGGGTTCGGGTTCTGGATTGTGTTAGGGTTTCAGTTATTGTTGGGTTTGGCTTCGTGTCAGGGTTAGGTTTTGGGTTCGGTTTAGTTAACGATTAGGGTGAGGGTTAGGGTTAGAGTATGGTTTCAGGTTACTATTAGGGTTGGGGTTGGATTAGGCTTCAGTTTAGTGCTAGGGTTAGGGTTAGGGTTGGTTTGGGTTAGGGTTAGAGTTTTTTAGGATTAGGGGTAGGGCTGGGTTAGGGTTAGGGTTCAGGTTTGGGTTAGGATTAGGGTTAGTGTTAGGGTTTGGGTTACGGTTAGGCTTCGGGTTAGCGATAGGGTTAGGGTTAAGGTTGGGTTGGGTTACGGATAGCATTAGGGTTCAAGTTTTGGTTAGAGTTAGGGTTCGTGTTAGGGTTATGGTTTGGGTTAGTGTTTGGGTTGCTGTTAGAGTTAGAGTTAGGGTTAGGCTTAGGGTTAGGGCTAGGTTGACTCTTAGGGTTTGGTTGGGTTAGGGTTAGGGTTTGGGTTAGTGTTTGTGTCATGGTTAGGTTCCAGTTTCTGGTTAGGGTTTGGGATAGCGATAGTGTTCAGGTTAGTGTTAGGGCTAGAGTTCGGTTTAGGTTTGGTTTTGGGTTAGGGTTAGAGTTCAGATTAGGTTTATGTTTAGCGTTAAGTTTAGGTTTCAGGTGAGGATTAATGTTAGGGTTAAGGTTAAAGTTAGGGTTTGTGTTAGGGTTAGGGTACAGGTTAGGTTTAGAGTTAGAGTAAGAGTTAGAGTTAGTTTTATGATTCAACCTCAGGTTAGGGTTTGGATTAGGTTTTGTGTTAGGGTAAGCGTTACAGTTTGGGTTAGGGTTAGGTATATGGTTAAGTTTAGTTTTAGGGTTAGTGTTTGGATTAGCGTGAAGGTTAGGTTTCAGGTTAGGGATTGGTTATAGTTAGGGTTAGGGTCGGGTTAGGCTTCAGGTTAGGATTAGGGTAAGGGTACGGGTTAAGTTTAGGATTAGGGTTAGTGTTCCGGTACGAGTTAGTGTTAGGGTTAGGCCTAGGGTTAGTGTTAGAGTTGGCTGCGGGTTTGGGTTAGGGTTAGGGATATGGTTACTCTTAGGGTTAGGTTTATGTTTATGGTTGGGTTCCGGTTAGGTTTAGGGTTAGGGTTCAGGTTAGGATTAGGGTTAGGATTAGTGTTAGGTTTCAGGACAGGGTTAGGGTTAGGGTTACTGTTAGGGTTACTCCTAGGCTCTGTTTGGGTTACAGTTAGTTTTAAGGTTAGGGTTCAGGTTAGGGTTCGGGTTAGTGTTAGTGTTAGGGTTCAGGTTAGGGTCTGGGTTAGGGTTCAGGTTAGGGTTTAGGGTTGGGGTTGTGGTTAAAGCTAGGGTTAGGGCTCTGGTCAGTGTTAGGGTTAGGGCCAGCACCGGTTTTCTTTAGGCTTAAACTTAGTCTTAGGGTTTAGGGTTAGGTTTATGATTAGTGTTCGGGTTAGTGCTTGGGCTAGGGTTGGGGTTAGGCTTCGTTTTGGGGATCTAGGAAGTTTTAGGGTTAGGGTTGGGGTTCGAATTAGTGATAGGGTTACTGCTATGGTTTGGGTTATGGTTAGGCTAAGGTTTATGGCTAGGTTTAGGGTTGGGTTAGATTAGGGTTAGGGTTAGGGTTAGGGTTATGTTTCGGGTTAGGTTTAGTGTTAGTTTTCAGGCTAGGGTTAGGGTTAGGGTTAGTTTTAGGGTTACTGTTAAGGTTAGGGTTAGTGCAAGGGTAGGGTTCGGTTTTGGCTTAGGGTTATGGTTAGGTGTAGGGTTAGAGTTAGTGGTCTGATTGCAGTTCAGGTTCCAGTTCGGGCTCGTGATTCGGGTTAGGGTTAGAGTTAGGGTAGGATTAGGCTTCGGATTAGGGTTAGGGTTAGGGTTCGTGTTAGGATTAGGATTAGTGTTAGGGTTAGAGTTTGGGTTCGGGTTTGGGTTACATTTAACAGTAGGATGGGTTCATGCTTTGGGTTAAGGTTATCATTTGGTTCAGGTTAGGGTTTGGGTGACCATTATGCTTAGGGTTAGTATTCTGGTTAGATTAGGGTTAGTGCTCGGGTTAGAGTTTAGTTGCGTTAGAGCTAGTGTTTGCTTTATGTTTATGGTTAGGTTTAGGGTTAAGCTAGGGTTCAGGTTAGAGTTATGTTAGGGTTAGGGTTCGGGTTCTGGTTAGTAATTGTGCTCGAATGCAGTTTAGGGTTAGGTTGCGTTAGGGTGTGGGTTAGATTTAGGTTACCGGTTATGGTTAGGTTTATGGTGCGGGTTAGTGTTAGGGTTAGGGTTCCATTTAGGGTTTGGGTTAGGGTTATCTTTATTGTTAGTGTTCAGGTGGTTTAGGGTTAGCATTCCTGTTGTGGTTTAGGTTAGGTTTAAGGATAGGGTTAGGGTTAAGGTTAGGGTTTGGTCTCAGGTTACGTTTAGTGTTAGATTCTGGGTTTGGGTTCAGGGTTAGGGCTAGGGTTGGGTTCGCGTTAGGGTTCTGGTTAAGCTTATGGTTTGGGTTAGGTATAGGTTTAGTGTTATAGTTAGTGTTCAGATTAGGGTTAGGGTTAGGGTTCGGGTTCGGGATCTGGTTAGGTTTATGGTTAGGGTTAGGCTTCTTGTTAGGGTTAGAATTAGGATTCAGGTTAGATTTAACATTATGGTAAGGTTTAGGGTTAGACTTATGGTTAGGTTTACAGCTCAGGTTATGGATAGGTTAATGATTCGCGTTAATGTTATGGTTAGGGTTAGTGTTAGGGTTAGGATTGGTATTAAGGTTAGGTTTATTGTTGGTGTCAGGGTTCTGGTTAGGGTTAGGGTTAGGATTCAGCTACATTTTAGGTTAGTGTTCGGATTCAGTTTAAGTTTAGTGATATGATCTGTTTAGGGTTAGGGTTAGTGTTACTGTTGGGGTTAGAGTTAGCATTAGGGTTCTGTTTAGGGCAAAGCATAGTATTCGTGTTAGTGTTACTGTTAGGGTTAGGATTCAGTTTCAGTTTACAGTTAGGATTGCATTCGGGTTAGGTATTAGGGACAGGCTTATTTTTCAGATTAGCTTTATGGTTTGGGTTAGGGTTCTGTTTCAGTTTAGAGTTAGCATTCAGGCTCTAGTTATGCTTAGGGTTAGGTTTTCGGTACCATTTGGAATTAGCATGCAGACATGGGTTAGTGTTACTGTTCTGTTTACACTAATGGTGGGGGTTCTGGTAAGGGTTAGGGTTATCGTTAGAGTTCGGTTCAGTTTGGAGTTATGGGTAGTTCAGGTCAGTGTTAGGTTTAGGCTATGATTTGGGCTTCTTTAGTGTTAGGGTTAGGTTTCAGGTTCAGTTTAGATTTAGGGTTTTGTTTCAGTTAGGGTTGTAGTTAGGGTTAGGGTTCAGTTTAGGCTTAGTATTAGCATGCGGGTTAGTGTTAGTGTTAGGTTTAGAGTTAAGGTTAGGGTTTGAGTTATGGATAGGGTTTGCGTTTGGAGTTCGGTTATGGTTAAGGTTAGGGTTAACCCAACTTTGGGCACTTGGAGGACAAGGGCTTCACTACTCCAGAGAAGAGGCTGGGATCTGTCGCCTGAAGGGCACGCCAACGGTGGCCCCAGATCTTTAGGTCTCCGTCCTGCTGTGGCCAAACTCACTGTCTTGCCATATGCCTGCCTCCGCACTTGTGACTCTACATTGGCTTTCTTCTACCTGGCTGAAGTTGAAAAGTACAGGCGTGGGGTGAGTCCATTAGTTTGGTCATTCCAGGAAGAAATGAGGCCCAGGACGAAGAAGCTGGCTGAGGCAAAGCCTTGATCTCGCACCCCAGTCCACCTTGGCAGCAAGGGCCAAACTACCACTTCCAAAGAAGGGAAGTGGCTGGCGAGCTGAGTGGGTGTGGGGGGATAGGAGGGAGACAACAGCTGAAGCCAAGTCAAGAAAGGCAGCGTTCCTTCTTCACCTGCACGTGGCAGGTGCGAGAGAGCGCCCCAGTTGGTCAGAGACCAGCAGGCTGGTGAAGCGTTCAATGAGGACCCCCAACGCCTGGTGGCCGTGCTTGCGCCTTTGGCCTGACACATTGAACCCAAGCCCGCAGGGGTCCCTGAGCAGCCAGAGAAAGATGGGCCCATGAGAGAGGTAGGCAAGTTGGGCAGGTTGAGTCCACATCTCTCCTCAGGTCCCTGAAGGAGAAAGAGAGGGACACAGAGAAACAGAGAGAGAGAGAGAGAGAGATCTCTGAACTATGAGTCACTGCCTCCACCACTGGTGTCAACTCACACACCATCCCACTTCCCCCCGCCACCCCCATGTCTGCCCCTGGGCCAGCCCCACCACAGAGAAGTTGGTTCCTTGTCACTTCCATGCTGTCCCTTCAGGACCTGATGCCAGGGCAGGGGAAAACTTTCAAAGGTTTCCATGTCCCTATCCATGAGAATGGTCTTCTTCCCCTCTCAAATCTGAAAACCTCACCCCCAACATCCTCCTTTGTCTTGAACTGAAGATAGTATTGAAGAGGAGAACTCTGCCATTGTGTTGAGAGACTCAGTTTCCCTTGTTTCTCCCATCTATACATGTTATTAAGCTTGAGATTATTTTCTCCAGCTAACCTGTCCTGTTAATGATTAGGCCAACCATAAGAAATATAACGGAAGGGGCGGAAGGAAGTTCTCTCTCTGCCACTGAGATCCCTGAGCTGGGTCCCTCCCTCAGACCTGGCCATGGACAGCCCTTACCCAGAGGCCATCTCCCAAGGCATCCCAGGAAATGCTTACTGCCAGCCCCCACACTCTCGCCACTGCCAAGTCCATCATCCTCCCTTGGGAGGCCCAGGCAGTTCAGGGACCCGGGTGTGGGAGGCAGCCAATTCCCAGGTCTGGCACACCAGTTGCAAGGCCGCTTCCATCGCTGACAGTGTCTAGCACACACCCCAGAAAACTTGGCAGCAGGCCCCAGGGCTCTTTCCTCCAGAACTTGTCCCCTTGGAAGGGGCCTGGCCGAGGAGTATGGGCTGGCCAGCCAGCCGGTCGACTTGGGACAAAGGAGGCGAGCCGAGCCATCCTTCCAGTTGCCCTGGGCTTAGCACTGGCCACCTCAGGGAGAGGGCCTCACTGGTGCCCTTCATGGTGGATTTCTCCCCAGAGCCATGGCCTGGGCACTAGGAAGACCAGGCCCTCCTGACTCCAGAGAAGAGGCTGGGAACTGTTGCCAGAAGGGCTTTCCCAGTGTGGCCCCGGCTCCCTGGGCCTGCAGCCTGCTGGGGCCACACTCACTGCTTTGCCATATGCCTGTTTCACTCCTTCTGACTCCACAGAGCCTCTCCTCCACCTGGCTGGAGTCGACAAGTGCAGGCGTGGAGTGAGGCCATGGTTTTGTCTTTCCAGGAAGAAATAAGGCTCGGCATGAAGCAGCTGGCCCAGGCAGAGCCTTGACCTCGCACCTCAGTCCGCCTTTGGCTACCAGGGCCAGACCACCACTTCCAAAGAAGGGAAGCATCCAGCGAGCTGAGTGAAAGTGGTCGGATGGGAGGGAGACAACAGCTGAAGTTAAGTCAAGAAGGGTGGTGTTCCTTCTTCACCTTCAACTGGCCGGTGCAAGAGAGCGCCCCACCTGGTCTGAGCCTCACTGGCTGACAGGGCCTTCACTGTGGACCCCTGAGGCCCAACTTCTGTGCATGCGCCCTTGGCTTGAATGGTTGAACTCAAGCCGCAGGGCTCCGGGAGAGGCCAAAGAATGGTCCACGGGAGAGGTAGGCGAGGTGGGCAGGGTGCGCCTCCCCTCCTCGCCTGAGAGCCCCGAGAGAGGGAGGCACAGTGACAGCCAGAGAGATGGAGAGAGAGAGAGATCCCTGACCTCTCTAGATTTCAGGTTAGAGTTATGGTTCCGTTTAGCTTTGGGGTATGATCAGGTTATTGTTAGGGTTAGTATTACCTAACCGGGGTTAGGGTTAGGGTTAGCGTTAGGATTAGGGTTCTGGGTAGGGTTAGGGTTTGGGCTTGGTACGGGTTTGTTTTACATGTAGGGTTTTGTTTAGAATTTAGGGTTACCGTTAGGGTTAGGATTAGGGTCAGTGGTCGGGTTAAGTTTAGTGTTAGAGTTAGTATTAGGTTTCGAGTTAGAGTTAGAGTTAGTGTTAGTGTTAGTTTTCGAGTTAGGGTCAGGGTTATTGTTTGGTTTCAGTATCGGTTTAGGCTCAGGGTTATGGTCGGGTTAGGCTTTAGGTTAGTGTTAGGGTTCTTGTTATGTTTAGGATTCAGGTTAGGGTTCGGGTTAGGTTTAAGTTTAGGGTTAGTATTAGGATTAGGGTTATGATTAGGTTTCGGGTTCGGGAAAGTCTTAGCTTTAGCATTAGGTTTCTTGTTAGGGTTAGGTTTAGAGTTAGGGCTAGGTTTAGGTTTAGGTTTGAGTTCAGATTATGGTTAGGATTAGTGTTAGGTTTTAGTTTCGGATTAGGGTTAGGGTTAACATTAGGGTTCAATTGAGGGTTAGAGTTAGGGTTAGGGTTATGGCTGGGTTTGGATTAGTGTTTCTGTTAGGGTTAATGTTAACATTAGGGTTAGAATTATTGTTAGAGTTCGGGTTAGGGTTAGGGTTAGCAATAGGGTTCAGGTTAGGTTAATGTTATTTTTAGTGTTAGGGCTAGTGTTTGAGTTAGGGTTAGGGTTAGGGTTCGGTTTCAGGATCAGGTGAGAGTTAGGGTTAGAGTCGGGCTAGGATTAGGGTTATATTTAGGGTTACGGTTCGGGTTAGGGCTGCTGGTAGGGTTAGGGTTAATTTTCCTGCTATGTTTAGAGTTAGGTAAAGTTAGGGTTGTTTTTGGGTTAGAGTTAGGACTAGATTTCGGGTTCATGTTCCAGATAGGGTTAGGGTTATGGTTTTTTTTTTGTTATGGTTAGGATTAGGGTTACTGTTAGGGTTATGTTAACGCTTAGGGTGAGATTAGTGTTTGGTTTAGGGTTAGGGTTAGGCTTTGGGTTCTCGATGGAGTTAGGGTTACGGTCGCATTAGACTTTGGGTTTGTGTTAGTTTTAGGGAAAGGGTTAAGAGTGGGGTTAGAGTCAAGTTTAAGGTTAGGTTAGGGTTATGGTTAGGATTAGGGTTAGGGTTAGTGTTCACATTAGGGTTAGGGTTAGTTTTAGGGGTAGGGTTGGGTTCTGGTTCGGTTTAGGGCTAGGGTTCGGTTTAGGGTTAGCTTTCCGGTTCATGTTCATGTTAGAATTAAGGTTAGGATTAGGGTTACTTTGAGGTTTAGGCTTAGGTTTATTGTGAGGTTTGCCTTCGGATTAGGGTTAGGTTTTGCTTTTGTGTCGGGATAATTTCGGTTCAAGCTTAGCTTCGGATTAGGCTTCGGGTTAGAGTTACTTTTGTGGTCCGGTTTAGGGTTTGGGTTAGGGTTAGGCTTATGCTTAGGGCTAGGTTTAGGGTTAGGGTTGGGTTGGGTTAGGGTTACAGTCAGGGTTCATGTTAGCCTTAGGGTTATGTTTAGTCTTAGAGTTAGTGTTCAGATTAGGGTTAGGATTAGCTTCCCGGTTCGGGTTAGGGTTAGGATTAGCTGTAGGGTTTGGGTTAGGGTTAGGACCTGGGTTCGGGTTAGTGTCGGTTTTAGGTTATGTTTAGTGTTAGGGATAGGGTTAGGGTTGCGATTATGGTTAGTATTAGGGTTAGGGTATGGTTTCGGGTTCAAACATAAATTAAAGTTAGGGTTAGGGTCGGTTAATTTTAGGGTTAGGGTTTGGGTTAAGCTTAGTTTTAAGGGTAGTGTTAGGTTTAGGGTCAGTTTTGGGTTAGGGTTATGGTTATCGTTAAGGTTTGGGTTAGGGTTAGGATTAGGTTGGCTTATGGTTAGGGTTAGGGTTCATGTTAGCGTTAGTGTTAGTGTTAGGTTTAGGTTTAGAATTATTGTTCATATTAGGGTCAGGGTTAGTTTTCGGGTTCAGGTTAGGGTTAGGATTAGCGGTAGGGTTCGTGTTAGGGTAATGGCTAGGTTTCAAGTTAGGGTTACGTTTTGATTAGGGTTAGGATTCGGTTGAGTGTTAGGGTTAGTGTTAGAGTTAGAGTTAGGGTTGTGTTTATGCTTAGGATTAGGTTTAGGATTCGGGTTAGGGTTAGGCGTAGGGTTAGGGCTAGGGTTAGGGTTCAGCTTAGGGTTAAGATTAGAGTGCGGCTTAGTGTTAAGGCTAGTGTTCTAGTTAAGTTTAGGTTTAGTATCATGGTTAGGGTTCAGGTACGGGTTACAGTTAGCTTTAGGTTTCATGTTAATGTACAGTTTAACGTTAGAATTAGGGTTAGGGCTAAGGTTAGGGTTAGGATTGGGTTGGATTAGTGTTAGCATTAGGGTTAGGGTTAGGTTTTGCTTTCGGGTTAGGTTAGATTTAGGGTTCGGGTTCGGGTTAGGGTTAAGGTTACTGCTAGGGTTTGGGTTATGGTTAGGCTTAGAGTTAAGGCTAGGTTTAGGGTTACGATTCCGTTGGGTTAGGGTTTTGGTTAGGCTTATGGTTAGGATTAGTGTTAGGGTTAGGGTTAGGATTGGGATTATGCTTAGGATTAGATTCTGGATTCGGGTTAGGGGTAGGCTTAGGGTTAGAGCTAGGGTTAGGGTTCTGCTCAGGGTTAAGTTTAGAGGGCGGCTTAGTGTTATGCCTAGTGTTCTAGTTAGTTTAATGTTAGTAACATGGTTAGGGTTCAGGTTACGGGTTAATGTTAACAATAGGTTTCATGTTAGTGTACAGTTTAGGGTTAGAATTTCGGTTAGGGCTAAGGTTAGCGTTAGGATTGCGTTGGATTAGTGTTAGCATTAGGGTTAGGGTTAAGTTTTGGGTTAGGTTTAGGGTTCAGGTTATGTTTAGAGTTAGTCAGGGTTTGGGTTCGGGTTCGGGTTAGGGTTACTGCTAGGGTTTGGTTTATGATTAGGCTTAGAATTAAGTCTAGGTTTAGGGTTACAGGTGGGTTGGGTTAGGGTAAGGGTTAGGGTTCTGGTTAGGCTTATGGTTAGGATTAGTGTTAGGTTTCAGGATAGTATTAGGGTGAAAGTTCATGTTAGGGTTAGGGCTAGTGGTCGGGTTAGGGGTTGGTTGGGTTAGGTCTAGGGTTTGGATTAGGTTTAGGCTTAGTTCTAGGGTTAGAGTAAGTGTTCGGGTTAGGGTTAGATTAGGATTGGAGTTCGGCTTAGTGTTAGTATTGGGTTTGGGTTCAGTTTAGGCTTAGCATTCAGGTTAGTGTTCGGGTTAGGGTTAGGGTACATGTTAGGCTTAGGGTTATAGTGTGGGTTAGTATTGTGGTTCGGGTTAGTGTTAGGGTTCATGTTTGGGTTAGAGTTAAGGTTCATGTTCGGGTCAGGGATACATTTCTGGTTAGGGTTTGGGTTAGGTTTAGAATTGGGTTTTGTGTTAGGCTTAGGGTGTGTGTTAATGTTAGTTTTAGGGTTTGTGTTAAGGTTAGGGACAGATTTAGTGTGATGTTTAGGGTTAGGGCCATTGCTAGTGTTAGTGCTAAGGTTAGGATTAGTTCTAGGGCTTGGTGAATTTTTATGGTTCGTTCTAGAGCCAGGGTTAGGGTCAGGTCTAGGACTGATTTTGGGTTATGTCCAGGGCAAGCAGTAGGCTTGGTGTTACAATTAGGGTTAGGGTTATTGTTGGTTAGGGCTAAGGTTAGGGTTAGGGTAAATGTTAGAGTTATGGCCATTGCTAGTGTTAATGCTAAGGTAAGGGTTAGATCTAGTGCTTGGTGAAGGTTTACATTTCCTTCTAGATCCAGGGTTAGGGTCAGGTCTAGGACTGGTTTAGGGTTAGGTCCAGGGCAAAGAGTACGCTTGGTGTTACAATTAGGGTTAGGCTTATTGTTGGTTACGGCTAAGGTTAGTGTTAGGGTTAGTGTAAGGGTTAGGGCCATTGCTAGGGTTAATGTTAAGGTTAGGGTTATGTTTAAGGCTTGGTCAAGCATTAAGGTGTGGGCTAGGGATAGCATTAGCATCAGGTCTAGGACAATGTGAGGGTTAAGTTTAGGGTTAAGGTTAGGTTTAGGGTGAGGTTTACCATTTGGGTCAGGGTTAGTGTTGCTTAGGGTTAGGGTAGGGTTACTCTTAAGGTTAGGGGTGGGTTATGATTAGCTAATTCTGGGTTATGACTAGATAGGGCTAGTATTAGTGTTATGGTTATTATTAGTGATAGGGGAGGTGGTTTAAGTTTCGGTTAAGGTTAGGTTTAACGGTAGGTATAGGATTAGAAATAGGGCTAGATTTTGCGTTAGGACTGGTTTAGGGCTACAGCAATGGTTAGCGTTAGGGTTACGCTTGGGTTACGTGTAGGGTTAAGGTGAAGGTTAGGTGTGGGGGTAGTGTTAGGGTTAGTGTTATGGCAAGAGTTATTGTTAGGGCTGGGATTAAGGCTAGGTTTCATTATTATATTTAGGGTTAGGTTTCTCTTTAAGTTTATGGCTAGATTTATTTTTAGGGTTAGGATGATCCCAACTTTAGCTCTAGGCCTAAGCTTATCACAAACCCTAACACTAGCCCTAGCACTAACCCTAATCGTATGCCTACCCCTAACACTCAGTGTAACTGTAACCCTAAGCCAACTCTAACCCTAACTTTAAACCTAGTCCTAGCCCTAGCCCTAACAGTAACCCTAACACTAGCATAACACTAACTCTAACCATCCTCCTAATCCAAACCAAAGCCCTATGCCTACTACTACCCTTTCCATTGTCCCAACCCTAAGGCACACCCAACACTAACATCAGACACAATCCTAATCCTACCCCTAGCCATAACCTCAAAACCAGCCCCATCCCTGACTCAAACAACCTCGCCTAACACTAATAATAACACTAATCTTAGCCCTATGTAATCATAACCCATCCCTAGCTAATCATAATCCAGCCTTAGCCCTAAGAGTAACCCTACCCTAGCCCTAAACAACACTAACCCTAACCCAAATGGTAAACCTCACCCTAAATCTAACCTTAACCCTAATCCTAATCCTCATATTGTCTTAGACCTGACACTAACGCTAGCCCTAGCCCACACCTTAATGCTTGACCAAGGCTTAGACATAACCTTACCTTAACATTAACCCTAGCAATGGCCATAAACCTAACATTTACCCTAACCCTAACCTTAGCCCTAACCAACAATAACCCTAACCATAATTGTAACACCAAGTCTACTCCTTGCTCTGGACCTAACCCTAAACCAGTCCTAGACCTGACCCTAACCCTAGCTCTAGAGCGAACCGTAAACATTCACCAAGCTCTAGAATTAACCCTAGCCTTAGCACTAACATTAGCAATGGCCCTAACCCTAAACATAACACTAAATCTATCCCTAACCCTAACACAAACCCTAAAACTAACAGTAACCCGCACCCTAAACCCAACCCAAAACCAAACACTAAACCTAACCCAAACCCTAACCAGAACTGTATCCCTGACGCAAACACGAACCATAACTCAAACCCGAACATGAACCCTAACACTAACACGAGCCACAACACTAACCCACATTATAACCCTAAGCCTAACACGTACCCTAACCCTAACCCTAACCCTAACCCTAACCCTAACCAGAACTCTAATCCTAATCTAACCCTAACCCGAACACTTACTCTAACCCTAGAACTAAGCCTAAACCTAATCCAAACCCTAGATCTAACCCAACCAACCCCTAACCCGACCACTAGCCCTAACCCTAACATGAACCCTATCCCTAAGCTTAACCCTAACCCAAACCAAATCGTAACCATAACCGAAAGCATAACCCCACCTTAACGCTAAACGTAACCTGAACCCGAACCATAAGCATAACCTTAACACTAACCCTAATCCTACCCTAACCCTAAACACTAACACTAACACTAACCCTAAATAAAACCTGTGCCCATACCCTAACCCTAACATTAACCATACCCATAACCCTAGCCCTAACCCCAACCCCAACCTGAAACCTAAACCTAACTGTAACCTGAACTCTAACCCTAACACTAACACTAACCCTCAAACAAACCCTAACCCGAACACAAACCTTGGATCTAACTGGAATCCAAACATAAGCCTAACCCTAACCCTAACAGTAACCCTCAGTCTAACACTATCCTGAAACCTAACACTAATACTAACCATAAACCTAACCAGAACCTTAACCCTTACCCTAACCCAACCCAACCCTAAAACTAAACCTAGCCTTAACTCTAAGCCTAACCATAACCTCAACCCTAGCAGTAACCCTCCGCCTAAACCCTAAACTTAACCCTAAACCTAACACTAACCCTAATGCTAACACTAAGCGAACCCAAACCTAACACTAACCTTAGCCCTAACCCTAATTCTAACCCTAAACTTTACACTAACATGAAACCTAATGTTAACCACAAACTGTACCTGAACCCTCACCATGATCCTAAACCTAAACCTAACCAGAACACTAGCCCTAACACTAAGCCACACTCTAACCTTAACCCTAAGCTGAACCCTAACCCTAGCCCTAACCCGAATCCTAAACCTAATCCTAAGCATAATCATAACCCTAACCCTAACACTAACACTAACCATAACGCTCAACCGAACCCTAAGCCTAACCCAAACCCAACCCTAACATGAAACCTAGCCATTACCCTAACACGAACCCTACCGCTAATCCGACCCTAACCTGAACCCGAAACCTAACCCTAAACCTAACCCTAATCTGAACACTAATTCTAAACCTAAACCTAAACATAACACTAACGCTAACATGAACCCTAACCCTAATCATAAGCCAACCAATCCTAACCCTAACCCAAACCTTAACGATAATCCTAACCTTAACACTACCTCTAAACCAATCCTTAACCCAAACCCTAATCCTAAAATTAACCAGACCCTAAACCTAACTTTAATCCAATCTTGAATCCGTAACCATACCCTGACCCTAATCCTAACCATAAAATCAACCTTAACACTAACACTAACACTAACACTAACCCTAATCTTCACCCGAACCCTAACCCTAACCCTAACCTGAAACCAATTCTAACCTGAATCCTAGTCCTAACCCTAACCAGAACCCTACCACTAATCTTAACCCTAACCCGAACCTGAAAGCTAACTCTAACCCTAATATGAACACTAACTCTAAGACTAAACATAACCCTAACTCTAACATGAACACTAACAGTAACCCTAACTCAACCCAACCCTAACCCTAAACCTAACCTTAAGCATAAACCTAACCCTAACCCGGATCACAAAAGTAATCCTAACCCAAAGCCTAATTCGACGCTAACCTTAAACCTAATCTTATCCCGACCCAAAACCTAAACCTAACCCTAATCCGAAGACAAACCTCACCGTAAACCTAAGCCTAAACCTCACAGTAACCCTAATCCTAACCCTAACCCTAGATGAACATGAACTGGAACCGTAACCCTAAACCGAACCTTGCACCTAAACCGAACCAGAACCCAACCCTACCCCTAAAACTAAAACTAACACTAAGGTGAACACTAACCCGAAACCTAACCCTAACTCAAATGCTAACCTGAACCATAACAGTAAACCTAACCTGATACTGACACCAAACACTAACCATAACCGTAAACCAAACACTAACCCTAACACTAAACATAATGTTAACCCTAACCCGAACCTGAACCCAACCCTAACCCTCAATCTAACTGTGATCCTAAACCGAACACTAACTCTAACCATAACCCTAACCTGAACCCTTAAGCCTAAACCTAACCCCAACCCTAACGTTAACCACAAAATGAACCCTAACTGTAACCATAATGCTAACTCTAACATGAACTAACCTTAACCCTAACCCGAACCTGAATCCTAAACTTAACCCTAACTAAAACTCAAATCTAACCTGAACCCAGCCCTATCCCTAATCCAAAACTAACTCTAAACCTAGCCCTAAATCTAAGCTTAAACCTAACCCAAACCCTAACAATAACCCTAACTCGAACCCGAACCCCAAACCTAACTTTGTCTCTAAACCCAACCTTAACCCTTTCCCTAAAACTAACACAAACCCAAAGCCTAATCCAACCGTAACACTAACCCCATTGAGAAACCAAACCCTGACCCTAACCCTAAGCCAAACACTAATCTCACACTAAACATTAACATAACCCTAACAGTAACTCTAATCCTAACCATGACAAAAAAGCAAAACATAACCCTAACTCTATCTGGAACATGAACCCGAAACCCAGTCCTAACACTAACACGAAAACAACCCTGACGTTACCTAACCCTAAACATAACGCGAACATTAAACCTAACCCTACCAGCAGCCCTAACCCTAAACGTAATCCTAACTATAACCATAATCCTAGCCCGAATCTAACCCTAACTCTAACCAGATCCTGAAACCGAACGCTAACCCTAAACCTAATTCGAACACTAGCCCTAACACTAAAAGTAAACCTTACCCTAACCTGAACCCTATTGCTAACCCTAACCCTAACCAGAACTCTAACCATAATTCTAACCCTAATGCTAACACTAACCCTAACCCGAACCCTAATCCAAACCCAACCATAACCCTAACCGTAGCCTTAACTCTAACCCTAAATTGAACCCTAAAGTTAACCCTAACCCTAATCCGAAACTAAAACCTAACCCTAAATCTAACCAAAATCTGAACCCAACTTGAACCCTAAACCTAAACCTATCCCTAACTCTAACCCTAACCCTAACAATAAACCTAACGCTAGGCTAAGACTTTCCCGAACCCGAAACCTAATCATAACCCTAATCTAAATACTAACCCTAAACATAAACCTAACCCGAACCCTAACCTGAAGCCTAACCCGACCATAACCCTGAGCCTAAACTGATACCGAAACAAAACACTAACTCTGATGCTAACCTGAAAACTAATACTAACACTAAACCTAACACTAACCCTAACTCTACTTGAAACCTAATAATAACTCTAATACTAAACAGAACCCAACCACTGACCCTAATCCTAACCCTAATTGTAACCCTAAACTCTAAACCTAACCCTACATGTAAAACAAACCTGTACCAAGCCCAAACCCTAACCCTACCCAGAACCCTAATCATAACGCTAACCCTAACCCCAACCCCAAAGGTAACACTAACCCTAACAATAACCTGATCACACCCCAAAGCTAAAGTGAACTCTAACTCTAACCTGAAAACTAGAGAGGTCAGGGATCTCGCTCTCTCTCCATCTCTCTTGCTCTCTCTGTGTCTCCCTTTGTCGAGGACCTGAGGGGGGGGAGGCGCAACCTGCCCACCTCACCTACCTCTCCCATGGGCCATTCTTTGTCTGGCCACTCCGGGAGCCTTGCGGCTGGAGTTCAACCACTCAGGCCAAGGGCGCATGCACAGCCGTCAGGCCTTAGGGGTCCACAGTGAAGGCCCCACACACCCGTGAGGCTCAGACCAGGTGGGGCACTCTTTTGCGCCAGCCAGGTGAAGGGGAAGAAGGAACACTGCCATTCTTGACTTGGTTTCAGCTGTTGTCTCCCTCCCATCCGATCACTTTCACTCAGCTCGCTGGATGCTTCCCTTCTTTAGAAGTGGTGGTCTGGCCTTGTTAGCGAAAGGCGGACTGGGGTGCGAGGTCAAGGCTCTGCCTGGCCCAGATGCTTCATGCGGGGCCTCATTTCTTCCTGGAAAAACAAAACCATGGCCTCACCCCACGCCTGCACTTGTCAACTCCAGCCAGGTGGAGGAGAGGCTCTGTGGAGTCAGAAGAACTGAAACAGGAATATGGCAAAGCAGTGAGTGTGGCCCCAGCAGGCTGCAGGCCCAGGGAGCCGGGGCAACACTGGGAAAGCCCTTCTGGCAACAGGTCCCAGCCTCTTCTCTGGAGTCGGGAGGGCCTGGCCTTCCTAGTGCCCAGGACATGGTTCTGGGGAGAAATCCACAATGAAGGGAACAAGCGAGGCCCTCTTCCTGAGGTTGCCAGTGCCAAGCCTAGGGCCACTGGAAGGATGGCTCGGCTCACCTGCTTTATCCTAAGTCAGCCGGCTGGCCGGCCGGCCCATACTTCTTGGCCAAGCCCCTTCCAAGGGGACATGTTCTGGAAGAAAGAGCCCTGGGGCCTGCTGCCAAGTTTTCTGGGGTGTGTGCTGGACACTGTCAGAGGTGGAAGCTGCCTTGCAACCAGTGTGTCAGACCTGGGATCTATCTGCCTCCCACACCCGGGTCCCTGAACTGCCCAGGCATCCCGAGGGAGGACGATGGACTTGACAGTGGTGAGAGGGTGGGGGCTGGCAGTTAGCCTTTCCTGGGATGCCCCGGGAGATGGCCTCTGGGTATGGGCTGTCCCTGGCCAAGTCTGAGGGAGGGACCCAGCTCAGGGCTCTCAGGGGCAGAGAGAGAACCCCCTTCCACCCTTTCCCTTAAATTTCTTTTGGCTGGCCAAATCATTAACAGGACAGGTTAGCTGGAGAAAATAACCTCAAGCTTAATAACATGTGTAGATGGGAGAAACAGGGGAAACTGAGTCTCTCAACACAATGGCAGAGTTCTCCTCTTCAATACTATCTTCAGATCAAGACAAAGGAGGATGTTGGGGGTGAGGTTATCAGATTTGAGAGGGGAAGAAGACCATTCTCATGGATAGGGACATGGAAACCTTTGTCTGAAAGTTTTCCCTTGCTCTGGCATCAGGTGCCGAAGGGACAGCATGGAAGTGACAAGGAACCAACCTATCTGTGGTGGGGCTGGCCCAGGGGCAGACATGGGTGTGGCCGGGGGAAGTGGGATGGTGTGTGAGTTGACACCAGTGGTGGAGGCAGTGACTCATAGTTCAGAGAGATCTCTCTCTCTCTCTGTTTCTCTGTGTCTCTCTTTTTCTCCCTCAGGGACCTGAGGAGAGATGTGGACTCAACCTGCCCAACTTGCCTACCTCTCTCATGGGCCCATCTTTCTCTGGCTGCTCAGGGACCCCTGCGGGCTTGGGTTCAATGTGTCAGGCCAATGGCGCAGGAATGGCCACCAGGCGTCGGGGGTCCTCATTGAACGCTTCACCAGCCTGCTGGTCTCTGACCAACTGGGGCGCTCTCTCGCACCTGCCACGTGCAGGTGAAGAAGGAACGCTGCCCTTCTTGACTTGGTTTCAGCTGTTGTCTCCCTCCTATCCCCCCACACCCACTCAGCTCGCCAGCCACTTCCCTTCTTTGGAAGTGGTAGTCTGGCCCCGGCTGCCAAGGCGGACTGGGGTGCGAGGTCAAGGCTCTGCCTCAGCCAGCTTTTTCGTCCCAGGCCTCATTTCTTCCTGGAATGACCAAACCATGTAATCACCGCCCCCCCCGCACTTTTCAATTCCAGCCAGGTAGTGGAAAGCATCTGTAGAGTCACAATTGCGGAGACAAGCATATGGCAAGGCAGTGAGTTTGGCCCCAACAGGACGGAGGCCTAAGGATCTGGGGCCAACCTTGGTGTGCCCTTCAGGCGACAGGTCCCAGCCTCCTCTCTGGAGTAGTGAAGCCCTGGCCGTCTAAGTGCTCAAGGTTAGGGTTAACCCTAACCTTAACCGTAACCGAACCCAGAACCCAAACCCTATCCATAACTCAAACCCTAACCTTAACTCTAAACCTAACACTAACACTAACCCGCATGCTAATACTAAGCCTAAACTGAACCCTAACCCTAAATACAACACTAACTGAAAAAAACCCTAAATCTAAACTGAACCTGAAACCTAACCCTAACCCTAAACAGAACCCAAAACATAGCCTAAATCTAACACTGACCCGGCCTACCTGTAACCCCAAACTGAACCGACCTCTAGTGATAACCCTAACCTTTACCAGAACCCTCACCCTTAGCGTAAACAGAACAGTAACACTAACCCGTGCCTGAATGCTAAGTCTAAACGGTACCGAAAACCTAACGGTAACCTTAACTAGAGCCTGAATGCCAGCTCTAAACTGAAACGGAAACCTAACCCAAACCATAAAGCTAACCCGAACACTAAGCCTGTCCCTAATACCTAACCCGAATGCAATCCTAACTGTTAACTGAAACTGAATCCTAACCCTAACCCTAACACTAACCAGAATAGTAATGCCTCGCCCTAAACAGAACCCTAATGCTAACTCTAACCCCAACAGTAACACTAACCTTAACCCTAACCTGATCATAACCCTAACCCTAAACTGAATCCGAACACTAACATAACATGTAGCTGAATCCTAACCCAAACCCTAACCAGAAACCTAACACCAACAATAAACCTAACCTTAATCTCAACCCTAACCCTAACCCTAACACTAACCATAACATTAACACGAATCATTAACCTATCCATAACCTGAGGCATAAACCTAACCATAACCTTAACCCTAAACTTAATCCTAATGCTAAACCTAACCTGAACCCTAGTGCTAACGCTAACAAGAAGCCTAACCCTAACCCTAACCCTAACTGGATCCCGAACCCGAACCGAACCCTAACCCAAATCTGAACACTAACTATAACACTAAACCTAAACCTAAGCAAAACCATAAGCCTAACCAGAACCCTAACGTGAACTCAACCCTAGCCCTAACCTGAAACCAAACCCTGAATCTAACACTAAACGTAACCTGAAACTGAAGCCTAACCTTAACACTCACCCTATCCCTAAACTTAACCTAAACCATAACCCTAATCCTAACCATTAATCTAACTTAACCCTAATCCTAAAGTGAAAGCTAACTCTAACCCTAACAGTATACTTAACATGAACCCTAACCCTAACCCCAAACCTAACCCTAAAACTCTACCTACCAATAACCCTAACAAGAATGCTAACCCTAACCCACCTGAACCCTAACACTAAAGTTAACCCTAACTCAAACCCCAACCCGAACCCTAACCCTAACACTAACCCGCACCATAACCGTAACCGGTACCCTAAATCTAACCCAAAACCTAACCCAAAACCTAACCCTAAACCGCATTTGAACCCAATTACTAACGCGAATCTGAACCCTAACCCTAACATAACTCTAAACTGAACCCTTAGCCTAACCCTAAAACTAACCCTAAACCTAAAGCAAACACTAGCTCCAACCCAACTAAACCCTAACCCGAACATTAACCCTAAACCTAACCAGAACTCTAACCCTAAGCATAATCCTAACTCAAACCCTAACCTGAACCAAATGGTAACTGTAACCCAAAGCATGACGCCATCCTAACATTAAATGTAACCCAAACCCGAACCCGAACTCTAACCCTAACACTAACCCTAATCTAACCTTACCCTAAACCTAGCCATAAACCTTAGCCTAACCATAACCCAAACCATAGCAGTAACCCTATCACTAATCCGAACGGCAACCCTAACACTAAAACTTCCTAGATCCCCAAAACGAAGCCTAACGCCAACCCTAGCCCAACAATAACCCTAACACTAATCATAAACCTAACCTTAAACCCTAAGACTAACTTTAAGCCTAAAGAAAACTGGTGCTGGCCCTGACCCAAACACTGACCAGACCCCTAACCCTAGCTTTAACCACACCCCAACCCTAAACCCTAACCTGAACCCTAACCCAGACCCTAACCTGAACCCTAACACTAACACTAACCTGAACCCTAACCTTAAAACTAACTGTAACCCAAACAGAGCCTAAGTGTAACCCTAACAGTAACCTTAACCATAACCCTGTCCTGAAACCTAACACTAATCCTAACCCTAACCCTAACCCTCACCCTAACCTGAACCCTAACCCTAAACCTAACCGGAACCCAACCATAACCATAAACCTAACCCTAAGAGTAACCATATCCCTAACCCGAACCCGAACCCGAACCCAACTCTAAAACTAACCCTAGGCCTAACCCTAACACTAACTCCTACCGGAACACTAACCCTAGCCCTAAACTTAATCCGTACCCTAACCCTAATCCTAACCTGAAGCCTAACCCGAGCCTAACCCTAACCATAACCAATCCCTAACCTGAAATGGAATCCTCACACTAATCCAAACACTAACCCTAAAACTAAACTTAACCTTATACCTAACCCTAACCCAAACTGTAAGGCTTACCCTAACACGAAACCTAATCAAAACCCTAACCTGAAGTCGAATCATAAAACTAACCCTAACTCTTACTCTAACTCTTACTCTGACTCTAAACCTAACCTGTACCCTAACCCTAACACTAACCTTAACCCTAACCTTAATCCTCAACTGAAACCTAAACTTAACACTAAACATGAACCTAATCTGAACCCTAACCTGAACCCAAAACCAAACATAAACCGAACTCTAGCCTTAACACTAACCTGAACACTATCGCTATCCCTAACCCTAACCAGAAACTGAAAACTAACCATGACACAAACACTAACCCAAACGCTAACCCTAACCCTAACCCAACCAAAGCCTAAGAGTAAACCTAGCCCTAACCCTAAGCCTAACCATAACTCGAACTCTAACAGCAACCCTAACCCTAACCATAACCATAACCCTAAATGTACCCTAACCCTAACCTAAACTTGAACCCTAATGCTATCTGTAACCCAACCCAACCCTAACCCTAACCCTAGCGCTAAGCCGAAGCCTAACCCTAACCCAAACCCTAACACTAACCTCAATCCTAACCCAAACCCGAACCCTAACCCTAACCCAGTCCTAGCCCTAACCCTAACAATCTCTAACCCTAACCCAAACCAACCCTAACCCTAACCCTAGCACTAAACCGAAGCCTAATCCTAACTTCAACCACAACCCTAATAGTAACCTGAAACCAAACTCTAACCCTAACCCTCACCCTAACCGTTAACTAAACTGAACTCAAAACCTAACCCTGACACGAAGCCGACCCGACAATAACCGAAACCCTAACACAATCCAGAACCCGAACCCTAACCCTAACCCTAATCCGAACACTAACCTCTCCCTAAATGTAACACTAACAATAACTGTAACCCTAATCCTAACCCTAAACATAACCCGAAACGTAACACTAATACTAACCCGAACAAGAACTTGAAACCTAAACCTAACCTGAACCCCAGATCTAACCCTATAGCTAACCATTATCCTAACACGAATATTAACCCTAACATTATCAGAAACCCTAACCTGAACCGTAACCCTAACCCTAACCCGACTCCTAGCTCGACACTAACCCTAACCCTAACATTATCTTGAAGCTGAACCCTAACCATAACACTAACCTGAACACTAACTCTAACACTAAACCCAATCCTAACCCTAACCCCAACTCTTAAACTAACCTTAAACCTAACACTACACCGAACCATAACCCTAAATCCAGCCCTAATTCTAACCCTAACCCTAACCCGAATCCAACCCTAACCCTAACCTTAGCACTAACCCGAACACTAAAGCTAAGGCTAACCCTAAACCGAAACTGAAACCTACCATAACATTAATCCGAACACTAAACATAACCCTATACATAACCCAACTCCAACCCTAAACTGAAGGCAACCGTAATCCTAACCCTAACGTGAACCCTAATGCTAAAGCTAACCCTAAACCAAACCTGAAACATAACCATAATCCTAATCCAAATACTAACACTAAAACTAAACTTAATGCTAACCCAAACCATAGCCCTTATCCTAACATGAATCCTAACCCTAACTCTAACTCGAAATCAAACCATAATACTAAACCTAAGCCTAAACTTAACATTAACCCTAAGCCTAACCCTAATCCTAACCTGAAACCTAACCCTAATGTTAACACTAACCAGAACCCGAATCCTAGCCGTAACGTGAACACTAATGCTAAATCTAATCCGAACCCGAACCTGACTCCTAACCATAACCCGAACCCTATCCCTAACCAGAACACGAACCCAACCATAGCCCTAAACCTAACCCTAATCCTAACACGAACCGTAACCCTAACTCGTACCCTAAACCGATCCCTAACACTAACCCTTACCTGAAGACGGACCCGACCCTAACCCTAACCCTAACCCTAACCCTAACACTAACCCTAACACTAACACTAACACTAACTCTAACTCTAACACTAACCAGACCACTAAACCTAACCCTAACCCTAACCTGAACCCTAGCACGAACCTTAAACTAAAGCTAACCTGACCACTGACCTGAGGGCTAACTCTAACCCTAAACCTAAACCAAAAAAGTACACGAACCCTAACTCCAACCCTAACCAGAACCCTAACCCTAACCCTAACCCCAACCCTAACCCTAACACTAACCCTAAACTAAACCCTAACCAGAACCATAACCCTAACCCTAACAATAACCCGAACGTTAACCCTAATGGGAAGGCAACAATAGCCCTAATTCTAAGCAAACAGTAACACTTACCCTAAGCCTAACCATAACTCAATCCCTAACCCTAACTCTAACCCTCACCCAAAGCCTAACCCGACCATAACACTAACCAGAATCCTAAGCCTAACCTTAACCCCAATCCTAAATATAACCCTAGCCATAAACCAGCCTGAACTGTAACCTGCACCCTGACCCTAACCCTAAGCGGAACCCAACCATAACCCTAACCCTAACCCTAACCCTAATCCGAATCCGAAAGCTAACCCTAAACCTAAGCCTGACCCTAACCCTAACCCTAACCCTAACCCCAACCCTAACCCTAAACCTAAACCAAACCAGTACACAAACCCTAACCTGAAACCTAAGCCAAACCTTAACCCTAACCCGAACCCGAACCCGAACCCTAATCCTAACCCTAAACCTAACCCGATCCCTAACCCAAACTCTAAAACGAACCTTAACCCGAAAGCTAGTAATGATTCACACTTGGATACAAAGACGTTTCTTTCTGTCAACTTACAAACCGAGAGAAGAAAGTGTGTTCTCCAAGGAATTTGAGAGTGTTCCTGTCTCTAGGAACTCCACGGCCTTGTTTCCAAACCTCCTTTCGGATGGTGATCATTAGCAGGTGGAAGGAAGGGAGATAGGGCATGAAGGTACTTCCAGGAATGGATGTTATGCATAGTTTAACTCAGCTGTAGTAGTGATTGCCCCTCAGATACCAAGATGTTTCTTACCATCTTCTCACAAAGCCAGGATAAGAAAGTGCCTTCTCTAAGGAATTTGACTGAGATTCTGTCTCAAGGCCCTACATGGTGCTGTGCACAACTTTCTTTGGGAAGGCCATCCTTAGGAGCTGGAAGGAAAGGAGATTGGGCATGAAGTTACTTCCAGGAATGGCTGGTATCCATCATTTCACTCAGCTCTAGTAGTGATTTCCACAAAGATAGAAAGATGTTTGATAACATATACTTACTGTCCAGATTAAGAAAATGCCCGGTCTAAGGCAAGTGAGCGAGATTCTCTCTGAAGGCCCTATGTGGGCCTGTGTAAAACCTTTTTGGGAAGGCGATTTTTAGGATTGGGAAGGAAAAGAGATAGGGCATGAAGTTACTTCCAGGAATGGGTGCTATACATAGTTTATCCGAGTTGTAGTAGTGATTGCCACTCAGATACAAAGATGTCTCTTACCATCTAAATACAAGCCAGGATAAGAAAGTGTTTTCTCTAAATCATGTGAGTGAGATTGTCTCTCAAGGCCCTTCACGGGCCTGTGTAAACCTGCTTTGGTAAGGCGATCCTTTTACACTGGAAGGAAGGGAGATCTGGCAAGAAGTTTTTTCCAGGAATGGGTGTTATACATAGTTTAACTCAGCATCAGTAGTGATTGTCACTCAGATAGGAAGATGTTTCTTTCCATCTACTTACAAGCCGAGATAAGAAAGTGCCTTCCCTAAGACATGTGTGTGAAATCCTCTCTCAAGGCCCTCCATGGCCCTGTGCACAACCTGGTTTTGGATGGCGATCTTTAGGAGCTGGGGAAAGGGAGACTGGGCACCAAGTTGTTTCCAGGAATGGGTCTTATACATAGTTTAACTCAGCTGTAGTAATGATTGCCACTCACAAACAAAGATGTTTCTAGCCATCTACTTCCAACCCAGGATAAGAAATTCCATTCTCTAAGCCATTTGAGAGTGATCCTGTGTCAAGGCACTACATGGCCCTGTTTCCATACCTGCTTTGGGAAAGTGATCCTTTGGACCTGGAAGGAGGGAGATTGGGCACATAGTAATTTCCAGGAATGGGAGTTATACTTAGTTTAGCTCAGCTGTAGTAATGCCTGCCACTCAGATACAAACATGCTTCTAGCCATCTACTTAGAATGTAGTATGAGAAAACACACTCTCAATGGCTTATGAGTGAGATGCTGTCACAAGACAATACACAGTCCTGTTTCCAAACCTGCTTTGAGAAGGCAATCCTTAGGAGTTGGAAGGAAGGGAGATTGGGTACTAAGTCATTTCCAGGAATGGGTGTTATACTTAGTTTAGCTCAGCTGTAGCAATTCTTGCCACTCAGATACAAACATGTTCCTAACCATCTACTTAGAATCCGCTATCATTAAGTGTGTTCTCTATGGCTTGTGAGTGAGATTGTCTCAAGGCACTACATGGTCCTCGTTCCATACCTTCCCTAGGAAGGCGATCCTTATGTAACGGAAGGAAGGGATATTGGGCCTGAACTTCGTTCCAGGAACTGGCGTTATCCATAGTTTAACTCAGCTGTAGTAGTGATGCCACTCAGATAGAAAGATGTTTCTTACCATCTACTTACAAATCGGGATAAGAAAGATCCTTCTCTAAGACATGTGCGTGAGATTCTCTCTCAAGGCCCTACATGGCCCTATGCAAAACCTGTTTTGGGAAGGCAATCCTTGGGAGCTGGAAGGAAGACAGATTGGGCATGAAGTTACTATCAGGAATGGTTGTAATACATAGTTCAATTCAGCTGTAGTAATGAATGCCTCTCAGATACCAAGCTGTTTCATACCATCTACATTCAAACCCGGAAAAGAAATTGTGTTCTCCAAGGCATTTGAGAGTGATCCTGCCTCAAGGCCCTACATGGCCCTGTTTACAAGCCTGCTTTTGGAAGGAGATCTGTAGCAGCAGGAAGGGAGATTCGGCATGAAGTCATGTCTAGAAACAGGTGCTATACATAGGTTAGCTCAGTTGTACTAACGATTACCACTCATATAGCTACTTGTTCCTAGACTGTTACTTATAAGATGGTTCAGAAAGTGCCTCATCAAAGGAGTATGAGATTCGTTCTCAGGGCACAAAATGGCATTATGCTCCAAACCGGGTTCAGGTTTTTCACCATTACAAGATGGAAAGAAGAGAGGTTAGGCACAAATTTATTTCCAGGAATGGGCGTTACACATACTTTTGGTAAGCTGTCGGAAGATTGCCACTCATATACAAACTTGCTCATGGACTTCTACTTAGAAGCCTGCATCAGAAATTTCCTTCTCAAAGGAATGTAAGATTAATTCTCAGGTCCAGAAATGGCATTATTTTCCAATTATGTTCCTGGGTGAGCAAAGTGATCCTTACAACATGGGAGGAAGAGAGATTATGCACAAAGTTGTTTCAGGGATTAGGTGTTATACACCTTATAAATCCGCTTTAATAATGATTGTCACTCATTTACAAACTTGTTCCTGCATATCTGCATATAGGTTGGGATTAGAAAGTGCCTTCTCATAGGAATGTGAGATACCTTCTCAGGGTCCGAATGCCAATATGTTCCAAAACATTTAGGTTGGTGATGCTTACGAGCTGGAAGGAAGAGAGATTGGGCACCAAGTTATTTTCAAGAATAGGTGATATATATTTCATCTCTGCTGTAGTAATGATTGCCACTCATATTCAAACTTGCTCCTAGACATTTACTTACAAACCAGGATCAGAAATTGCCTTCTCAAAGAAATGTGAGATTCGTTCTCAACGGCCAAATTGGCATTATTTACCAAACCTCGTTTTGGGTTGTGATCCTTACGTGATTGAAGGAAGCGAGATAAGGCACAAAGTTATTTCCTGGAATGGGTGTTATACAAAATAAAGCTCACCTCTACTAATAATTGAAACTCATATAGCAACGTTTTGCTAGACATCTACTTAGAGCCTTCTCAAGGGAATGTGAGTTTTGTTGTCCAGGTGCGAAATGACAATATGTTCGAAATCTGGTTTAGGTTTCTGATCTTTATGAGATGGAAGGAAGAGAGATTAGGCACAAAGTTACTTCCAGGAATGGGTGTTATGTGAAGTTCACCTCAACTGTAGTAATGATTGCCAATCATATACAAACTTGTTCCTAGACATCTACGTAAAAGCCAGGATCAGAACATTCTTTCTGAAAGCAATGTGAGACTCCTTCTTAAGGACTGAAATGGCATTATGGTCCAAATCAGGTTTAGGTTTGTGATCCTTACGAGATGGAAAGAAGAGAGACTAAGCACAAAGTGATGTCCAGGAATGGGTGTTACACCAAGTTTGTCAGCTGTAGTAATGACAGTCACTCCTATACAAACTTGTTCCTAGATATCTACTTAGAAGCTGATATCAGAGAGTGTGTTCGCAAAAGAATGTGAGATTCCTTCTAAAGGCCTGAGAGGGCACTATGTTCCAAACCTGGTTGACGAAGGTGGTCCTTACGAGCCGGAATGAAGAGAGTTTGGGCATGAAGTTATTTCCAGGAATGGCTGTTAGTCACAGTTTAGCTCAGCTGTACTAATGATTGCCAAACAAAACTTGTTCCTACATTTCTACTTAGAAGCCGGGATAAGAAGGGTCCTTCTGAAAGGAATATGAGGTTCCTTCTCTTTTTTCTTTGTGAGGAAGATCAGCCCTGAGCGAACGTCCATGCCAATCCTCCTCTATTTGCTGAGGAAGTCTGGCCCAGACCTAACATCCATCGCAATCTTCCTTCACTTTATGTGGGATGCCACCACAGCATGGCCAGACAAACTATGTGTCGGTGTGTGCCCGGTATCCAAAAGCGGGCCACCAGCAACAGAGGGTGCACACTTAACCACTACACCATGGGGCTGGACTCTATGAGGTTCCTTCTCAAGGCCCAAAATACCATGATGTTCCAAAAATGGTTGAGCAAGCTGATCCTGATGAGATAAAGGAAGAGAGATTAGGCACAAAGTGATTTCCAGGAATGGCTGTTATACATACTTTAGCTCCTGTCGTCATGATTGCCACTCATATGCAAAATTGTTCACAGAACAAGTTCCCTACATAGAGGTTGGGAACACAAAGGGCCTTCACAAAGGAATGTGACTTTCCTTCTCAGGGCCCAAAATCACAATATGTCCCAAACCTGGCTTAGGTTTGTGATCCTTACTGGATGGAAGGAAGAGAGATTGGGCACAATGACATTTTCATGAATGAGTTTTCTACATAGATTAACTCAGGTGTAGTAATGATTGCCACTCATATACAAACTTGTTCCTAGACATCTACATAACCCCAGGATCAGAAAGCAACTTCTCAAAGGAATGTGATAGTCCTTCTGAAGGTCTGAAACAGCAATATGTTCCAAACTTGGTCGAGGAAGGTGGTACTTACGAGCTGGAAGTAAGAGAGATTGAGCATGAAGTTTTTTTCCAGGAATTGATGTTATTCATAGAATAGCTCAGTTGTACTAACGATTGCCACTTATATAGAATCTTGTTCCTGGACATATACTTAGAAGCAGTGATCAGAAAGTGCCTTCTTAAAGGAATATGAGATTCTTTCTCAAGGCCGGAAATGGCAATATGTTCCAAACGTGGTTGAGGAAGGTGGGCCCTATGATCTGGAAGGAAGAGAGACCGACACGAAGTTATTTTCAGGAATAGGTGTTATTCATAGTTCATCTCAGTTGTAGTAATGATTCCACTCATATACAAACTTGTTTCTAAGGATCTACTTAGAAGCTGGGATCAGAAAGTTCCTTCTCAAGGTAACGTGAGATTCCTTCTCAAGGCCCGACATGGTATTACATTCAAAACCTTGCTTAGAAATGTAATCCTTCAGAGCTGGAAGGAAGAGAGATGGGGTAGGAAGTTATTTTGAGGAATGGTTCTTATATATAGTTTAGCTCAGCTGTAGTAATGATTGCCACTCATTTAGAAACTCGTTACTAGACATTTACTTCCAAGCCGAGATCAGAAAGTGCTTTCTCAAAGGAGTGTGAGATTTGTTCTCAAGGGCCTGAAATGGCATTATGTTCCAAACCTGATTTAGGTTTGTGATCCTTACGAGATGGAAGGAAGAGAGAAGCACAGCTCTATTAGTGATTGCCACTCACATACAAACTTGAACCTAGACGTCTACATACATGCTGTGATCAGAAACTGCTGTCTCAAAGGAATGTGAGATTTCTTCTCAGGGTCTGAAATGGCAATATGTTCCCAACTTGCTTGAGGAAGGTCTTCATTACGAGCTGGAAGGAAGATAGATTGGGCATGAAGTTATTTTCAGGATCGGGTGTTATTCAAAGAATAGTTCAGTTGTAGTAACGATTGCCACTTATATAGAATCTTGTCCTGGACATCTACTTAAAAGCAGGGATCAGAAAGTGCCTTCAAAGTAGTGTGAGATTCATTCTCAAGGCCTGAAATGGCATGATGCATGAAACTTGGTTTATATTTGTGATCCTTATGAGATTGAAGGAGGAGAGATGAGGCAAAAAGTATTATCTGGAATGGTTGTTATAGACAGTTGAGCTCAGATCTAGTAATGATTAACACTCATATACATACTTATTCCTAGACTTCAACATTCTGGACAGGATCAGAATGTGTCTTCTCAAAGGAATATGAGATTCCATCTCAAGGAGTGACATGGCAATATGTTCCAAACCTGGTTTAGCTTTGTGATCCTTATGAGTTGGAAGGAAGAGAGATGAGGCACAAAGTTATTTTCAGGAATGGGTATTATACACAGCTTAGCTCAGCTGTAGTAACGCCTGCCACTCATATACAAACTTGTTCCTAGACATCTACTTCCATTCTGGGATCAGAAATTGCCTTCTCAAAGGAATGTGAGAATCCTTCTCAGGGCCCAACAAGGCAATATGGTCCAAAACTGGTTTAGTTTAGTGATGCTTAGTGCTAGAATGAAGAGAGTTTTTACATGAAGTTATTTCGTGGAATGGGTATTATAAATCATTTTACTCAGTTGTAGTACTGATTGATGCTCCAACTTGTTCCTAGACATCTACTTACAAGAAGTTATCAGTAAGTGTCATCACAGAGGAATGTGAGATTTGCTCTCAACGACCAAAATAGCATGATGTTCTAAACCTGGTTTAGGAAGGTGATTCTCACTAGCTGAAATGAAGAGCGAGTGAGCACAAAGATACCTCCCGGGATGGGTATTTTATACAGATGAGCACAGCTGTAGTGATGATTGCCACTCATATACAAAGTCGTTTCTAGACATTTGCTAACAAGCCTGGGTCAGAAAGTTCCCTCTCAAAGGAATATGAGATTCAGTCTCAAGGCCTGAAGCTGCATTCTGTTATATACCTGTTTTAGGTTTCTGATCTTTATGAAATGGAAGGAAGAGATAGTGGGCATGAAGTTATTTCCAACAATCGCTGTTATAAATAGTTCAGCTAAGTTCCAGTAATCTTTGAATCTCATTTACTAACTTGTTCCTAGAGCTCTACTTAGAACCTGGGATCAGAAATTGCCTTCTCAAAGGAATGTGATATTCCTTCTCAAGGCCTGAAATGGCAATATGTCCCCAACCTGGTTAAGGAAGGTGGACCTCATTTGCTGGAAGGAAGAGAGACAGGACACGAAGTTATTTCCTTAGTTGTTACTGGCAAAAGTGCCTGAGCAGTGGTATTTTGTCTTTGCATTGAGAAGGCAGCCTCAGTGCAGGCAACGAACCAAAAGGAAGAAAAGGCACTTTCCATTATGATCCTCAAAAACTAAATGGAAATGTTTTTCTCCACAGAGTATGTTCATTAGATGGATACAATAGATATTCTCTCCCAGCTACAGTGGAAAGTTTAAAAGCTCTCAGGGGTAGATGTTCCTTAAACGTACTTGTAAGCAGAGTTAATCAAGAACTTGCTGGCGTTACATGGGAGAGAATTCTCTTTTTTTTTTTTGTGAGGAAGATAAGCCCTGAGGTAACATCCGATGCTGATCCTCCTCTTTTTTGCTGAGAAAGTTTGGCCTTGAGCTAACATCTGTGCCCATCTTCCTCTACTTTATATGGGACTCCATCACAGCATGTCCTGGCAAGCAGTGCGTTGGTGCGTGCCCAGGGTTAGGTAACTGAAAACCCCAGGCCACCAACGTGGAGTGTGCACACGAAACCATTTGCGCCACCAGGCAGGCCCCAGGGAGAAAATTCTTAAGTAAAACTCATTAACAGCAATTTTGGGAGAGGCAATTTTCAGGATAGTCTTCTACAGATGCAAGCAAGAATTTTGCTCCAGACTGACCTTTCCTTTTGCAGATGCTATAGATAATATCTCCCAAGTGTACTGAAATTTTAAAACCTCTCATATGAAGATGTTACTTACAATTATTGGGTACCTGTGTTAAACAAAAATGTTCGTCATGATATGCTAGTGAGACCCTGAATGTAGTTTGAACTGGAGTGTATTCAAATTCTCAAGATGATCCTAAACAGCTACAAGGAGGAGTTTCTCTGAAGAGGCAACTGTCATCGAATGGATGGTAAGGATCATCTGCATCACCTGTAGTGATAGCTCTCCTAGTAAGATGATCCTGAAAACTACTGGCAAACTTGGTTGCTTAGTGGTGTTTTGTCATTCCTTTGGGAAGACAGCCTCAGTGCAGGCAATGAATGGCAAAGAGGAAAAGGTACTGAACCACATCATCCAAAAATCTACAAGGAAGAATTTTTCTGCACAGCGTACGTTCATGTACTGGATGTTATGGATATTGTGTCCCAGCTGCGGTGGAAAGTTTAAAAGCTCTCAGAGGCAGATCCTGGGGAAAGCTACTTGCAATCTGAGTTCAGCAAGGTCTTTCTTTCATTAAATAGGGAGAGAATTACTAAGTGAATGTTGTTAACTGCAAGGATGCAAAGGAAATTTTCAGGATAGTCCTATACTGATATTAGCAAGAAACTTTCTCTACAATGATCTTACTTTTTATAGATGTTATAGATACTCCCATCTGTACTGAAATTTTAAACCCTCTCATATGAAGGTATTCCTAACAGATATTAGCAACCTGTGTTAAACAATAGTGTTGATAATGATATGCTAGTGAAACCGTGAAGGTAGACTGAACCACAATGTTTTTAATGTCACTCATGAGTATGATTCTAAACAGCGACACGTAAAGATATTCTTCACACGGTACTTTCGTTGAATGGATGTGATAGAGTTTCTTCCCTGGTTGTGGTGACAATTTTAACATCTCATAAGAATGTGTTCCTAGCAGCAACTGGCAAAATAGGTTTACAGTAGTGTTTTGTCTTTAAGTTGTGGAGGAGACCTGAGTGCAGGCAATGAACTGCAGAGATGAAAAGGCACTTTGTAAGATGATCTTAAAAAGCTAAAAGGACGTATGTTCCTCCACAGAGTACTTACATGGAATGTATGGTGTAGATATTCTGTCCCAGCTGCAGTGGAAAGTTTAAAAGCTCTCAGAGGCAGATCTGCTGAAATCTACTTGCCATCTGAGTTCAGCAAGATCTTTCTTGCCTTACCTGGGAGTGAATTCCTAAGTGCAGGTCGGGAACTGCAATGGTGGAAAAGGCAATTTTCAGGATACTCCTATACAGATACAACCAAGCGATTTTCTCCACACTGAACTCTCATTTCATGGATGTTATAGATACTCTCTCCAGCTGTACTGAAAATTTAAAACCTCTCATATGAAGATGTTACTAACAGATATTGGCAACCTGTGTTAAGCACTAGTGTTCATCATGATATGTTAATGATACCCTAAATGCAGGCTGAACTGCAGTGCCTTTAAAGTCATTCATGAACATAATCCTAAGCAAGTACAAGAAGAGGTTTTCTTCACGGTATATTTTCATTGAATGGATTTGGTAAAGCTTCTTTCCGAGGTGTGTTGAAATGTTGAAACTCTCAAAGGAAGGTGTTCCTAACAGCTACTGGCAGAGTAGGTTTAGCAGTAGTGTTTTCTCTTTAAATCAGGGAGGAAACGTGAGTGCAGGCAATGAAATGCAAAGATGAAAATGCAATTGACAATATGATCTGAAGAAGCTAAAAGCAAGTGTTTTCCTCCACATGGTACTTACATGGAATGGATATTATAGATAAGTTCTCCCAGCTGCAGTGAAAATTTTAAAAGCTCTCAGAAGATCATTCTTAAAGGATCCTGCAAGCTGAGTTCAACAAACGCTTTCTTGCTTTACTTTGGCGAGAGAGCTGAGTGAAGGCCATTAAATGCAATGAGGGAAAAGGCAATTTGCATGATGAACGTACACAGTTACACGAACGAGATTTTCACCAAACTTGTCTTTCATGTTATGGATGTTATAGATACTCTCTCCCAGCACTACTGAAATTTAAAACCCCTAAGATGAAGATGTTGCTTTCAGATATTGGCCACCTGTCTTAAGCAATATAATTCATCATGAGATGCTAGTGGGAACCTGACTAGAGTTTGAACTGCAGTCCATTAAAAGTCTCTTCTGAAGATGACCCTTAACAGCCACAAGCTGGAGTTTCTGTGAAGTGTCAACTTTCTTTGAGTTGATCATAACAATAATCTGCACCACCTGTAGTGATCGTTCGAAAGCTCTCCTAAGAAGATGCTCTGATGGTTACTAGCAAAGGTGATTGAGCAGGAGTGTTTTGTATTTCCATTGGGAAGGGAGGCTCAGTGCAGACAATGAACGACAAAGAGGAAAAGGCACTTTAATATATGATCCTAAAAAGCTAAAAGGAAGAATTTTTCTCCACAAGATACATTCCTGAAATGGATGTTATAGATATTCGCTCCCCGCTGCAGTGAAAAGTTTAAAAGCTCTCAGAGGGAGAGCCTCCTTAAAGATACTTCCAAGCTGAGTTCAGCAAATATTTTTTACCTGACTTGGGAGAAAGAGCACGGATGAAGGTTATTTATTGCAACGTTGGAAAAGGCAATTTTCAGAATAGTCTTATACACATACACACAAAAGATTTTCTCCATACCTGAATTTCAATTGATGGATGTTATAGATACCCTTTGCCAGCTGTACTGACATTTGAAAACCACTCATATGAAGATGTTACTTACAGATATAGGCCACATGTGTTAAGCTATAATGTTTGTCATGATATGTTCATGAGAGCCTGAAAGTGGATTGAACTGTAGTGTATTAAATATCTCTCCTCAAGATGATCCTAAACAGCTACTATCAGGAGTTTTTCTGAAGATTCAACTTGAATGGAATGGATGTTAGATATAATCAGTAAAACCTTTAGTAATACTTTGAAAGCTCTCATACGAACCTGTCCTTACAGCTACTGGCAAAATTGGTTGAGCAGTGGTGTTTTGTCTCTATACAGTGAAGGAAACATCATTGCAGGCAATGAACAGCAAAGAGGAAAAGGCAATTTAACATATGATCCTAATATCTAAAAGGAGGACTTTTTTTGCACAGAGTATGTTCCCGGAATGGATGTTGGAGATAGTCTCTCCCAGATGTAGTGAATTGTTTAATAGATCTCAGAGGAAAAACCTCCTCAGAGATACTTGCATACTGAGTTCCGCAAACATTTTCTTGCATGTCTTGGGAGAGAGATCCTGAGTGAAAGTCGTTAACTGCAAAGAGGGAAAAGGCAATTTGCAAGAAGATTCTATATAGATGCAAGGATGAGATTTTCTCCACACTTGACTTTCATTTTATGGATGTTATAGATACTCTCCTCTAGCTGCAGTGAAACTGAAAAACCTCTCATATGAAGATGTAACCTATGATATTGACCACTTGTGTTAATCAATAGTGTTCATCATAATATGCTACTCAGACCGCGAATGCAGATTGAACTGCAGTAATTAAAAGACTCTTCTCAAGATGATCCTAAACACCTACAAGCAGGAGTTGCTCTGAACAGTCAACTTTTATTGAATGGATGGTAATGATCATCTGCACCACCTGTAGTGATAGTTGGAAAGCTGTCATAGGACGTTGTTCCTAACAGCTACTTTCAAACTTGTTTGAGCAGTGGTGAGTTGTCTTTCAGTTGGGAAGGGAGCCTCAGTGCAGGCAATGAGCGGCAAAGAGGAAAAGGCACTTGAAAATATCCTAAAATGGTAACTTTAAGAGTTGCTCACCACAGAGTAGGTTCATGGAATGGATGTTAGAGTAATACTTGCCCCACTGCAGTGGAAAGTTTAAAAGCCCTCAGAGGCAGATCCTCCTGTAAAGTACTTGGAAGCAGAGGTCAGCAAGAACTTTCTTGCTTTACATGGGGAAGAATTCCTGATTGAAGGTAGTTAACTGCAATGTTGATAAAGGCAATTATCAGGATAGTCGTATACAGATAGAAGCAAGAAATTTTATACATACTAGACTTTCGTTTTATGGATGTTATAGATACACTCTCCCAGTGTTACTGTAATTTTAAATCCTCTGATATGAAGATGTTACTATCAGATACTGGCAAGCTGTGATAAGCAGTAATGGTCATCATGATATGCTAGTGAGACTCTGAATATAGATTGAACTGCAGTGTAGTTAAAGCCACTTAGGAACATGGTCATAAACGCTTACAAGAGGAGGTTTTCTTCATGGTGTCCTTTCATTGAATGGATGTGATACAGCTTCTTTCCGAGCTGTGGTGAAAAGTGGAAACTATCCTAAGAAGGTGTTCCCAACAGCCACTGGCAAAGTAGGTTTAGCAGGGGTGTTTTCTTTTATATCAGGAAGGAGGCCTGAGTGCATGCAATCAAGTGCAAAGATGAAAGGCACCTTACAATATGATCCTAAAAAGCTAAAAGGAAGTGTTTTCCTCCACAGAGAACTTACATGGAATGGATGTTACAGATATTCTCTTGCAGCTGCAGTGCAAGTTTACAAGCTCTCAAAGGAGGATCCTGCTTAAAGCTCCTTGCAAGCTGAGTACAGCAATTAGTTTCTTGCCTTACATAGGAGAGAGAGCTTGAGTGACGGTCGTTAACTACAATGATGGAAAAGGCAATTTGCAGGAGGATCCTATAGACATACCAGCCAGAGATTTTCTGCACACTTGACTTTCATTTTATGAATGTTACAGATACTCTCTCCCAGCTGTAGAGATAAGTTTAAAAGCCCTCCAAGGAAGAGTTGACTTACAGCTACAGGGTTGTTGGGTTCAGAACGGGTGTTCTTTCATTATATTTGAGGGAAAGCCTGAGTGCAGGCCATGAAGATCAATGATTGAAAAGTTCACTCATCAAGATGATCCTCAACAATTAAATGAGTTTTTTTCCACGGTGTATGGTATTTCAATGGATGTTATAGATACTTTCTCCCAGCAGTAGTGAAAAGCTTAAAAGCTCTCATGGGAAGATCTTACTTACAGCTAATGGCAACCTTTGCTCAGTAAGAACATTCTCTCCTATACTGTGAGAGAGAGCCTGAGTAAATGTTGTGAGCTGCAATGTTTGAAAAAGTACTTTCCAGTGCAAATGCTAAATAGGTACAAGCAAGAGTTTTTATCCACACTGTGTTTTTCATAAATGGATATTATAGATATTCTCTTCCTTGTGTAGTGAAAAATTTAAGCCCTCTCATAGGAAGATATTCCCAACAGCTACTGGCAAACTGAAATCAACGATCACATTCTTTCATTCCATGTAAGAGAAAGCCTGAATGAAAGACGCCAACTGCAACCTTTGAAAAGGGACTTTTCAAGACGATCATAAACAGATTTAAAAAAGGAGTTTTTCTTCACACTGTACTTTCATTTGAATGGATGTTACAGATAATCTGTACCAGTTGTAGTGAAAAGTATAAAAAGTCTTATTAGAGTATGTTCCCTAGAGCTACTGGCAAGCTGAGTTCAGCAGAAATGCTCTTTCAATACATTAGATAGAAACCTGAGTGTAGACTATTAACAGGTTATGTGTGATATCAGTCGTGTGTCCTTTGTAAGATTACTCATATATTTATGTGTGAAATCACACCCATTGTTAAGAGTAACATCACATCAATAGTGACATCACTCCCACTGCTCTCTGAGATAAGTGACATGTAAATTGTGACATCACTCCCATTGTGTGAATGTGATATCACACCCAATGTTATGTGTGATGTGATACACTTGTTTATGGGTGACATCACAACCCTTTGTGTGTGCCAACATCCTCATTGCGTGTCACATCCCATCAATTGTGAGTGACATCAACCTTAATTGTCATATGATATCAAACCATTATTATGTGCAGTGTCACTCCCAGTATTATGTATGACATCACACCACTTGATTGTGACATCACTTTGATAGTGTGTTTGACATCACTCCAACAGTGTGTGACATCGCTCACATTTTGTATGTGATATCATTCCAATCGTTATGTGTGACATCACACCCATTTTGAGACATCACACACTTTGAGCAGGATAAAACTAGGTTAGCCTTTCACATCTCTCAAATTGTGTGATATCACTCCCGTTGTGTGAGGGCAGTCATATTGTTAACTTTGATATGACATCCAGAGTTTGTATGAAATCACTCCCAGGTTTCTGTGAAGTCTTTCACATTTTACTCTGACTTATATCCCTATCGTGTGTTTTATGTAACTCTCATTGTTATGTATGAATTCACACTCATTTTCCTTAGAGATACCACTCCAAATGTCCATGACAGCACCAGGTTGGTGTGTGCTTTCACACACTTTGTGTGTCTGACCTCACTCAATGTCTGTATGACATCACACCAATGGTGTATGTGTGATAGTGCTCACATTTGTGTGTGAAAACACACACATTGATATGTCTGACACCATTCACATTTTTGTGACATAATTCACATTTTTATGTATGACATCACACCTATTGTGTGTGTGTGACAACATTCACATATGTTGACATCACTCCAATTGTGTGTGACATCACTCGAATTTACCATATGAAATGGCTATTGTTAAGTGTCATGTCACTCCCAATATTCTGTGTGATGTCACATTAATTCTCGAGGACATCACTCTACTAGTGTTGTGACATCACTCCCATGGTGTTTCTGTGACTTCACTCATATATTTTGGGTGACATCTTTCTGTTATGTGTGATATCACGCGTGTTGTGTTGTATGACATCAGACCAATAGTGTGACATCACTCCCACATATGTGTGACATCAGTCACATGTCCTTTGTGATATTACTCACGTTTATGTGTGAACTCAGTCTCATTATGTGTGACATCACATCAATAGTGTGACATTACATCCGCTACGTGTGACATCAGTGACATGTTCCTAGTGACATAATTCACATTTTAAAGGGTGACATCACTCCCAATGTGTGCATGTGATATCACTCCCACTATTTTGCGTGGCGTGACCACATGCTTGGTGACATCACATCAATTGTTTGAGTGTGACAACATCCTCATTGTGTGTCACACCACAACATTTGTGTGTGACATTAACCTTAATTCCCGTATGATATATCAACCATTATTATGTGTGGTGTCACTCCCAGTATTATGTATGATATCACACCAATTGAGTGTGGCATCACTCTGATAGTGTTTGACATCCTTCCAATGGATTGTGACGTGGTTCACATTTTGTGTCTGACATCACTCCAATCGTTATGTGGGACATCACACCCATTTTGGGACATCACACAACATGAGTGTGCTAACAATAGGATAGACGGTCGCATCTCTCAAATTGTGTAATATCATGCCCATTGTGTATGATGGGAGTCATATTCTTAACTGTGATGTGACACCCACTGTTATGTATGACGTCACTTCCAGGTTTCCGTGAAATCGCTCACATTTTACTCTGACATATCGCACTGGTGTGTTTTGTGTAACTCTCATTGCTATGTGTGAATATTCACTCATTTTCCTTAGAGACACCACTCCCGTTGTCTGTGACATCATCAGGTTGGTGTGAGCCTTCACACACATTGTGTGTCTGACATCACACCAATGGTGTACTTGTGACAGGGCTCACATTTGTGATTGAAAACATACCCAATGATATGTGTGACACCTTTTACCTTTTTTTGTGACATAATTCACATTTTTATGTATGACATCACACCTATTGTGTGTGACAACTTTCACATGTGTTGAAATCAAACCAATTGTGTGTGGGTTAGGGTTAGTGTTAGCATTAGGTTTAGAGTTTCGGTTAGGGTTAAGGTTAGGGATAGGGCTAGGGTTAGGGTTAGGGCTAGGGCTGGGTCTAAGGCTAGGGTTAGGTTTAGCATTAGGCTTATGGCTAGGGATAGGGTTAGGGTTATGGCTAGGGTTAGGTTTGCAGGTAGGGTTAGGTCTAGGGCTATGTTTAGGTTTAGGGCTAAGGCTAGGGTGAGGGCTAGGTTTAGGGTTATTGCCAGGGTTACGGATAGGTCTAGGGTGTGTTTTAGGGCTATGATTAGGGTTAGGTTTAGTGTTAAGTTTAGGGCTAGGTTTAGTGTTAGGTTTAGGGCTAGGGTTAGTGTTAGAGTTAGGGCTAGGGTGAGGGTGAGGTTTAGAGTTAGGATTACTGCTAGGGTTAGGCTTATGGCTTAGTTTATTGCTATGGTTAGGGTTAGTGTTAGGGTTAGGGTAAGTGTTATGGCTGGGGTTATGTCCAGGGCTAGGATTAGGATTAGGTTTAGTGTTAGGTTTAGGGCTAGGGCTACTGTTAGCTCTAGACTTAGAGTTAGGGCTAGTCTCGGGCTAGTGTTAGGTCTAGAGCTAAGTCTAGGCCTAGTGTTCTGGCTAGGGTTAGCCTTAAGTTTACAGTTATGGTTAGAGCTTGGTCTAGGTCTAGGTCTAGGGCTAGCATTAGGGCTATGGTTAGAGTTAGGTTGAGGGTTATGGTTAGGTTAAGTTTATGTTCAGGGTTAGTCCTAGTGTTGGTGTCAAGGTTAGGGTTCTTGTTAGTGTTCAGATTCAGGTTTGTGTTCGGGTAAGGGTTTGGGTTCGTGTTTGGGTTCTGGTTCGGTGAGGTTTAGGGTTAGGCTTATGGCTTAGAGTCAGTTTTAGGGTTAGAGTGAGGGTTAAAGTCAGGATTAGGATTAAGTCTGTGCTATGGTTAGGGTTAGGTTACAGATTAGGGTTAGGATTAGTGTTAGCTTTAAGGTTATGTTAGTGATAGCGCTAGGGCTAGGGTTAGGGTTAGGTTTATGGATAGGATTTGGGTTAGCGTTAGGATTAATACTCCGTTTAGGGTTACGGTTACACATAGTGTTAGGTGTTGGTTTTGGGCTACAGTTCGGTTTAGTGTTAGTGTTATGGCTAGGGCTAGATTGAGCATTAGGGTTAGTGCCATGGTACAGGTTAGGGCTAGGCTTAGGGTTAGAGTTAGGTCTAGGTCTAGAGTTATGGTTAGGGCTATGGCTAGGATCATGGTTCGGTTTAGGGTCATGGTTTGTGTTAGTCTTAGTGGCAGGGGTACTGTTAGGTTTAGGGTTAACTGTTGGGCTATTGGTTGGGAATGGGAGAGATCGGTTTAGGGTCATGGTTAGGGTTAGGATTAGCATTAGTGTTGTGGCTACGGTTAGGGATAAGGTTAGGGTTAGGGCCAGGGTTCGGGTTAGGACTGGTGTTAGACTTAGAGCTAGGGATAGGTCTGTGGTTAGGGTTAGTGTTAGGGCTAGTGTAAGGGTCCGGTTTAGGGCTGGGTTAGAATTAGGTCTAGGACAAGTGTTAAGTTTAACGTTACACTTAATGTTAGGATTTGGCATAGGCCTAGGTTTAGGCTTAGGGTTGTTTTAGGCTTAAGATTGGGATTTGGGTAGCGGTTTTGGTTGGGGTTGGGGATAGGGTTACTGTTAGGGCTTGGGGTTGGGTTAAGAACTGAGTTCTGGTTAGTCTTAGGGCTAGGCTTAGGGTTAGGGCTAGGGTTAGGGTTAGGGTTACGCTTGGGGTAGGTTTAGTGTTTGGATGATGGTCAGGTGTATGGTTAACATTAGGATTAGGTTTTGGGAAAGGCTTAGGTTTAGGTCTAGGGTTTGAGCTAAGGTTAGGTTTAGGGTTAGAGTTCAGTTAGGTTTATGGCTATGGTTAGTGTTAGAGCTAGGTTTAGTGCTAGGATGCTGGTTAGGGCTAGGGCTGCGGCTGGCTTTAGGCTTATGGCTATGGCTAGGATTAGGGTTAGTGTTAGGGTTAATGTTGTGTGCATTAGAGTTTGGGTTATGGGTAGGGTCAGGGTTAACTTTAGGGTTATGTGTAAGGTTAGCTTTATATTTAGGGTAAGCGTGGGGCAGGCCCCATGGCTTAGCAGTTAAGTGCACGGGATCCGATGTTGGTGACCCAGCTTTGTATCCCAGGTGCACACCCACACCGCATTTCCGGCCATGCTGAGGCCGCGTCCCACATACAGCAACTAGAAGGATGTGCAGCTATAACATACAACTATCTACTGTGGCTTTGGGGGAAAAAATAGGGTAAGCGTTAAGGTGACGGGTAGGAGTAGTGGTAGAGTTAGGGGTAAGGTTAGAGTTGGGTTAGAGTTAGAGTTATGCTTGGGGTAGGGTTAGGGCTTGGGTTAGGGTTAATGTTAGTGTTAGCATTAAGGTTAAGGCTAGGGCTAGGGTTAGGACTATGGTTAGGGCTAGAGTTAGGCTTAGGGTTAGGGTTAGCATTAGTGTTAAGGCTAGTGTTAGGCATAGGGTTAAGGGTAGTGTTAAGGTTAGCACTAGGTCTAGGGATAAGGCTAGGGCTAGTGTTAGTTCTAGGGCTAGTTCTAGGGTTACTGTTAGGGTTACAGTATGGGTTAGGGCTAGGCTTAGGGTTAGGGTTAAGGCTATGTTTAGGATTAGGCTTAGGTTTAGAGCTAGATTTATATCCGTGGTTAGGGTTAGGGTTAGGACTAGGGCTTGTGTTGGGGTTAGGGCTAGGGCTATGATTAGGTCATGGTTAGCATTAGGGTTAGGGCTACTGTTGGGTTAGAGTTATGGTTAGGGTCAGGTCTACATCTAGGGTAGAAGTTAAGCTTATGGCTAGGGTTATGGTTAGTTTTATGGTTACAGTTACGGTTATGGTTACAGGTAGGTCTCGGGTTAGGCTCAGGTCTCTGTCTAGGGTTTGGCTTAGCCCTAGGTCTATGGCTAGGTTTAGGGTCAGGGTTAGGTTTAGGGTTAGTACTAGAGCTACGTTTAGGTTTACATTTAGGGGAAGGGTTAGAGTTACAGCTAGGTTTAGGGTAGGGTTAGAGTTAGGGCTAGGGTTAGGGTTTGATCTATGGTTATGGTTAAGGTTATGGTTATTTTTAGTGCTAGATTTATGGGGAGGTCTAGCGTTAGGGTTACTATTATGACAAGGGTTAGGGTTAGGACTAGGTTTAGGTCTTGGATTAGCCTTAGGTTTAAGCTTAGGGTTTGAGTTAAGTTTATAGCTACAGTTAGTGTTAGGTCTAGAGTTAGTGCTACAGTTAAGATTAGGGCTAGGGCTGGTCTTCGGTTTAGAGTTAGGGTTAGGGCTAGGGTTCGGATTACAGTAGGGTTAGGGTTAGTTTTGGGCTAGGGTTAGGACTAGAGCTAGAGCTAAGGCTATCATTAGGGTTACGACTAAGTTAGGGATAGTGTTAGGGCTAGGGATATGCTTAGGATAAAGGCTAGGGTTAGGATTAATGTTATGGTTATGGTTAGGGATTGTTTAGGTTTTCAGTTAAGGGTAGGTGTAGGGGTAGGTGTAGGTTAAGGGTTAGGTTAGGTTTAGGGATAGTGTAGTGGTAAGAGTTGGGTTAGGGTTAGAGTTAGAGGAGTGGTAGGCTTAGGGGTAGGGTGAGGGTTGGGTTCGGGTTAACGTTACGATGAGTGTTAGGGCTGGTGGTAGCATGAGAGTTAGCGTTAGGGCTCGAGTTAGGCTTAGGGCTAGGATTATGCTGATGGCTAGGCTTCGGCCTAGCATTAGGAGTAGGGTTAAGAGTAGGGCTAGGATTAGGGTTATGGTTAGCATTATGGGTAGGGGCAATTTTAGGGCTATAGCTAGGGTTAGTGGTAGGTTAGGGTTACATTTAGAGTTAGGGTTTGGGTTATGTATAGACTTAGGGTTAGTGTCAGGTTTAGGGCTAGTATCATCTTTAGGAGTAGGATTAGGACTAGGGTTAGGGTTAGGGTTTGGACTTGGGCTAGTGTTGGCATTAGGGTTAGGGCTAGGATTAGGGCAGAGTTAACATTAGGGTTAGGGTTAGGGTTATTGTTGGGTTATGATTAGTGTTGGGTGATGGTTAGTGTTAGCATTAGGGTCACCTCTAGGCTAGGGTTGGGGTTAGGCCTAGAGCTAGAGTTAGAGTTAGGATAAGTTTTAGGTTTAGGGTTAGTCCTAGAGTTAGGGTTAGGTTTACTTTTAGTGGTAGAGTTATTGTTAGAGGTAAGTTTAGTTTAGGGGCAGGGCTAGGGCAATTGCTGGGGCTCGGTTTTTGTTAGGGACAGAGTTACGTTTAGTATTAGTGATCAAACTAAGGTTAGGGCTGTGGCTTAGACTAGGTTAAGTGTTAGGGTCAAGGTTAGCCTAGGGCTGAGTTATAGTTAGGGTTAATGTTAGGCTTAGGGGAATGGGTAAGGTTGGGGTTAGACATGATTTAGGATTTGGTTTAGGGGTAGTTTTAGGGTTAGGGTTAGTGATAGGGCTAGTTATAGGGTTATGGTTAGAGCCAGGGCTATGGACAAGGTTAGGGTTAGCGTTAGTGCTAGGACTAGGTCTAGATTTATGATTAGGGTTAGGGTTAGGGTTAGAGGTAGGGTTAGTGTTAGGGTTCGAGTTATGGCTAGGGCTAGGGCTAAGTTAAGGTCACATCTAGGGCTAGGATTTGTGTTGGGTTAGGGTTAGCATTGAGGGTTAGGGTTAGGGATATGGTTAGGGTTAGAGTCAGGTGTAAGGGTAGAGTTTGGCATAGGGTAGTGTGAGGGTTTGTGTTAGGGTTAGGACTAGTGTTAGGCTAAACGTAGGGCTAGGGCTAGGGCTAGAGTTAGGGTTAGTGTTAGGGTTAGTGTTAGGTCTAGCACTATGATGAGGGTATGATTAGGGCTAGAATTAAGGTAAGATTAGGAGTTATGGTAGGGTAAGGATTTGCTTTAGGGTTAGGTGTAGTGCAGGGTCACGGTTAGGGCTGGGTTTAGGGTTAAGGGTAGGGTTAGTGATATGGGTATGGGGATGGGTTTATAGTGGGAAATGGGGATGGCTTTTTACTGTTTGGTTAGGTTCAGGGTTAGCATTAATGTTTGTGCTAAGGTTATGGATAGTGTTAATGTTAGGGTTAAGGTCAGGGCCATGACTAGGGTTAAGGATAGGTCTAGATTTAGGGCTAGGGCTAGACCTGGGTTTATGGTTAGGACTAGGACTATGGTTAATTTCATGTGTAGGGCTGGGTTAGTGTTAGGTCTAGGGCAATGGTTAACGTTAACCTTACAGATGGGGTTAGTGCTAGGTTTAGGGTTACGGCTAGGGTTGTGGTTACTGTGAGCGATAGTGCTAGGGTTAGGGTTAGGTTTAGGGTAGAGGTTGTGTTGGGGTTGGTTTAGGGTGACAGTTAGGGCTCAGGGTGGCGATGGAGTGTTAGTGCAATGGTTAGGGTAGGACTATAGTTAGTGCTAGGTTTAGTGTTAGGTTTAGGGTTAGGGTTAGTGCTAGGTCAGGTTAAGGGCTAGGGCTGTTGTTGGTTTTATGTTTAGGGCTATGGCTAGGATTAAAGTTGGGGTATGAATGGGTTAGGGTTAACGTTAGGGGTAGCGTTATGTGTAGAGCTGGGTTAGAGTTCGTGTTAGGTTTAGGGGTAAGGGTAGGGGGGGTTAGGGATCGGTTTGGATTAGGGTCAGGTTTAGAGTTAATAGTAGGTGTAGGTGCAGGACTTGGATTAGTGTTAGGGTAAGGTTTATGGTTAAGGTTAGGTTTGGTACAGAGTTAATGTTAGTTTTATGGTTAACGTTAGGGTTATGTTTGGGGTTAAGCTTGCAGTAGGGTTAGGTTTAAGCTTAGGGTTTGGATTAGGATTAGGGGAGGTGTAGGTGTAGGGATAGATTTAGGCTTAGGGTTAGGGTTTGTGTTAGTGCTAGGACTGGGGTTAAGGTTAGTGTTAGGCTTGGCTTAAGGTTAGGTTTAACAGAGCGGTACATGTAGGGATAGTTTTAGGGTTAATGTTAGCGTTAGGGTTAGGGGTAAGTTTAGGGCTAGGGCTAGGTTTAGGGTTAGGGCTGGGGCGAAAGTTAGGATTATGGCTAGTGTTAGGAATAGTGTTATTATTAGGGATGGAGTTGGGGTTAAGTTTGGGTTAGGGTTAGTTTTATGGTTAGTAGTAGGGTTGGGTTTAGGGTTGCATTCGAGTCTGGCCTATGGTTATGGAGGGGCTAGGGTTTTGATTAGGGTTATTGGTTAGGGAAGGAGTAGGTGTAGGAATAGGTTTAGGGTTAGTGTTCGGGTTAAGGTCAGTGGTAGTTGAAGGGTTTGGGTTAGGGTTAGTTATAAGGTTAGGGTTAGATTTAGGTTTACGGCTAGTGATAGAGTTGGCATTAGGGTCTAGAGCCATGGTTAGGGTTAAGGGTAGGTTTATTGCTAGGGGTAGGTCTGGGGTACAATTAGGGTTAGGGTTTGGGTTTGTCTTAGGTTTAGGGTTAGGGTTAAGTCTGGGTATAGGGCTGGTTTTAGAGTTAGGGCTAGGGTTAGGGTTAGGGTTAGTGCTAGGTTTAGGGCAAGGGTTTGGTTTAGGGTTAATGCTAGGATTAGTGTTGGGGTTAGTTTTGTGGTTGGGTTAAAGAGTTAATGTTAAGGTTCAGGGTAGTATTAGGGGTAGGCGTATGGTTAGTGTTAGGGTTAGCGTTAGAGTTAAGGTTAGGGTTAGACTTAGGGGTAGGGGTTAGCTAAGATTTAGGGTTATGGTTACAGTTAGGCATAGGGTTAGGGTTAGGTGTAGGAGTAAGTTTAGGGTTATGATTATGCTTAAGATTAGTGTTAGTGTTATCACTAGGGATTGGGTTATTGTTAGGCTTAATGTTAGGGTTAGTGTTACGGTTAGGTTTGGGTTTAGGGTTGGGTTAGTGTTAGGGTTCGTGTTACCTTAAGTCTTAGGGTCTGGGTAAAGAGTGTTTTAGGGATAGAGGTAGCGTTACAGTTAAGGTTAGGGGTAGTGATACGGTTAACTGTGGGAATTGCGTTAAGTTTAACATTAGGGCCAGGGCTAGAGTTAGGTCTAGGGTTAAGTTTATGACTAGGGCTTGGTCTAGGGCTTAGACTAGGGCTAGGTTCAGTTTTACTGTTAGGTTTAGTGTCAGATTTAGGACTAGGCATAGGGCTGCGTTAGTGTTAGTGTTCGGGTTTGGGCTAAGTTTTCGGCCCAGTTTTAGGGTTAGGGTTACAGTTAAGGTTAGGTCTAGGGCTGGGGCTCGTTTTAGGATTATGGATAACATTAGGGTTAGTGTTAAGGCAAGGGATAGTGTTAGGGGTCAGGTGGGGACAAGGATTAGGGTTAGGGTTGTGACTGGGTTTACGGCTAGGGTTAGTTCAAGACTTGGGTCAAGGTTAGAGTTAGCGTTATGGTTAGAAGTAGATTTAGGTTTAGGGTAAGGGTTATGGTTAGGGTTAGGGTTAGTGCTAGGGTTAGGTTTATGGCTATGGCGAGGGTTAGGGCTAGGTTTAGTGTTAGTTTTAGGTTTATGGCTATGGTTAGGTTTAGAGCTAGGCATTTGTTTAGGGTTAGGCACAGCGGTAGGGTTATTAGGTTTAGGGTTACGTAAAAGGTACAGTTACAGTTAGCATAAGTTTTAAGATTAGAGGTAGGCGTAAGGATAGGAGTGGGGTTGGATTAGGTTTATGGTTATGGTTAGGTTTTGGGTTAGGGTTAGTGTTCGTGTAATGGTTAAGGTTAGGGCTAAGGACAGGGCTAGATTTAGAGTTATGACTAGTGTTATGGTTAGTGTTAGAACTAGGGCTAGGGTTAGGATTAGAATTGGGCTAAGATTAGTGTTAGAGTTAACATTAGGGTTGGGTTATGCTTGGGGTTATGGATATTGTTAGGGGTAGGTGTAGGTGTTTGGCTAGGTTTAGGTTTAGGTGAGGGGTTGGTGTAGGGGTAGTGTTAGGGTTAGGGTTGCATTAGGGTTAGGGTTAAAGATAAAGTTAAGCCTAGAGCTAGGGTGATAATTAAGGTTCAGGTTAGGGTTAGGGTTAAAGTTAGAGTTAGGTTTGGTTAGGTCAGGGGTAGGGTTAGGGTTAATGTTGGGTGAAGTTTAGGGGTGGGTTAGTAGTAGGGGTAGGTGTTGGGTTAGTGTTTGGCTTAGGGTTAGGGTCAGGGTTAGGGTTAGGGTTATGGTGAGAGTTAGGGGTAGGTTTAGTGTTAGAGTTAGCATTAGGGCTAGAGTTCAGGTGAGGGCAAGGGTTAGGGTTAGGGCTGATAATAGGCCTAGAATTATGGATAGGTTTAAGACTAGGGTTAGGGTGGGTTAGTATAAGGGTTTGTGTTAGGGTAGTTTTAGATCTACGGTTAAGGTTAGTGCTGCGTTAGAGTTATAGTTAAGCTTAGTGTTTGGTTTAGGGCTAGGGTTAGGGTTAAGGCTAGTCTTATGTCTAGGCTTAGTGTTAGGGTTAGGACTAGGGCTAGTGTTGGGTTTAAGGCTATGGTTAAGGTTAGCCTTAGTGTTAGTACTAAGTTTAGGGATAGTGCTATTGTTAGAGTTAGCGTTAGGGCTAGGACTATGGAAAGGGCTAGGGTTATCATTAGGGCTAAACCTAGGTCTATAGTTATGGTTAGGTTTAGAATTTGGCCTAGAGTTAGGGTTAGGGTTAGGGATATGGTCATGTCTGGGGCTAAGTTTAGGGTCAGGTCTGGGGCTTGGATTTGTGTTAGGGTTAGGGCTTGTGTGGAGTGCTATGGTTAGGTGTAGGGTTAAGTCTAGTGCTAGGGTTAGGGTTATGGTTAGTGCTAGATTTAGGGTTAGTGTTATGTGTAGTGCTAGCATTTTGGTTAAGCCTAGTGTTAGACTTAGCAATTGGGTTAGGCTTAGGGCTGATATTAGGGTTAGGGTTAGGTTTAAGAGTAGGTTTAGTGTTCAGGCTACCATTATGTTTAGTGTTTAGGTTTGGCTTAGGGTTAGGAATAGGCTTAGGGTTAGGGCAAGAGTTTGTGTTAGGAGTCTGTCCAGGATTAGGGTTAGAGTTACGGTTGGGTTAGACTAAGTTTTAGTGTTAGGGTTAGGTTTAGTGCTATGACTAGTGTCTGGGGTAGTGGTAAGTGTTGGCTTAGGGCTAGGGTTAGGGTTTGGGCTAGGGTTTGTGTTAGGTTTAGGGTTAAGGTTAGGGATAAGGCTTGGGCTAGAGCCAGGTTTAGGATTAGGGCTAGCATTAGGTCTAGGTTAAGCGTTATTTTAAGGCTATGGGTAACATTAGAGTAGGATTAGGGTTAGGGTTATGGGTAGGGGTAGGCTAAGTGTTTGGGTTAAGAGTATGGGTAGGGATAAGGTCACAGTTAGGGTTAGGTTTAGGGTTAAAGTTGGGGTAATGTTAAGGGTGGGTGATGTCTAGTCTTAGTGTTATGGTTAATATTAGTGTTTGTGCTAGCATTAGGGTTCTGCATATGATTAGTGTTAGGGGTAGGGTTAGGCTTAGGCTTCGGTTTGGATTAAGGTTAGGGTTAGAGTTTGGGTAGGGTTAGAGTTAGTTTATGGAGAGAAGGAGGGGTAGGGTTGGGGTTAAGGTTGCATTCGGTTTAGGGTTAGGATTAGGGTTCGGGTTCCGGTTAGGGTTAGGGTTAAGGTTAGGCTTAGGGTTTGGATTAGGGTTTGTGTACTAGTTTGGTTTAGGATACCAAATGGCAATCTGTGCCAGATGTTTTTTAGGTATTATGTGATCCTTACTAGCTGAAAGGAAGGGAGATGGGGTATGAATTTATTTCCAGGAATGGGTGCTAGACATGATTTGGCTCAGCTCTATTCTGGATTCCCTGTCCTATGCAAACCTGCTCCCAGGTTTAAGGATAGGGTTAGGGTTAGGTTTTGGTTACGGTTAGAGTTAGTTTTATAGAGAGAAGGAGGGGTAGAGTTGGGGTTAGGGTTGCGTTAGGCTTGGATTTAAGATTAGGGATAAGGATAAGGTTTCGGTTAGAGTTACAGTGAAGGTTAGGGTTAGGGTTAGGGCTAGGGTTGTATTAGTGTTAGGGTTATTGTTAGGATTAAATTTAAGTTTAGTGTTAGCCTTAGTGTTTAGAGTTAGTGTACTAGAGTTAGCATAGTGTTAGGGTTAGGGTTAAGGTTTGGGCAAGGGCTAGGTTTAGACATAGAGTTAGAGTTATGGTTAGTGTAAGGTCTGGGTTTTAGGGCTAGGGCTAGGGCTAGGATTAGTTTCAGCTGTAGGTTGGGTTAGGGCTAGATCCAGGGCAAGGGTTAGGGTTAGGGTTACAGTTAGGGTTAGAGTTAGGGCTAGGGCTAGTGTCAGGGTTAGGGTTAAGTCTAGGACTAGGGTTAGTGTTAGGGATAGGGCTAGGCTTAGGCTTAGTGCTAATTCTTGAATTATTGTTATTGTTAATGTTAGTGTTTGGGTTGGAGTTGTGTTGCGGTAAGGGTCAGGTATAGAGTTAGTGGTAACCGTAGGTTTAGTGTAGGGGTAATTGTAGGTTTAGATTTAGGGTTAGGGTTAGGGATAAGGTTACGTCTAGAGCAATGGTTAGGGTTAGGGTTAGGGCTATGGTGAGAATTAGGCTTCATGTTCGGATTAATGTTAACATTAGGTTTAGGACTAGGGTTGGGGTTTATATCATGAATCCTAACCCAACTTTAGCTCTAACCCTAAACCTACCCCAAGCCCTAAAACTCCCCCAGCCCTAACCAAATCATATGCACACTCACTGTAACTGTAACCCTAAGCCAACTCTAACCCTAACTTAAAACCTAGTCCTAGCCCTAGCACTAACAGTAACCCTAACCCTAGCATAACCCTAACTCTAACCCTAGTCTTAACCCAAACCCAAACCCTACGCCTGTTCCTACACTTTCCATTGTCCCCACCCTAAGGCACACACAACACTAATGGCAGACCTAACCCTAATCATACCCCTAGCCCTAACCTCAAAACCCGCCCCGTACCAAACCATAAAAATGAATCTAGTTATAAACCTAAAGAGAATCCTAACCCTAAATATAATAACTAAACTTAGCCCTAAGCCCAGCCCTAACGATAACTCTTGCCATAACACTAACACTATCACTACACATACTCCTAACTCTCACCATAACCCTACATGTAATCCAGCCCTAATCCTATCCCTAGCCCTTGCTGTAGCCCTAAACCAGTCCTAACACAAACACTAGCTCTATTCCTAATCATATCCCTACTGCTAAACCCAACCTTAACTGAAACACAAACCACCTCATCTAACTCTAAGAATAACCATAACATTAATCCTAGCCCTAGCCCTAAACATAACCCAGCCCTAGCCCTAAGCCTAACACTAACCCTACCCAAACCCAACCCTAACCCTAACCCTAATCTGAACACTAACTCTAAGACTAAACATAACCCTAACCCTAACATGAACACTAACAGTAAACCTAACCCAACCCAACCCTAACCTTAAAGCTAGCCCTAAGCATAAGCCGAACCCTAACCCAAACCCTAAACCGGGCCCCAAATTTAACCCTAACCCGAAACCTAATCCGACACTAAACATAAACCTAATCTTATCCTGACCCGAAACTTAAACCTCACCCTAATCCGAAGGCAAACCTCAAAATAAAGCTAAGCCTAAACCTCACAATAACCCTAATCCTAACCCTAACATGAACACGAATTGGAACCCTAACCCTAAACAGAACCCTAGATCTAAACCAAACCAGAACCCAACCCTACCCCTAAAACTAACCCTAACCTTAAGGTGAACACTAACCCTAACCCGAACCTGAATCCAAACCCTAACACTAACTCAAACGCTAACCCGAACCCTAACAATAAACCTAACCTGATACCGACACCAAACACCAACCATAACCCTAAACCAAACACTAACCCTAACACTAAAACTAACGCTAACCTCAACCCTAACCCGAACCAAAACATAACCCTAACTTGAACTCTAAGCCAAAACCTAACCCTAACCCTAACAATAACCCTAACCCAAACCCTAACTGTAACCATAACGTTAAGTCTAACACGAAAAATAACCCTAACCGTAACCCGAATCTGAATCCTAAACCTAACCCTAACTCGAACCCAAACCCAACCTGAACCCAGCCCTATCCCTTATCCAAAACTAACCCGAACCCCAGCCCTAACCCTAAGCCTAAAGCTAACCCGAACTCTAACAATAACCTGAACCCCAAACTTAACCCAGACTCTAACCCGAACCTTAACCCTAACCCTAAAACTATCACAAACACAAAGCCTAATCCGACCCTAACACTAACACCATCGAGAACCCAAACCTTAACTCTAATCCTAATCCAAACACTAACCTCACCCTAAACCTTAACATAACTCTAACAGTAACCCTAATCCTAACCGTCCCAACAAAGCAAAACATAACCCTAACCCTAACCAGAAAATGAACTTGAACCCTAGCCATAACCCTAACCCAAAAATAACCCTGACCTTAAACCTAACCCTAAACTTAACATGAAAATCAACCCTAACCATATAAGCAATCCTAGCCTGAACTGTAACCCTAACCCAAAACCTAATCTTAGCCCGACTCTAACCTTAACCCTAACCAGAACATGAACCTGAACCCTAAGCCTAACCCTGACTCGAACACTAGCCCTAAACATTACCCTAACCTGAACCCTATTGCTAAGCCTAACCATAACCTGAACTCTACACATATTTCTAACCCTAATGTTAACCCTAACCCTAATCCAAACCCAACGCTAACCCTGAACCTAACCCTAATCCTAGACCTAAATCGAACCCTAACGCTAACCATAACCCTAATCAGAAACCAAAACGTAAACCTAACCCTAAACATAACCCAAACCCAACCCTAACCCTAACCCTAACCCTAGCCCTAACCCTAACCCTAACCCTAACAAGAAACCTAAAGGTAAAGCTCAGCATTTTTCGAACCCGAAACCTAATAATAACCCTAATCCGAATACTAACCCTAACCTCAGCATAACCCAAATCCTAACACTAACCCGAACGCTAACCTGAATCCTAACCCTAACAAGAACCCGAACCCAAACCCGAACCCTAACACTAAACCGAAGCCTAACCCAGCCAGAACCCTAAGCCTAAACTGATATCAAAACCAAGCCCTGACCCTGACATTAATCTGAAAACTAACACTAACACTACACCTAACCCTAACCCTAAATCTAACTCGAACTCTAACACTAACCCCAACGCTAAACTGAACCTGACCACTGACCCTAACCCTAAGCCTAACCCTAAACTCTAAAACTAACCCTACACGTAAAACAAATCTGTACCAAACCCAAACCCTAACACTAACCAAAACCATAACCCTAATGCTAACCATAACCCTAACCCCAAAAGTAACAGAAACCCTAACACTTACACTAACCAGATGATAACTCTATGCTAACTGAACCCTAAGCCTAATCTGAAATCTAACCCAAACCTGGCAATCAACCATAACACTAACCTCAACCCTAACCCTAACACTAACCTAAACTCAAACATACCATTAACGCGAATCATAACCCTATCCCTAACTAGAACCATAAACCTGACCCTAACCAGAAACATATACCTAAATATAAACCTAACACAAACCTGAAAACTAAACCAAACCCTAAAACTGACAGTAACCGGAAACCAAACACAACACTAAAGTAACACTAAGAGTACCCCAGGAAATGGCTCTGGGGAGAAAAGCATGACGAAGGGCACGTGCGACGCCTTCTGTTTGAGTGCAGAGGTGCCAGGCAGAGGGCGACAGGATGGCTGGATCGGCTCACTTGCTTTCTCCAAAGGAGGCTGGACAACCAGCCAAACATCCTACCTGGGCCAGGCCACTTCCAGAAGGAACAAGGTCAAGAGGACATAGCCCTGGGGATGGCTGCCAAGTCTCCTGGGGTGTGTGCTGGGCCCCGTCAGAGGAGGAAGCAGCCTGGCAACGGGTGTGCCAGACGTGAGATCAGAAGGCCTCCCACACCCGGGTCCCTGTCCTGCCCAGGCCTCACGAGGGAGGACGATGGTCATGGCAGTGGCGAGTGGGGTGGGGCTGCTGGCTAGCCTGCCCCAGGATGTCCCGAGAGAGGGCGCCTGGGGATGGGCTGCCCCTGGAGAAGTCTGAGGGACCGACCCAGCTCGAGGCCGTCGGGGGCAGAGAGAGAATCCCACTCCACCCTTTCCCTTAAGTTTCTTATGGCTTGCCAAACCGTTAACAAGACAGGTTCGCAAGAGAAAATCATACCCAACTGAAGAATATGAGTGCATGGCAGAAACCTGGGAAAATAAGTCTCTCCACACAAAGGCAGAGATTCTCACCTTGCATCCTCTCCTGAGCTTATGAGAAAGGAGGATGTTGGGGGTGGGCTTGTGGAAGTCAAGACTGGAAGAAGACAATTGTCATGCAGAGGGACATGTAATGTCTTGTCTGAACCATTTCCCCTGCACCGGGGTCAGGTCCAGAAGGGACAGCACGGAGGTGACCAGCAACCCACCTCTCTGTGGTGGGGCTGGCCCCGGGGCGGGCGTGGGGGTGGTAGGTGGAAGTGGGATGGCATGTGAGTTGGTACCAGCGGTGGAGGCAGCAATTCAGAGGTCAGGGATCTCTCTTTCTCTCTCTCTCACTCTCTCTGTGTCTCTCTCTCTCTTCTCTCCCTCGGAGATATGAGGAGAGAAAGGTGGGGCGCCCTACCCACCTCGCCTACCTATCCCATGGTCCCTTCTTTCTCTGGCAGCTCTCGGAACCATGTGGGCTTGGGTTCAACCCCCTCAGGCCAAGGGTGCATGCTTGGCCACCCAGGACTAGGTCTGGCCTTGGGGGTCCTCAGTGAAGGCCCCATCCTCCCGCCAGGATCTGACCGGCTGGGGCATCCCTCGGTGACTACCAGCTGCAGCTGAAGGAACCCCACCCTTCTTGACTTGGCTTCAGCTGCTGTCTCCCTCACCTCCCACAATTCCTCACAGATCGCAGGCCTCAGCACTTCCTTGGAAGGGTGGGTCTGCCCAGGGTGGCCACAGTCAGACTGGGGTTCGAGCTCAAGGTTCTTCCTAGGCCAGTTGCTTTGTCCTGGGGCTCATTTTTTTCTGGAAAGACAAAGCCATGGCCTCACCCCATGCCTAGACTTGGCGACTGCATACAGGTGGAGGAAAGGCTCTATGGAGACAAAAGAGCTGAGACAGGCATATGGCAAAGCAGGAAGTGCGGTGCCAGCAACCCGTAGGCATTTGGGAGCCTATGCCACACTGGGCAAGCCCTTCCGGGGTCAGTTCCCAGCCTCCTCTCTGGCTTCGGGAAAGCCTGGCCTTCCTAGGGCCCAGGCCATGGTTCTGGGGAGAAATCCGCGATGGAGGGCACCCGTGAGGCCCTCTGCCTGAGGTCGCAGGTGTCACGCCCAGGGCAACTGCAAGCCTGGCTCTGCTTGCCAGCTTTATCAAAAGGAGTCTGGCCAAAAAGCCGAACCTGGCACCTGGGCCAAGCCCCTTCCGAGGGGACAAGTTACGGAGGACATAGCCCTGGGGACGTCTGCCAAGTCTCCTGGGGCGTGTGCTGGGCCCTGTCAGAGGAGGAAGCAGCCCAGCAAGCGGTGTGCCAGACCAGAGATCAGGCGGCCTCCCACACCAAGGTCTCTGTCCTCCCCAGGAATACCAAGGGAGGACGATGGTCTTGGCAGCGGCAAGAGGGGTGGGGTGGGCGCTGAGCCTGCACTTGGATGCCCCAGGAGAGGGCGCTGGGGGATGGGCTGCCCCTGGCCAGTTCTGAGGGACCCACACAGATAGGGGTTGTTGGGGGCAGAGAGAGAATCCCCCTCCGCCATTTCCCTTCAGGTTCTCATGGCTGGCCAAATCATTAACAAGACAGGTTCAATGGCGCAAATCAGACCCAGCTGAAGAACATATGTCCATGGGAGAAACCCGGGAAACTGAGTCTCTCCACACAATGGCAGAGACTCTCATCTTGCATCCTCTCCTGAGCTAATGACAAAGGTGGATGTCGTGGGTGGACCTGTGGGATGGGAGAAGGGAGGGAGACGATTGTCATGCAGAGGAACATGTAAAGGCTTGTCTGAACAGTTTCCCCTGCAATGGGGTCAGGTCTGGAAGAGAAGGCATGGAGGTGACCAGGAACCGGCCTCTCTGTGGTGGGGATGGCCCCGGGGCGGGCGTGGGGGTGGTGGGTGCAAGTGGGATGGCGTGTGAGTTGGCACCAGCCAGCGGTGGAGACAGCGACCCAGAGGTCATGGATCTCTCTCTCTCTCCCCCTCGGGGACCTGAGGAGAGTAAGGTGGCGCCCCCTGCCCACCTCGCCTACCTCCCCCATGGGCCCTTCTTTGGCCACTCTGGGAGCCCTGCGGGCTTGGGTTCAACCCCCCACACCCCCGCACAGGTCAAGCGTGCATGCACGACCGCCGGGGCCTAGGGCTGGCAGCGGGGGTCCTCAATGAAGGCCCCGGCTCCCGCCAGGCTCGGACCGGCGGGGGCGGACCTCTGGCGCCACCCTGCTGCAGCTGTTCCATCACTGCCCTTCTGGACTTGGCTTCAGCTGTTGTCTCCCTCCCTTTCCCCACTCCCACTCAACTTGAAGGCCGCTTCCCTTCCTTGGAAGCATTGCTCTGGCCCTGATGGCCACAGGCACACTGGGCTTCAAGCTTAAGGCTCTGCCTGGGCCAGCTGCTTCATCCAGAGGCTCGTTTCTTCCTGGAAAGACAAAACCATGGCCTCACCCCATGCCTGAACTTTGTGACTGCAGCCAGGCCAGGTGTAGGAAAGGCTCTGTGGAGTCAGAAGGGCCGAGACAGGCAGATGGCACCACAGGGCTAGGGAGCCAGGGCCAAACTGGGCAAGCCCTTCCGGCGACAGGTCCCAGCCTCCTCCCTGGAGTCAGGAAGGCCTGGCCTTCTTGGTGTCCAGGCCACGGCTCTGGGGAGAAATCTGCCATGGAGGGCACGTGTGAGGCCCTCTGCCTGAGGTCGCAGGTGTCACACCCAGGGCACTGTAAGTCTGGCTCGGCTTGCCTGCTTTCTCCCAAGGAGGCTGGCCAGCCAGCTGAACCTGGCACCTGGGCCAGGCCCCTTCCAAGGGGACGAGTTCCGGAGGAGATAGCCCTGGGGATGGCTGCCAAATCTCCTGGGGCGTGTGCTGGGCCCCTGTCAGAGGAGAATCAGCCTGGCAAGGGGTGTGCCAGACCTGACATCTGGCAGCCTCCCACACCTGGGTCCCTGTCCTTCCCAGGCCTCCCGAGGGAGGACGATGGTCGTGGCAGTGGCGAGTGTGGTGGGGCTGGCGCTGAGCCGGTCCTTGGATGCTCCAGGAGAGGCACCGGGGGATGGACTGCCCCTGGCCACGTCTGAGGGACTGACCCAGCTCGGGGCTGCTGGGGGCCAACCACAGCATGTCCACAGCCCTCTCTGCAGATCGAAGCACCAGGCAAGCACCTGCCATGGCTGATCCCATTAGTCCCTACAAGATCACCATGAAATTTATCCTCCCCCCCCAACATTTCAGAAGAGCAAACTGAGTCTCAGAGAGATGTGGGGATTTGCCCAAGGTACACAGCTGGCAGTGGGCAGAGTCACCACTGTGCTGAGGGGTGAGTGACTACTCACCTAGTAAACAGCTGGTCCAGGACCCGGTGGGATGTGTCTGAGGCTGAGTAGTTGACCATGAAGGTGGTGAAGCTGGAGATGTTCCTACTCAGGAAAGCTGGTGCAATGGACTCTGTCAGCTTCTCCATCATGCCTGCCTGGAGGCCACGCATCCTGCAGGCCTCATTTAAATTCACACCTTTCAGAACCTCCTAACACAGTCTCTACCATCACATATCTCACATCCAGAAGAGCATTACATGATTTCCTCCTCCTTCCTCCCATTGAGATAAAATGAGTGCATGAGGAAGGGCAGTCTGTTTTGGCTGAAGCAAAGGCAACTCCCTCTGGTTATAGCAGGCACACGACTATCTCTTCCAGGCCAAATTTTTCCCACCAGGAGTCCATTGTTTAAGGAAATCATCATTCCCTCTCTTTCATGGGTCTGGTTTCCTCAAGAACACAGTGAACCATCCCCTCTCCCTGTGCTGCATCACAATAAACCCACAGCCAGGAGATAAGCACCAGGTTAAAACACCACCAGATCCTGAATTCAGTCACTGCTGAGACCCTCCCATCAATGTTGTCATTCAATCGTGACTCCTGAGGACAGCTTTCCCCTGAGACCCACTCCCAGCCTGTCCTCAGCTTCTTATAGCAACACTGAGATTTCCTCAGAGTCCTCCCAACCTGGGCAAGAAACATTCTGAAATGTTCTCTTTATTAATTTTCAGGGACTGGGGACATAGGTAGATGTAATTTGAGTGTGTATGTGCAGTAGTTTCTACGCACATATTCTGTTTTTCAGACAGATAAAATAGTGTGGCTACTCAATGCACCAAGAAAATGGATAACTGATCAAATTTTTTCATGATGTGAAGTCTTTAGAGAGTAAATGTCAGGGTTAAGAGCACAGACTATGGAGCTAACACCTCATGTCCAAATTCCATCTCAAACTCTTATTAGATATTTGTATTGACTGAGTTATTTACCTGATTGGTGCCTCAGTTTCTTCATCACTCAGTTGGCAATAATGATCAGCATACCTATTTTGTAGGTTTATGGAGAGTATTAAAGGAGTTAATGTTTGAAAAATGCTCAGAACACCTAGTGTATTACCAGTGCTGTACCTATATATTAGAAATAAAATTTAGAAATTCTTCTGACACTGCCTGTGAGCCCCAGAGGGTGAGACTGTTGCCTGGATGTATGTAGAATGCACTCCATGACATACGATGAATAAATGAGTGAACAACATTGGCGAATGCATTACCAATGTCACCTATGTCACCCTACAGGCATTCCCAAGCCGAACCACACACAGACATTCCTGCTCTGTCCTGTATCACAGTTCTTGGAGGAATGACTGCGGTTTCTTGGACCCTGGGAACCGTGCCCACTAAAGGTTCTTCTCTGTCAGCAAGCACCAGTCTTTGTCCAATTGCTGCAGCTCACACGGTCTGCGCTCTGATCCTTGTCTTCACTCGAGGGAGAAGTGCCATCCCCAGAGCTGGGCACACGCAGAGGCTGAGCCTTGGAGAAAATGATTCCCTGGCCCTGGGGCAGGTAGAAGAGCGCAGGGACAGAGTGGGACTTGGGGAAAATCCTCCAGGTGTTGTCAGAAGGGATGGAGGCAGGGGATGTGTCAGCAAGGACTGGTCTGGTTGGTGGGCCTTGGTGGTTAAATAGTAGGGGGGCTGGGAAGTTTCATAGCTTCTAGCATAATACAATCAATATGACGGTCATGAAATCAGAATCAGCCTAAGTAAGGCCAAATTAACCCAATGTCAGCTGTTACCTGACTCTCTAATCCAGTAGTGACTTATAATAAGGGTATTCGTGTTCTATCATCTCCTTTTCATTGATTGGCTAGAGTAATTATTCTTTACATAGCCTGTCTATTTTTACATAGTAAAGAAAAAGTGAGTTTTAAAACAACCCTCCTTGGAAAAGTCTCCCTAACATATTGAATTAATAACAGAAGCCACGACAGGAAATTCACCACTTATTTTGAGCTTTAGTCTCTGGTTTTAGATCTTCCTAACTGGTAATTTACCTAGACTTCTGTCTTCTTTCTTGAGATTAGTCCACATAGGACTAAGTAAGAGTGCAACCTCATACCATGTGAGAAGTGGTGGGACTCTAGGAAGAGGTTTGTTTCATTCTATCAGTGTGTGTGTGTGCGTGTGTGTGTGTGTGTGTGTGTGTGTGTGTATGAGACTTTTTGCTGCATCTGGCAGTGTGGGCCAGTTTAGACTCCTTTTCTAGGGAAAAAATTTCCCTAATCACTTTCTCTGGACTTTCTTTTCACTGATGGCTTCACCAGCACTGTCCAATAGTAACATTAAACACTCTATATTATGGAATTTAAATATTTTTTAGTAGCCACATTTTAAAAAATGAAAACAAACAGGTGAAACTAATTTTAATAGTATATTTTAACCCACTATAACCAAGATATTATCAATGTGGGTGCAGTCTATACAAAACTTAATAATGAGAGAGTTTACATTTTTTTCCTGAGTTTCATAAATCTAGTGTGTACTTCCCACTTACAGTACAATCTCCATTTGTAAGTTGAGTTTTTTCAGACATACATTCTCTGCACTGAGATTTAATGTTCACAGTTGTCAAACAAGAGTCACTAGGAGTGGGGTGGATGATAATTTCACTACTGATTTAAGCTCTAAGGGAGCTATGAACACCAACTGGTCAATGGGTTAATCAAATGAATAGTCATATAGTATAGAAGAATGGTACGATTTGGGATTTAGAAAAAGACTGGGGACCATGTGTCCTGACAGGGAGCTCCAAGGATTTTGTTGTTGAGAGTGACAAGGACAAAAAGAGAATAAAGTCATACACATAAGTGTCTAACAACATGGGGGGGAAGAAATGACCTGCCGTAGTCCTGAGTTTTGACCTCGTGGTTTTTTTTCTTGACCCAAATCTCTTTGATGATGTCCCAGGACACAGGTCAGATTAATCCCCACAGTGAGAGAAGGAGAGTAGAAGTACAAGGCATCTGACATAATTGTCCTGGGAAGGCAGGCTTCATTTACAACTCTGATCCACTTTCACAATTTATTTTTATAGGGTAAGAGGAAAAGAAGTATGATGGTCCAATCATCACAGAGGAAGTGAAATGATTGTGGAAAGCAATCTAAACCAAAGCCTGGTTTGAGCATCTCCATCCCTTTGAGGATGTCCAGTTACATATTCAAGAGGCCAGTTACTAGAATCACATTCTATCTTGGCAATGAGGTCAGATGCCAGCAAAGGGAGGAAACCTTGGAGCAGCCCCAACTCTGCTGGCAGAAGAGACTGCAAGGTCTCCAGGCCTGCAGAGTACAGGAGAACTGTTAAGTGCTTTGGACCTTGCCAAAGCCCTGCCCAACCTTGCACCTAGTAGCACAGGTGTATCCCTGTCAGGTGAGCTCGCAGGTGTTCTGAACTCCAGTCCCATGCCCACCCCTGCCTGGTCTTCAGATTCGGCAGAGATGATCCCAGGAGCTGGTCTGTACATCCCACAGCTCCTTTGCAAATGTCTTCTGGTGACTGAGGAAGATATCAGGAAACAGGAAGGGAAAGTGAAGACGGCAAGAGACAGACTCGCGGTAGCACTGATGCAGACAGACTCGCTAGCCAGGCAGGGAGAGTGAGGGGCCAAAAAGGACGTCCCGACAAACACAATGAAGAAAACAGAAGACGGCGCAGATGACATGGAGCTCATACTACTTTAATGCCTCTGCAAGGGTCCTGATGTCTTCTTGCTTTGAGCTCTTGAAACTTTAATATATACCAATAATTTTCTTTTCTTTGATTCCTTTGCATGACAGAGAAGATACAGACAGTGATCCTTCGGAGGTGAGAGATTGGGTTTCAGGTGAGGAGAGAAAGGAGATCTTTCCTTCTCATTTTGTTCTCTCATTTTCCTTTACTGAGTGTTATCTATTTGTATTTTAAGACCAAGAGTTATCACAATCAGGGGATTCCTTAGAGTTTTGCCCTCACAGTCACAGAGAAAACATACCTAGTCCAAATGGATTGTCCTTTTTGTGTAATATTGCAATAGATTCCAACATAATATATCACTGAAGAGCTGTTATATCTGTCTTCTCAAAAAAGACACCTACTTCTGGGTCTCTATTTTTCTGGTATTTGTTGCATGTTGAATCACAGTTGCATATAATGAAATATTGGATTGTCCCTTTTTTTAGATTTATATGTGTTGGAAATTTGATTCATGAAAATTGATATGCCATTGTGGTATGATGCTGTCAGGAGAACGACTGTTTTCAGCATCACAAGTCTCACAATAAGCCAGTGTGTTGGGATTGTCTATTTGCCTGATCGAGTATGTTGCACTCTTCAAATCCTCTTTATCATTACTTACTTTTGTCCCACAGATTTATCAGTTTCTGAGAGCAATGTGTTAAACAATAATAGAGTATCTTAGTATTTATATCTTCCCTAAAAAATGAGTTATCTTTTAGCTAAATCTTCTCTCCTCTATTCTTCCATGTGGTAATCATCTGGAATTTTCATTCGAATGTGTTTTTAATGTCTTGTTTTAAAACTAATACTAAATTAGACAGACGGTTTTTTCCTTTCCTCATGACTCCTGTTATGTTTTCCTGGGTTCACATTTCTTCTTCCTGATGTACATTCTTTACAGGTTCTTTCACTGCAGGCCTGTGAGAGGTCAACTTTGAGTCTGTTTGTAAGTCAGAAAACGTCTTTCTTTCTTTGACACATAGTTTGAATAGGTGTTTAATTTAGCTTTGTAGTAATTTTTTTCCTTCTTTGTCAAGTTATTTAATATTTCTGAGCCTCCACATCTTTATCTTAAAATGGGAATAAATCTCTAAAATTGTGACTGTAACTGAGATAATACATGCAGAGCTTTCCAGTCATGTTGCTTAGAAGAAATTGGTCAATAACGATAACTATTATCAATCATTATAATGATATTATAATAATTAATATATAATAATATATTAATGTATAATAATAATTATACATTAATCTATAATTATAATGTACAGTATATAATGTATAATGTATGCAATGTATAATAATAATACATTAATATTATTAATCATTAGAATCTTCATAGTGTGCATTCTCAGAGAATCACTGCTTCAGATTGAGAATGTGAAGCTCACACACAAAAAGTCTGAGAGAGTGCCATGACTGTGACTTTAATTCTCAGCCCTTGGGTATCTTCAGCTGTGGTCATCTGCACAGTGTGTACAGATAATGTAATCTGTTCCCACAGACCCACTGCAGAACAACGCAGCCTGCCTCATGCCTGGAATGCTCTGGGTTGCTTGTTGGGGAGCCTCTGCTGTGAGGCTAGTTGGACTCTGTACAGAGAAAGATGGAAAAAGGCTCTTTCTTTTCCCTCAGATTTCTCCCACCGAGTATTATTCACTTTTACATCCAGAGCAGATACTCTCTTCCCAGAGCCTTGGTGTTTCTCTGGGATTCAGACTTCCCAGACACCTAGTCATTTCAGCTCCCAAGGCCCAAGGTGACTGCAGAGTCATGTCTCACCCACTCCTCCCATCTTGGTCTGTTTCCCGTCATGGAGGACCCATGAGTGGGGAGAGGAGCCATTGAGGGAGATTGATCTGGAAGTCCTGGTGAATCTGAGCTTCAGAGAATGAAGCAGAAAAGGGGAACCTGAGACTGCCAGGCCTTCAGTGGGTGAGGAATATGGAGGAACCGAGAGGGGTGTGATGGCTGCACAGAGTGAAGGGGAGGGATGTTCCAAATTTTCCTAAGAAGGGAAACCTTGCACTGAAGTGGGGATTCGATTTTACATGATGGCAACGTCTGTGCTGGTTTCACCAATTCTTGTGTCCCTGAGGGATGAACTGGTGTGACACCACAGGACAGAAGTTGCAGTCACTTTCAGGACTTAAGGAAGGTGAAACCTTTCAGCTTAGTCCCCTGTGAGCCAGTCAGGGGCCAAGTCTAGAAAGGCTCGGAGCCTGTGTCAGTCCAATGTGGTTTCGTTCTATTCCAGTCAAGCTCCTCTGGACACCAGCTGGGAAAAAAGGACCTCAGATCTAGTCATATCTAGTTATCACAGCTTCTGTAGGTCGCCATGAGGCAGGTAATAGCCCAGGCATCGTCACTGGGACCTCATAGTCGCCCTCCTTCTTCTGCTGGCAGACAGTGACTTGTGAGGTGAGGAGAGCACATCAGAATGGTCCAATCAGCTGCCCAGTATGGGAGACTCCAGGGGAAGGAGATGCCAAAGCCACAGAGACCCGATGCCTCCTGTGTCTCCCTCTTCCTTTTTTCCACTTAATTTTCACCCTCAGTCCTTCTATTCCTTCCCTTTTCCCTCGTTCGGCTCTCTCTCCCTCTCTTTCCCCCACATGTTCTAGCTTAATTGAGGTATTAACGACATACAGAAAACTGCATACATTCAAAGTGAACAATTTGATACATTTTGATTATAACTTATTGAACCATCACCACAATCAAGAAAAGGAACGATATCTACCCCAAATTTCCTCATGCTCATTTTAATTCCTCCTTCCCTGCCATTTGCAAACACATTCTCATTCCCAGGCAATGAGTGATCTGGTATATATCCCTATAGATTTTCCTAAAATGTTTATAAATGGGATCATATACTATGTACTCATTTTTTACTGGCTTCTTTCACTCAGCATAATTATTTTGACATTTATGCTTGTCATTGCATGTACTATGAATTCATTCCTATCCCCAACCCTTCCCTGGCAGCACTGTGCACACACCCGAGCACTTCCCAGGTTGGTGTGAGAGCCAATAGTAATGCTGCATCCCCAAAAGTAGGAATGTGCCTTGGTGCAACTCTGGGAGGGGTTGGCGGGAGCCCTGGACCCTCACATGAATGCTTTCCTGGATGGTTGGAAAGCACACTGTGCCACTGCAGTCCCAATGATTGGCCAATGCTCAGAACCCATGAAGAAGCCCCAGCCACCAAGCACAGAGGCTGGCATGAGCATAAGGAAAGGCAGCAGCAGATATACACGCACATGTAAATGCTTTCCCAGGTGGCACAAATACCCATAGTAATGCTGCGGTCTCCCAACTGTGTACGTGCCTTCATGTGGTGGCAGCTCTGAGCCCAGTGGGAATGCTTTCCCAGCGAGTGGAAACACCCACTGTACGCACACAACTTCCAGCATATGGGGTGGGATCAGAAACACAGCTCATGCTTCCCCCACAGCAGTAGCAGGTGGAATCTACGACCTGATACTACCACAAATACACAGGCAAAAGATTAGTTCATCAAACACCATAAGAAACTACAGTAACAATTCAGGGCAGAAGGAAATGACAAATTTCCAGAAACGAAACTTGAAGTCATAGAAATTTACAATCTAAATGACACAGTTCAAAATAACTGTCATAAAGAAACTCACAAAGTTACAAGAATGTTCAGATAGTTTGATGAACTCAGGAATAAAATTAATGAGGAGAAGGAATACTTCATCAAAGAGACTGAAGCTATTAAAAAAAACAAGCTGAAAATCTGGATATGAAGAACATAATTAAAAAGATAAAAAAGAATCTAGACTCCTTAAAAAATAGAGCTGATATCATGGATGAAAGAATTAGTGATTTAGAGGATAGAAATATAGAAATTCTTCCAGCGGATGAGGAGAGAGAACTCTGATTTTTAAAAAAGGAAGGAATTCTTGTAGAAATATACGACTCAACTATAAAAGCAACATAAGAATTATACGTATTCCAAAGGGATAAGAGAGGCAGAAAGGAGCAGAGAACTTGTTCAAAGAAATAATAGCTGAGAACTTCCCAAACCTGAGGAAGAACCGGACTTACAAATACATGAAGCCAACAGAATAACTAATAACATCAACGCTAAAAGACCTTCTCCAAGGCATATAATAGTAAAATTGGCAAAAGCCAATGACAAAGAAAAAATATTAAGGGAAGCAAGACAGAAGAAAATAACCTACAAAGGAACACCTATCAGGCTTTCAGCATATTTCTTGGCAGAAAATTTACAGGCAAGGAAAGAATGGAATGATATATTAAAAATACTGAAAGACAAAAACTTTCAGCCAAGAATACTCTATCCAGTGAAACGATCCTTATGATACAATGGAGAAATAAAAGTTTTTCCAGATAAACAAAGTCTGAGAGAGTTCAACACCACTAGATCTCCCATACAAGCAATGATCAAGAACGTCCTCATACCCGAAATAAAAAGAAGGCAAATGTCTACAAAGCTTTGAGCAAAGAGATAAATAGACAGACAAAATCAGAAAGCTACAGCTCTGTTTCACAACAGGGTAGCAAATAATTAATTATAACTTAAAAGAAGAAGGGAAGGAAAGCATCAAAAGTAACTATAAACACTTCAACTTAGTCACAAACGCACAAAACAAAAATGAATAACTTGTGACAACAATAACTCAGAAGGAGAAGAGGAAAGGGATGGAACCTGCTTAGGCTAATGGAGATAAGTGGCTATCAGAAGATGGACTATCTCATCTATGAGATCTTCATACAAACCTCACAGTAACCAGCAAACAAAAAATCAGAGCAGAGCCATAGATCATAAAAAAAGAGAAAACCTCCATGAAAACCCCCAAAGTGAAATGGTAGTCAGAAACACAAAGGAAGAGAAACAATGAAAATATAGATTAGGTGGGATTAAGCCCTCAAGTATCGATAATCACTCTAAATCTAAATCGATTGAATTCTCCAATCAACAGACACAGAGTGGTGGGGTGGATTAGAAAACAAGACCCAAAAATACTCTGCCTCCAGGAAACACATCTCAGCTCTAAAAGCAAACAGGCTCAGAATGAAGAGATGGGAGAAAATACTCCAATCAAATGGCAAATAAAAGAAAGTAGGTGTTGCCATACTTATATCAGACAAAGCAGACTTCTAGATAAAAAAGACTATGAGAGACAAAGAGGGGCAGTATATAATGATAAAGGGGACTTTCCACCAAGAGGACATAACACTTATAAAAATATATGCACCTAACACAGCAGCACAAAAGAATATAAAGCAACCCTTAATAGACCCAAAGGGAGAAATTAACATCAACGCAATAATAGCAGGGGACCTGAACACCCCACTTACATCCAGGGATAGATCATGCAGAGGAAGGCAACAAGTCAATAGTGGAATTAAATGAAACATATGATCAGATGAACTTAATCGATATACATAGAGCATACCCTCCCAAAACAGCAGAATACACATTCTTCTTAAGTGCACATGGAACATTCTCAAAGATAGACCATATGTTGTGAAACAAGGCAAGCCTGAATAAATTTAAGATTGAAATCATATCAAGCTTCTTTTCTGACCACAATGCTATGACACTTGAAATCAACTACAAGAAAAAAGATGGGGGAGTCACAAATATGTGGAGACTAAAGAACACACGACTGAAGAACCATTGGATCAATGAACAAATCAAAGGAGAAATAAAAAAATACCTGGAGACAAATGAAAATGAAATGACAACAAAACAACTCTTATGGGATGCAGCAAAAGCAGTTCTAAGAAGGAAATTCATAGCAATACAAGCACGCCTCAACAAACAAGAAAAATACCAAATAAGTAACCTTAAACTACACCTAATAGAACCAGAAAATGAAGAACAAATGAAGCCCAAAGTCAGCAGAATGAGGGAAATAATAAAAATTAGAGCAGAAATAAATGAAATAGAGACTAAAAAAACAGTAGAAGGATCAATGAAACAAAGAGCTGGTTCTTTGAGAAGACTGAAACAAAATTGACAGACCCTTAGCCAGACTCACTAAGAAAAAAAGAGAGAAGGCTCAAAGACATAAAATTAGAAATGAAAGAGGAGAAATTACAACAGATACCATAGAAATCCAAAGGACAATAAGAGAATACACTGAACAACTTATATGCCACCAAATTGGATAACCTAAAAGAAATAGATAAATTCTTAGATTCACACAACCTCCCAAAACTGAATCAAGAAGAAATAGAGAAAATGAACAGACAAATCACATGTAAAGAGAACGAAATGGTTATCAAAAACCTCCCAAATAACAAAAGTCCAGGACCAGATGTCTTCTCTGGAGAATTCTACCAAATATTCAAACAAAATTTAATACCTATGTTTCTCAAACTATTCCAAACAGTTGAAGAAGATGGAACACTTCCTAATTCATTCTATGAGGCCAACATCACCATGACAGCAAAAGCAGGCAAGGATAGCACAAAGAAGGAATATTACAGGCCAATATCGCTGATGAACACAGATGCAAAAATTCTCAACTAAATATCAGCAAATTGAACACAGAAATATATTAAAAGGATAATATACCATGATCAAGTGGAATTTATACCAGGGATGCAGGGATGTTTCAACATCCACAAATGAATCAATGTGATACACCACATTAACAAAATGAGGAATAAAAATCACATGATCCTCTCCACAGATGCAGAGAAAGGATTTGACAAGATCCAACATCCATTTATGATAAAAACTCTCAATAAAATGGGTATAGAAGGAACGTACCTCAACACAATAAAGGCCCTATATCACAAACCCACAGCCGACATCATACTTAATGGTGAAAAACTTAAAGCCATTCCTCTGAGAACAGGAAGAAGACAAAGGTGCCCACTCTCGCCACTCCCATTCAACATAGTACTGGAGGTTTTGGCCAGAGAAATTAGGCTGGAAAAAGAAATAAAAGGAATCCAAATTGGAAAGGAAGAAATGAAATTCTTGCTGTTTGCAGATGACATGATTGTAAATATAGAAAACCCTAAACAATCCATCAGAAAACTATTAGAAATAATCAACAACTACAGCAAAGTTGCAGCGTACAAAATCAACTTACAAAAATCAGTTGCATTTCCATACTCTAATAATGAACTAACAACTAACAGAAAGAGAACTCAAGAATACAATCCCATTTACAATTGCAACAAAAAGAAAAAGGTGTCTAGGGATAAATTTAACCAAAGAGGTTAAAGACCTATACAATGAAAACTATAAGACATTATTGAAAGAAATCAGTGATGACCTGAAGTAATGGGAAGATATTCCATGCACATGGATTGGAAAAATAAACACAGTTAAAATGTCCATATTACCTAAAGTAATCTACAGATTCAGTGCAATCCCAATCAGCATCCCAATGACATTCTTCATAGAAATAGAACACAGAATCCTAAAATGTATATGGAATAACAAAAGACCTTGAACAGGCAAAGCATTCCTGAGAAGAAAGAACAAAGCAGGAGGCATCACAATCCTAACTTGAAAATATATTACACAGCTATACTAATCAAAATGGCATGGTGCTGGCACAAAAGCAGACTCATAGATCAATGGAACAGAACTGAAAGCCCAGAAAGAAAACCACACATCTGTGGTCAGTTAATCTCTGACAAAGGAGCCAAGATCATACAATGGAGAAAGGAACGTCTCTTCAATAAATGCTGTTGGGAAAACTGGACAGCCACATGCAAAAGAATGAAAATAGATAATTATCTTCCACCATACACAAAAATTAACTCAAAATGGATAAAAGACTTGACTCTAACACTTGAAACCATAAAACTCCTAGAAGAAAATATACGCAGTACAGTCTTTGACATCGGTCTTAGCAGCATCTTTTCCAATACGATGTCTACTCAGGCAAGGGAAAGAAAAGAAAAAATATACAAATGGGACTACATGAGACTAAAAGGCTTCTGCAAGGCAAAGGAAACGATGAAAAAAACTAAAAGACAGGGCCGGCCCTGTGGCTTAGTGGTTAAGTGCACGCGAACATCTACTTGCGGCCCAGGTTCGGATCCCGGACGCGCACAGACGTACCGCTTGTCCAGCCATGCTGAGGCCATGTCCCACATACAGCAACTAGAAGGATGTGCAACTATGACATACAACTATAAACTGGGACTTTGGGGGGAAAAAAAAGGAGGAGGATTGGCAATAGATGTTAGCTCAGAGCCGGTCTTCCTCAGAAAAAAAGAGAAGGATTAGCACAGATGTTAGCTCAGGGCTGATCTTCCTCACACACACACACACACAAAACGAAAAGACAACCCACCAACTGGGAGAAAATATTTGCAAATCATATATCTGACAAGGGGTTAATCTCCAAAATATGTAAACAACTCATACAACCCAACAACAAAAAAACAGATAATCCAATCTAAAAATGGGCAGAGGATATGAACAGACATTTTTCAAAAGAAGATATACAGAAGGTCAACAGACACATGAAAAGATGTATAACATCACTAACTATTAGGAATATTCAAATCAAAACTACAATGAGAGATCACCTTACACCTGTCAGAATGGCTATAACTTCCAAGACAAAAAATAACAAATGTTGGAGAGGATAAGGAGAAAAGGGCACCCTCACACACTGCTGGTGGGAATGCAAACTGGTGCAGCCACCAGGGAAAACAGTATGGAGATTTCTCAAAAAATTAAAAATAGAAATATCATACCTTCCAGCTATCCCACTACTGGATATTTATCCAAAGAAACTGAAATCAACAATTCAAAGAGATTTATGCACCCCTGTGTTCACTGCGGCATTATTCACAATAGCCAAGACATGGAAGCAATCCAAGTGCCCTGCTACAGACGAACAGATAAAGAAGATGTGGTACGTATTATATACAATGGAATACTACTCAGCCAGAAAAAAAAAGACAAGATCGTCCTGTTTGCAACAACCTGGATGGACCTTGAGGGTATGATGATAAACGAAATAAGCCAGACAAAGACAAATAGCATTATTTCACTCATATGTAGAAGATAAACATATCCAGGGATAAAGAGAACAGATTAGTGGTTACCAGAGGGGAAGGGTGCTGGGTGTTGAGTGAAAGAGTTAAAGGGGCACATATGCATGGTGATGGATAAAAGTTAGACTACCGCTGGCAAGCACGATGCAGTCTATACAGAAATTCACAAATAATAATGAACACCCGAAATTACACAATGTTAAAACCCTTTATAATTTCAATAGAATAATTAAAATAGAAAAAAAATAATTCATTCTTCTTTATGGTTGCATAGTATCCCACTGTGGGGATATACCACACTTTGTGTATCCGTTCACCAGTAGATGGACATTTGGGTTGTTTTCCATTTTTATCTACTATAAATAGGTTGTTATCAACATGTGTGTACAAGTCTGTGTATAGACATATGTGTTTATTTCCCTTGGATGGATTCCTAGGAGAGGAATGGCTGGGTAGACGTATGTAATTTTTAAAGACGCATCCAAGCTATTTTTCACCAGCACTCGATGAGAGTTTCAGTGACTTGACATCTTCAACAACACTTGCTATAGTCAGTCTTTTTAATTTTAGCCACTCTTAAGTGTGGTGGAATCTCATGATGACTGTCACTTACATTTCCCCAATGACTCATGTGGTGAAGGAGAAGGCAAGCCAGGCACAGACTGGGAGAAAACATCTGCAAAACATATCCCTAGAAAAGGACGTGTATTTATAATATATAAAGAGCTCTTACAACCCAATAGTAAGAAGACAAGCAACACGTCATGTCTTACCAAGACACAGCAGATCAGGCCTGTGATGAGCACCAGGAGTCCCGCCAAGCAGATGAGGATGAGGGCCCAGAAGGGGAGGTCTGGGGAGACATGTGGTGGGGTAAGCCACATCCTGTCATCACCCCAGGGCTCCTGGTGACCCCACTGTGCCTCAACCCTCCTTGACAAGGGTTGGCCAACTTTCCTCATCATCCAAGACCCTGTGCGCATGGTTCTCTTCGATGAGGCACAGCATGAAGATACTCGCCCCCTACCATGGGCTGGGGCTTCCTGCAGGTTTGCCAGGCTTCTCAGTCAAGGCATCATCTCTGTTGGGAGAATATTCTGGAAGTGAATGAAATGGAGAGTGCATGTGAGTGTGTTTCACTCTTTTTAATAAAACTTTTTAGACACAGAAAAATAAAGGGAACAGTCTCATAAACATCCATCATCTAGATTTAACAATGTATATTCCATCTAATTAAAACAATATTGCATCAATGTATAAATTATTAACATTTGCCACCCTTGATTCATCCCATGTTTTCAATGAAATATTAAAGTCAAGTAGACATCATGATGTTTCACCCCATTTTAGTTTCCATCTCTAAAAAGTGAGCATACTTTGCTACAAATACAAGACCATTATCATAGAACAAAAGTGTAATAAACTAAAACAAATTCCTACCTCTGGGCACAGAGGACTGAATTTGGGCTGGACTTTCTTATGACAGCCGGGGGCAGAATGGGTCATCACAGTTGGCAAGCCTATGGGATCTCTCTAAATTTGTAAAATCCAACTCAAAAGTGTTCTTCCGTGCCTAGAAACACATCATCCCCTTCTCCTTTATCTATTTGCTTCATATTCATTTTCTAGGATTAACCTACAATGTAATTTCCTGCGGGAAGTCTTCTCTGATTTCCACCTGCAAGTATGAGTTTGTTCACATCAAATAATTGATAAGCTTCAATTCTCTATTCTTGTTATTCCCAGCTACAACATAAACTCCAGGAGGGTAGGACACACAGCACCCAGTGGGCAGGGGGGAGGGGTGATGGTCCCCCTACTTGTACCTCTACCTAGACAACCTCTTAGAGGTGTGCTGTCTGATATGGAGCAGCAACAAGTCTCTTTTTGAATTAAAATTAATTTTAGTTAAATAAAATAAAAATTCTAGTACCTCAGTAACATTAAAAATCAGTAACAATAAAGACCAGTCACAATACCATCCTTCGAGTACTCAACAGCCACATGCGGCTGTGCACTGGAGAGCACAGATATAGAACATTCCACCACTGCAGAAAGTTCTAGCGCATTGGTGATCATCTAGAGCGGGACTTGGCAAACTATAGCCTGTGGATCAGAAACTACATCCACACCCAAACCTGTAAGTCTGCTTCACACACAGCTGGAGGCCCTCACTGACCATCTGATCCAGTTGCTGTCAGTGCAGAGATAAGGAAACAAAAGTCCAGAGAGGGGAGGTGACTAGCTTTAGGTCACAGAGCTGTCTAGGAGAAGGTGAGGGCCTCCTATATTACACTGGTTTCCTTTTCTCTCTCAATGGTGGGTAAAGACTAGGGGACTACGCCACCTCCTGCCAGCCTGAGAAAGTTCAATGCTCTCTAAGCCCCAGGCATCCAGAGTCCCTGGAAAGGCCTCACTTTCCTTCCCAATGACCAGGGAGCCTTATCATCCCCAAGGATACGCTTCCTGTCCAGGGTCAAGTTCTGCAGTTGGGTCCATTCTGGGTCAGGCGCAGGAATTCCTCATAGATGGCAACTCTGTCCAGTCTCTGTGTCAAGGTGGCAAGGTACACAGGGAGTCTGCTCCAGTGTGGTTACTGTGGGTGTCAGACCTCGAAGGGCACAAGGGATGAATAAGGGTGTCTAGAATTCTACCCTGATTCTAGATTCCCTGCTTCAGGGTCCTGTCCAAGAGAACTTTCTGCAATAATGTAAACATTTGTCTGCACTACCATATACACTCATTATTAGCCCCATGTTGTTATCAAGCACTTAAAATGTGGCTAGTGTATGTGAGTGAGGAACTGAATTTCTCACATAATTTCATTTAAAGTAATTAATTTATAAATAAATAACTACAGGGAGAACATTTTTGAAACTTTGGAGTAAGGACTTCTGCAAATGCATAAAAACAATGAGAACACTGGTAAAAATGGTCAAAATCAACTTTTCAGAAGTCTAGAAATTAATCAATGGTTTGTAAGAATCTGAGGAGGGTTTAGTGAAGAAACATGGTGGAATCTTGATAAAGGGAGCCAACTTGTGGCACTATAACTTGCACTGTCCCATCCTGCTCTCACAATATCCTCCATAACTTTGAAAACAGTCATTCTCAGAACTATAGTGGCTGAGACATCCAGCAGCCCAGCAGCCATAATGGGTTTGGAGCTCTGAAAAGACCCATCCACACCGAACTGTCACTAGCTGAACTGCCTGGCATCTCCCTGAAAAAGCCCCATGTTCAGGGCTTGTCGTTACTTGACTCAGAGCTTGCCCAGGGAGGAAAGTCCGTCCCCAGGGCACTTGCTAAAAACAATCAGGGCTAATTGTTTTCTATTGTAGTTGCCTGAGGGAGTGATACCAGCTGAGGCAGGCAAGAGGTGAGCCAAAATCTTAGAAGAAAAATTGGGAGAATGAGATGTCCACAGGGGTCTTTGAAAAGCTCCAGTGTATTTGCGGGCATCTAGAAGGCCACAAGGGCTCAGGGCTGTGGCACGCCCAAGAAAGACTTGAGAACATCTTAATCTCTCACCTCTAGTTGAAGGGTTGGCTTAATATCTGAAAACTTGATTATGTAATACACCATATTAATAGAATAAGGGCCAATACCACGCAATCTCAACCACATATACAGAAAGGAATTTGACAAAATACAATGCCCTTCATGTCAAAAAAAGTAAACACTCAACAAATTAGGAATAGAAAAAAACTTTCCCAACCTACAGACAGCATCGATGAAAAACCCACGGCTAACACCATATTCAATGGTGAAAGACTGAAAATTTCCCCCTAAGATCAGGGACAAGACAGTGATGTCTTCCCTTATCTCGTATGTTAATCACAGGTACTAGAGGTTCTAATGAGGGCAATTAGGCAAGAAAAAGCAATAAAAGAAACCCAGATTGGAAGGGAAGAGGTAAAACTATTTGTTTTGCAGATGAGAAGATATTGTATATAGAAAAACCTAAAAAATACACTCCTCCCCACACACAATATGTGAACCGTATCACAATAGGTGTATAAAAAATTTAAATTGCCCCATGTGGTTAGCGGCTCCACTATTGGAGAGCACAGTTAGACTGCTGATATTTGTTGAAAGTCTCCAGAAGAGGAGGAGGAGCAGGATGCTGGAGGTTGGTGGCACCAAGTGTTAATGCTTTTCTCATCCCCCGAAAACCTATGGAAGGAGATGTTAGGATTAGCTGACAAGGATGTGGGGCAGAATGGACACGATGTAAGTGACTTCCAGATCAATGATGTGTCACGGGAGCTCAGAGTCATCAGCCACCATCTCAGCCAATGCTTCCAATCTAGTCAACCTACATCAAGTAGGTGACCAGGCAGGAGTGGAATATGTCTCAAAGCTGGCTGCCTCTGTAGAGCTTGGTGACCTAGAACAAACACGAGGGAGAGTGGGTGAGATGAAGGTCTCCTGGGGACACAGGGGGCCACTGGAGCCAGTGAAAGATCACAGACCTTGGGGCAAGGGAGACCTGACTTCAAATCCTGGCTCTGCCCCTAGCTCACTGTGTGACCTTAGGCACAATACTCCCCTTTCTGAGCTTCAGTTTACCCCTGTGAGAAATGGGGAAGGCAGCTAGGACATCACCTCTGGACACTGAGAGAACCCAGACATGCAGGGAAAGTGAAGGGTTGAAACAATCACATAACAGATGTAAGTCAGATGGAGGAATGACGGTGCCCTCAGGGCAAGGAGAGACGGGAGAGGGAGACCCCACCTGGTCCTGGGTGTCTCTCAGCAGGGCGGTGTACTCCGAGGATGTGAGCTCCGAGTTGCTGAGGTTCCAGCTGATGATGCGGAAATGTAGCTGGTGCTCTCTCTTGATGGATAAACTCTGAGCTGCAGAGCCTGGAGCCACCGAGAGGAAGAGCAGACAGGTGGAGACACTCAGCTCCCAGCACAGAGGCATGGTGGTCCACGGGGTCAGGGTGGTGGGTGCAGACAGCGTCCACACAGGTGGCTGCCCCATCCTTCTCAGGCCTGGGGAGAGAGGGATGTGGGGACTCTAGAGAGAGGTCCTGAAACCTCTGGGGTTGGGGGCCAGAACAGGAAGGAGGAAATGGGAGGACAGTGTGGAGACAGAGAGGGGTGGTCACAAAAGTGGTCATTAGGGGCAAATGCTCAGGGGAGGGTCTCACTTGAGGGAGACCAGTCAGCAACTTGAGTAGAAGGGACCCAGGCTGCTCTTCTTGAACAATGATCCAGCTGGGGAGGAAGGAGGAGGAGGAGGAGCAGGAGGGACAGGGGTTGGAGGAGGGGCTGGGTGGGATTTAACCCACCAGGAGCTGCTGGGACCAGGGTCTCACCAGGCTTTGCAGGACCCTCTCAGTGAAGTTGAACGTGGCCTAGCCGTTGCTCATGTCTGATGAATACCAGAGGGTGGAGATGGTGACGTTGACTGTGAGGGTCTTCAGGTTGTGCCCCAAAGCTGCAAGACGAGAGGGAGAGTGATGGCCATCTCTAAAAGCTGGCCTGAGACCAGACCAGAGTCCTGCACTCATTGTAATCTGTCGTCTTCTGTCCCAGTGGCACCATCACCCACCCGTGTGGTCACCCAAGTCAGAACCAGCATATCTGCTCAGCTCCTCCTCCCTCCCAGTAACACCCATTCACCTTGCACACTGGTCCTCACATACACTCCCTCTCTCCATTCCTGTCCTAGCTCAGGTCTTAACTTCCTTCACCCGGACCAACACCCCAGCAGGCTCACTCGATGCTCTGTCTAAAGGATGTTCTACATGGACTACTAGAAGAATCTTTCTGAAATGAATACTTCACTAGGGCCACCACTGCTCTAGTACCACCCATGGCTCCCTATGGCCTTCAGTGTTTAGTTCAGCCCTCTTGACCTGGCACTCAAGGCTCTACTCAATCTGGCTCCTGCTGACCTTTCAGTCTCATTTTATCCATCTACTGCGGGTTAAACATTATGTTTCATGCAACCCAAATTCGTTTTAATTCTCCCCATATGGCATGTTGTTTTGGGCCGGAGCCTTTGCTCATGGAATCCTCTGTGCCAGGAAAACCCTTCATCCTCTATTTGCCAGGGTCCCTCCTACATATTCTTAAAGACTTCATTCTGGTGAAACTTTCTCTAGCAAGCTCCTCCCCTCCAAATTATGCCAGGTGCCTCTCCCCGAAATATTCCACATTGTATTATAATGGTGTGTTAATTTCACAAGACTAGGGGCTCTCTGAGGGCTGGCCTTAGACTGAATCGTTGGTATAATCTTTGTGATCAGCATGATTGCCCTAAAACCAGAATTTCACACCCTGGTTTCCCAGCTCCTGGATCACACCTGGCTCATAGGGAGTGGGGCCAGAGAGCTTCTCTTGGGAAGGAAAAGGGGCCCCCAGATACCTGTGGTGGCTTCTGGTGGCACAGGTGATGATCAAGTATGCAGGGACGTGGTGGCCAGCTCGGGAGCTGTGGAGAGGGCTGTCATCAGGGAGGGACAGAGTGGGAGGAGCCCCGAGGCTCACACGGGCTCCAGCACTGGCTGTCTCAGGACCACCATTCACAGGTGAAGCATAAATGAGAGTGAGGGGACGGGTGACTGTGTGAGTAGAGGGATGAGCAAGCCTGTGGATGAGAGAAGCCCGAGAGAGAGATAGGTGAACAAGAGTGACTGAACTCGGAGGAGAGACAGATAGGCAGAAAAATGGGCAGATGGATGGGATACCTGGAAAAGGAGGACCAAGGGCGGCGCTTTAGCAGAATTAAAGTGAAAACCACTTGGGGTCAGAATGTGGTGGAGAACATGTCTGTGTCTAAGGCTTTCTCACACTGGGCTGGGACTCTCCACCAGAACCCGGGAGGGAGAGAAGGGATGAATTAGGGCCCTTCCAGGTCCTTCCCTCACCAAGGACAGCAGGTGAAGGAGAACAAGTGCTCCCAAACTCCAAATGCAGATGGGACCCAGGAGATCAGGGCCAGGAATACTCACTGTTGGTAGTCGGGGCCACGGCTCCATAGGTGTAACCTGTGGAGAGAAGGCGAGAGGAGCTGAGCAAGAGTTGGGGTGAACATAAAGAATTAAGGGAGAGGAAGGATGTAGGGACCTTTGTGGGAAAAGCAGAGAGGAAAGCAGCGGGGACGAGTGGAGGGGTGTTCAGGGGGAAGGCAATGAGATGGAAGGTGGCTGGACCCAGTGATCACACAGTGATGAGAAGACTGAACCCAGACCAGGAGGATAGAGAGATGGATCATAGCTCACTTTAGAGCAATGGAGGGAACACAGAACTCCGACTGGGAGAGACAGTGTGGCTGTAGCACAGCCCCTCACCACTGACGTAGAGGCTGTCCCAGTCCAGGGTGAAGGAGCCCAGGTGGGTGACGCGCTGAGTCTCATGGCTCAGCTCCCAGTAGAGTCACTCTCTGTCCAGCCCGGGACATGCTGGGGTCAGAGTGGACGGTGCACATGATGTCCACCCCAGTGGCTGCCCCACCCTTCTCAAGCCTGGGGGAGGAAGATCATGGGGATGTGGAATACTGAGCAGGGTCGTTCTGGGTGTGGAAAGGGAGAGAGGGGAAGGGAGGAGGGTAATGGAGATGCTGAAGGGGCTGCTCTGATGCCTGGAGGGGCTCTCCTAGGTGTCTCCCATGTGAGACAACCCCCGCACAAGTAAGGCCTGACTTCTTTTAGGATGTGGAGGAGGGGCCTATGAGTTGCAAAGAGGGGTGAACACACAGACCTGGGTGAGGGGGCGCCTGCAGGTCTGCACGGACAACAGCGAGAACAGTCAGTGCCCTGTGCCATCTGACACATGCAGGCAAGAAAGTACCATTATGTTCTCTCGGTTCTACACTCCAAGGTCTTTTCTTTCTACTTCTTTCCTACTCCACAGCCATCACCCAGGCCTAGGGAACAATCATCTTATTCCTAATCTTATTGCCAGCACCTCCCATCTTGCCTATTAAGTCTTCATTCTTAACCATGAAGTCCATTTTAACCCACATGCTTAGACCAAACGATAATCACATCATCCTTCTACTCGCATCTCTCCAGAGGGTTCCCACTGGTCTTAGAACAGAGTCCCAGTCACCCTTGATCTGGTCCTGCCTGTCCCCCCTCGCCGGTGTGGCTCACACCCCTACCCCTGTGTTGACTCGGCTCAGCCATCCTTCTTCTCAGTTCATGGACACACCAGGCTCTCTGCTTCAGGGGTGTCCTCATGCGGGTCCCTCTGCCTGAAACGTTTTATTGAACACACTCCCACACCCTCACTCCAGTCTAACCCTCCAACCAGCTAAATCCAGTCCCAACTCCAGCTCTCAAGCTAAATATCAGCCCTTCTCAATAGGGCTTCTCTGCCCCCTCAGGTTGATTCCCCTTGTGCCAAACTCCCGCATCACTCTCATCATTAACTTTTCAAAATCCAAATTCCCAAATACAATATAAATTCCATGGAGGTGGGACAAGGTCTCTCTGGTTCTCCAGGTCCCCATGCATGTGGCCCAGGGCCTGGCTCATGAGATGAGGAACCATCCCGGTTTGTCTAGGACTGTCCTGGTTTGAACACTAAACGTCCTGTGTCTTGGAAAACCCCACTGTCCTGAATAAACGAGGATGGTTGGTCACCATTAATTATACACTCAGAGACTATCTATTGCATGACAAGCACACATTGCCCTCAAGAACATCACAGGAAAGCTAGAATGAAAAAGGCACACACACATACACACACAATTAGTAGAGGCCAACAACTAAATACAAAATTACTTAACAAGATTCTCTGCAACATGAATCACCAGACCGTTATTTCAGAAAAGTTTCAAGAAACAAAGTTAATTCCCTTTAGAAGGCAAGGTGGAGAGGACAGTCTTTTTGGAGACTAGCGCCCTTCCCTTCAATCTACAGTGTTGCTTAGTACTCCTCCAAATGATTTGAAATGTCATAAAGAAAAAAATGCTCAAAATGAATCTGGTTACTGGCAAATTCAATTTTAAATTTGTTATTAATACAAAGAAGTTCCAATCATCTTTTTCCCTGAATGCTCCTTTATTTCAAATTTATGTGGAGGATTTATAGGACTTTAGAAATCAAATTGAATGGGTCTAAGGAATGTTGCTGAGTATCCCTGCTAATATTTCATGGGATGTCTTCTAATACTACATACACACGCAAAACATTTCTGTAGTTATATATAAATCCTGACTTTTGAGTATTATGCAATGCAAGTAAATCTATATTTTCTACTATAATACACATTTTCAGTTATTTAGGTTTGTTTCATGTGTTTTTATTTGCATATAACTGTACTTACTGAAATATTTACCACACAGAACCACACACAGCTTACCATTTTTCCATCCATCAAACATCAATAATTTTTCTCAAGATACCTTCACTCTCAGTGACTCCATGTGGTGACAACCCGAGCCCAGGAAAGCCCACTAGCAGGTCTTCTGCACAGCGGAGGCTGCCGGAACCTGTTGGTACCAGGTCCACAGGGTACTCACCTGGTCACACAGAAATCCATGGATCAGCAAGGACAGGTGGACTCTGAGCCTGGTTTCACCTCAAACTTGAGCTCCACGGATGCTTTTCGTGTCTGAGGGGGGAAAAAAGTGCAAACAAGCTTTTGAGGCCTTTTATAGGGTGTTGGATGGAAAGGCCAACCCCATTCACTTTTCTTTTTTTGTATTTACTGATTTAACGGTAAGTGTTGGCTGTGGCTGGATTTTCCCGATTCCTATCCAGCCGCCTGCTGCTCCCTGAGATGGGAGAAAGCAGCTTCGTGCTGTGTGCACTTGAGTCACTCAACTCACTTGGCTGGACAGAGACTTTTTCGTGACTCTGGACCCTTTAAACAAGCTTGTCATTTAGGGACCCTGTAAGGGACTCGCTGACTTGTCAACAATTTCCACACTTCATTCAGGGCTCGGGAGATTTTCAGGCCCTGGAGCAGGTTTCCCAACCTCAACACCACTGACATTTGGGTCCAGATAATTCTCTGTTAGGCCGTCCTGGGCCGTGGAGGACGCTGAGCAGCATTCCTGCCTCTCCCTCTAGATGCCAGGAGCGCCCCCATTAGTAACAACCCAAACATTGCCTCCAGAAGCGGCTAAAGCCCCCTGGGGACAAAATCACACGGAGGAAGGTGACGGGGACTCGGAGGAGGGGACGGTGGCGCCCGGAGCCAGGAGGAACAGCAGCCTCGGGGGCCCTAGCGAACAGCCCTGGGGAAACGGGGCTCCGGGAGGAGGGAGGGACGCCAGGCCCTGACAGGGCTGCCCGCCGCCCAGGCCCCTCCCTGGACCTCGACTGGAGCCGGGACCGCCCGCTGCTCACTGAGCCCCCCCCCTGAGGGCGAACATCCACGGGAATGCGGTCCACGCCGAGAAGACAGAACACACCGCACAGAACGCCCGCTCCATCCATGCCGCCGCCCGCGCTTCCGGTTCCGGTCTCGGGTGGGCGTTCGGGGAGGACGAACGTTTGGGGGCTGCGGGTTGAGGCGGCGGGTGGGGCGAGGCCGTGCACCCCAGCCTCACGGGAGGTGTCTAGTTTCTAGAGTGAGTGAGAAGCTGGAAAGCGGGCTGGGTCAGCACCAGGGACAGGGACAAAATCTAGGGGCGGGGCTGTGTGCAGGAACCAGTTCTAGGGGCGGGCTGTGGGCGGGACAAGGCTGTGAGTGACAGCAGGCCGGGGAGGCAGTTTTATGGGCGGGAACAAGGGTGCAGGCAGGGCAATGAGCCGGTACCAGGCTGTGGGCGGAGGCAGGCCCAAACGTTGTGGGCGGAGACCAGTTCCAGGGGCGGGAAGAGGCGGGGGTGTGGCTGGAATAATTCAGGCAGACTTCACAGGGGGAGGAAATCAGCTCCAGGGGCGTGGCTGGAGGCGAGGCTTTCCGTGGACCCCTAGACTGTACAGGTAGCTGGATGTTGAACAGCTGTTCTTCATTCCTTTCCCCACCTTTACACAGCCTCATAGAATGATGTGCCCATATTCAGAATTCTAAATTTTTTGTGTGTTTCCTGTTCTTAATTTCGTTAAAAAATTGGATCATATATTCACATTTCTCTACAACTTGCTGTTCCAAGCCAGTAGATAAGGATATAATGCTATTTTAATTTTAAAAATCTGGGGGGAGGGAGGCCTACATTGTAGGTGCACGTATAGGAAAACTTCAAAGAGTGGTGCAAAGTCAATAAAATATTCTCACTCTACCACTGTCTCCCGGTACTTTTGCACAGAGATAAACATCCTTTCCTCCTCTATCCTTCCAGACATACTGTGTATATGTGGGACTGTGTATATGTTCAAGCCCAAAAGGGATGTCCCCAAGCAAAACCTGAAGCCCATGAATTGTCTCATGCATCAGAAGTTAATGAGAAGAGATTTAAATTTCTGGTGGAAGGAGATGAACCAGTGATGAATCCATAGGAAGACAACAAAGAAACAAGAGAATTTTACCATTTAAAAGGTCAAAGGAAAAAGTGAGAAAGAAAATGTATTCATACTATCTGACGTCACACATCTCTGGATAAGATTCATATGCTATAAAATAGTAAACACTTATGTCATAAAACAGTAGACTTTGAATTTTGATTTATCCTAATTCATTAAATAGTTATATTGGGCAAGGGGAATTATGTTTTTAACATATGTAAGAACTCTTCGTGCTGATTTTTTCAGAGAAGAAAGAAACTATAAATAGTCAAAATCTGAAAAATGAAAAAGCTGTATGAGTAGCTAATTTAGAAATATAGATTTTCAACCAGAAAATTAAAGAAGTTGTTTTTGGAACCAGAGTCAAGAGTGGGGAAGGTAGCTTTTCATTATAAGGCTTGGAGTATTATTTGAGAGATGTGCGTATACATACACACAGACGCACACACACGGGAGCCTGAATTTGTATTCCAAAGGGATCATCAAACTCTACAAAGAATTTGTAAAAAGGATTCACGTTACAAGAGTAGAACGTATTTTGAAAACTACAGACTTCAAGCATTAAAAAAGCTGTCATCATCCCGGTGGAAAAATGAATGGGGCATCACTTTCCAATCCACATGTTGATAAGCATTTTACATACATTACTCTTGAGTATTCTCACAGCAACCCATAAGGAAGATGGTATTATCTATCTCCATTTTGCAGATGAGGAAATTGGTGACAGCATATTGCTAAAATTTTCATATAAGTTCTCAATAGATATTGTTTTATGTTAAAATTGTTTATTGAATTTTCTTTTCATTAATAAAATGATATGTGTCACTCTTACAAATAAGCAAAGGCTGTGTAAAAACAATTTAGCAAAACGAAAGTTTTCTTTTGATATAATTAAATATAGCAATCACTTTATTATTTTTCTGCTGTCTGCCTCACATCTACGAAGATGGTTCCTATCCCAAAGGCTTACTAGAAAACTCTACTAAAAATCAAGAATCAGGCAATACCCATATTATGCAAGGTTCCTGAATACATGCAAAAAAGCCATTATAACAAATTTTTGTACAAAAATCTTAGATCATTCATGAACTGATAACAACACAAATCATGATTAGGCAAGGTATTTCTGTAGAATGAAAAATATTTAAACTTTAGACATTTAGAAAGGTAGTTCATTACAGTAACTAATGTGTATAAGAAGAATTTTTTCAAACTCACTAAGTGCCAGGAAATCATTTGACAAAATGTACTGCAATATTATTCACAATAACCAAGAGATGGAAACTACCTAATTGTGCACCCGTGGGTGAAAGGATGAAGAAAATCTGGGGCATCTATACAATGGAATATTATTCAGCCTTAAAAAGGAAGGAAATCCTGTATTCAGAATTGCTTGCTTGGATCATTTCAGTAGCCATGTGCTTTCTTCCTTAGTACCCTCTGATCCATTCGCCAACCAGGAACCAAGGTGATCCTTTTACAATGTAAGTGCCACAACCTCTAATGGATCCCAAAAAGAGATTTTGGAGGTGGACTGCCTGTGTACCAGCTGTGTGACTTTGGTCAATTATATAACCTCTAATATTCCTCATCCATACAATAGAGGTTAATAGTATTGTCTCCATGGCATTGTTGTGAGGATTAAATGAGTGAATACATGTCAGATGCCTAGAAAGTGCCTGGCACATGATAAGGCATCATGAAAAATTTAACTGTAATTATAACCAAATTAAATATTGTGATGGCCTATTAATTAAGTTGAACCATATGAAATTTCTAATATTCAACCATTTTGACCCATTATTATTGTTGAATAAATGACAAAAGTCTAGGCAGGTTTGTTAGAGTCAAAAAGGATTGGATAAATGAAAATATTATTACAAAGAATAAGCTGAAATAGATTGTTTTGCAATTTACAAAGCAGTTTCTCATACTTTGTTTCATTTAATCTCTATAGAATGCTTTTCAGGGTATTATTACCACTGTCTCTGAAGGAGTAACTGACTTTCCCCAAATCAAACCACATTAAATAACACAATTAGAGTGGAAACATCATTTCAAGTATAAATCCCATATGATATTTTTTTCCCTTCATAATATCATCGGTCCTCTCAAGAAAGTGATGAAATAATGCTGATTCATAGGAACTTATTCTTAAAGAGACATACTCTCAGATGATAAACACTATGTCTTTGAAACAGGGGTGTTGCGAGAAGAAAGTTGGGACCCACGCTTTCTGGGTTTTCAAGTCCATGATTAGACTTCTGGTAAACAGTCAAAGAAGGGAAAGGGTGAATAATAGTCCAGAATGAAAAAAGTTTGACGTATATGTAACTTTATTGATCACCTCAAGATTCTCTTTTTGTTTATGGTCTGTGTCACCCTACTAGAATATAAATGCTCTTAGGGTAGATCACTGCTATCGTGCAGCAAGTGGTAGGCGCTGAGTAAATATTTATTAAAGGAATGAAAGTGGCCTTGAATACATCTGCTGTTTACTCACCAGAGAACAGCCTCATAGCAGGCAAATGGCATCATTAACAAAATTTTAAAAATCATATCCTTATTAGCTTGTAACCATGGATACAAGGCTCCCATTTATTTCATACTTTCTAAGTACTTAAGCATTCTGGTGTATTAGGGAGTGTTTCTACAGCCTTGCTGTAAAATAAAGCAAGACTTTTTGGCCCATTGATTGCTGTTTCCAGCAGGGGCCATCTCTATACTTACCTCTAAACAATTAACTATAGATTTGTTATCCCAATGAACAGCGATTTGGTATGGAACCTGTTTTATCAGTGTCATGCGAAAGTAGACATTTGATATGTCTTTAAGGGGTGATATGGATAATAATGTTGATGCAGAAGAAGACAAGTGAAAATTCTCTCTGGTCTTTGTCAAGTGCATCTGGGTGAAGGGTATCTTGTTGTCACTGGATTTCAGAACTCAAAAAGACTCGTCCAACTCTTCATGTTACTGGTGAAGAAACTGAGGTCTAAAGAGGTTGAGAGATTTGACCAAGACTAATTCCTGGGACTAGAGAAAGATCCTCTGATTCTCAGCTGGCCACATGGTCATAAGATCTCCAGCTCCAAACAGCCAAGAGAAGCAAGTCTGTTGATTTCCAGGAAGAAATGATTCCCCTTCATGTTTTTACTTTTTCTCCCTTAGATGTCTGCTCTGCCCTGACAAGGAATTTATCTGATATTTACACTACACTTAAGAAGAGGAAAATGCTCCTGGCAAACACTTGTGATTCAGTGTGGCACTGGAGAGCACAGTCATGAAAAAATGAGAATTAACAGAATAAGAGGTAAATAATATTAGAGAAGAAGAGAAAATCTATTATTTTAGTGGGACATAACTTATAAAGTTTAGAACTGGTAAATAAGTGCAGTAATGTATAAGGAAGCTAGATTCCTATATGAACCATCAAAAATACTGTTACATGAGCAAGAATTAGTTTAAACATGTAAATAATTATTCCATTCATAAGAGCAATGAATGATTTAAGAAGAGTAGTTAAAATAATTGGAACTACACATTAGTTATATGAAGAAGATTATAAAGAGATACAAAGCGTGTAAAAGCTCTGATTAAATGGAGAGATATACTATACTTGTGATTGAAAACAGTGTTTCAAAGATATCAATTTTCCAAACATTATTCAGATTCCATATGCTTCAAATCAACTTTTAAAATGATGTAGTGTTTGTTTTATAGACTAAAAGATATCCATTTGTAAAATAAAACATTGGACCATCAACTAACATTATTCACAAGTAAATCATTCCAAATGGATTATAAGGGCTAAAATTAAAAGTAAAAATCCCCTGCGTATAACAGTGGTGGATGACAATATAGAAGAATATCCATAATCTTAAAATTAGTGAAGCTATTCTTAATATATATGCTTAAAGATGTTTGGTTGAAAAGAGGAAGGAGAAAGAGTAAGATGGAACATGATATGGTCTCTGATTTTCTTTCAGAGACTTAATCTAGAGAAAAATATTCCAGTCTATGATATTGGATAAAGAAATAGAAATCTGTGATAATTACACAAATAATGAGAGGACATATATAAATGGTAGAATTATGTATCAGTTAGCTTCTGCTGTATAACAAACCAACCTAAAATTTGGTGGCTTCAAATAAGAATAGTTTATTTTTTCTCAAGATTCTGTGGGCTAACTGGGCAGTTATTTTGATCTGGACCTATTGGTGGCTCAGCTGGGATTGGCTGGTCTAGGACGGCCTTACTCACATATCTGATTGTTGACTTGAAGTCACCTGGAGTAATGGAGATGTGCAGTCTATCTAGACTCATTCACATATTGATGGCCTCAGGCTTCCCAAGGGCAGACAGAGAAGGACAAGTACCAACAATGAGCAAGTGTTTTCCATGCCTTTGTTTATGTCATTTGCTAATGTCCCATTAGCCAAAGCAAGTTACAAGGCCAAGTCTACCCAGAGTCAACGTGGGATGCTACGACCAAACAGACAGTGGGAGAAGACTAATGTGTGGCCATTTTCGCAATCTTTCACACATAATTTTAGAGGAGAATTAGTATGAATGTTTTTGTATTTGTTCATTTGAATGCCCGAGGAAAATTGTACAAAGCCAAAAGAAACGTAAAGCAAAAAATTAAGTGGAGATATAAGGTAAGTTTAGTTGGTACTTAAAGTGGATCTGCAAAAATGTGGTAGTTTATTTTTCAAGTGCAGGCAAGTTCTTGTGACCTATGAAAATAACTTACATTTCGATTATTTTCTCGCTGAATGTGTTTTATTCGTTAACACATTTGATGTGTTTCTCTCTGGCCTTAGGAAAACAATGTAGCACTTGGGAGTAAAGATGCAGCCTAATAGCCCCACACTGGAGACCAAGATGGAGCGGACATCCACAGCCACCATGACCTTGCCCTTGGTGCTGTGGTAGATGGGGAGGAAGGTGACCCAGACACTGCAGAACACCAGCATGCTGAACGTCAGGAACTTGGCTTCATTAAAGGTGTCAGGCAGGTTCCGGGCCAGGAAAGCCACAGTGAAGCTGCCCAGGGCCAAGGAGCCCAGGTATCCCAGGACACAGTAGAAAGCAGTGACCGAGCCCTTGTTGCACACGATGAGGATGTGGCGGTGTTCAGAGTGTGCATCTGTGTCAATGAAGGGAGGAGAGGTTCCCAGCCAGATTCCACAGAGACTCAGCTGGATAAAGGAGCAGATGGGAATGATGAAGTTAGGTTCCTCTGCCACCAACCACTGCCTCATCCTTCTCCCTGGTGCAGTGACCTTGAAGGCTACAGCCACAGTCATAGTTTTGGCCAAGACACTGGAAACAGCCACAGTAAATACAACTCCAAGTGTGATTTGTTGAAGAATGCAGGTGGCTGTCTTGGGACGACCAATGAAGAGTAATGAGCAGAGGAATCAGAGGGTGAGGGAGATGAGCAGGATGTAGCTGAGAGTCCGATTATTGGCCTTGACTATGGGAGTGTCTTGGTGCTTCACAAAGACCCCCCGGACCACAGCTGTGAGGACAGAAAAGCACAGAGCTGTGCAGGCCAGGGCCATGCCCAAGGGGTCCTCATAAGCCAGAAAGGTCACAGCGTTTTTGAGGCAGTAATCTCACCCTCTGTTGACATACTGATGATCTGGACACTTCACACACTGATCCATGTCTGGGGAGAGATTCAAAGTGTCCTCAGTCCAGGTTCAGTCATTCTCTCTCATTTTCATGCCCCCAAAGAAGGCATTGGGTAAGTTTAGCCAATTATCTTCCTTTGTTGCTCCAGGCATCAAATAACAGAATGCTCTACAGAGAACCATTCCCAGTTAATACTGCCTATCTTATTTATGATTAAGTAAACAAAGCTATTATCCTTCTCAGTATTTATCTTGCATATTCATGAAAGCACTTTTTTCTCAGCAGAAAACCAAATGTCCTCCCTGTCTCTCTGAGCTATACCCCTGTAAGCTATGGCCTAGATTTACTCATTCAATGAGCAAGCAGTTATTGGAAAACCTCCATGAGCCAGATAATATGCTACATTCTAGGGAAACAGAGATGACCAAGTCATAGACCTCATTCCTCGGGAGTTTCAAAATGAGACCATTTCTACCATCTAAAATGATCTCCAAAACATTTCATCTTGATTTCACTTCCACCACTTCTGTTAAGATTTTAGTCACTTCTCTCCTATGTTACCACAAGATCTTTTTACTCTGGTTCCCTGCCCTTGTCCTGCATCACAAGTGATACTTTTACATGTAAGTGGGATCATGTTTATCCTCCATTAAGAAATCCGACAAACTCTTAGGAAGACCAAAAAGACTGTATAACCTTGGTCTTGCCTACCTCTACTACCTCTGCTCTGATTTTTAAGATTCCCAAATCTTCATGTGGTTCTGAAACTGTTCCGTGCCCACTCATCCTTGCAGGTATCAATACATGCTTTTTCCTTCTACAGGGGCATTGCTCCTTCCTCTTTATGTCCCTTTAAATTCTCTCACTTTTCACTTTTAGAACTACAATCTGCCTGATAACGTTTTCTGTGGATGGTGTGAGTTAGGGTTGGCTAGTCATTGCCTTCTCCATGAAGACAGCCAATTTACCCAACATGGTTTATTGAAAAGGCTTTCATTTTCCCACTCATCTTCAGTGTTTCCTTGTAAATCAGACGTCTATACGTGAGTCCCTATATGAGCAGCTTGTATCTGAACTTACCATTTGGTTCCGTTGATTTACTTGTTTATCCTCTTGATGAACCTCCTCTATTGTGATGCTATAATACTTGATGTCAGGTACAGTAAGTCCTCCCACTCGATTCTTTGTCTTCAAGATTTTCTTAGCTAAGTTTTTCCTTTATCATTTCCATAAGAATTGTATCAATTGTAATTTCCACAGAACGGGTCAGCATTTTAGCTGCAATTTTGTGGAAGCTGTAGATTAATTTGGACAGTTTTGATATCTGTAGAATTTTGAGTCTGTTCAGTCACGAATTTGATTTATCCCTCCACTTCTTTCAGCCTTCCTCCATTTTTCTAAATGCTGTTCTATAAATTTATGGACAAAAATCTTTTGAAAGTCTCATTAAAGTTATTTCTAGGTACTTCATACTTTAAGATGTTGTAAATGTCATTTTTTAAAATTTAAATTTTGAATGCTTATGACGGGTAGATGGAAGCAAAACTTTCTATATTAACCTTGTACTCAGCCACCAATAAACTCAGTTAATACCTTAATTTATATGGTTTTTACATTTATACTATAATATCATCTGAAGATAACATCAATTTTACTTCTTCCTTTGAAGTAAATTATTCCTTTTATTTCTTTTCCTGCCAATATTGTATCAGACAAGACCTCCAGTCTAACGGCTTATAGAGGCAATGATGTTGAACATTTTTCTCTTATCCTTGCTTTCAACAGTGCACCATGAAGTTCCATTCTGTGAATACTGTGTATGGGAGTAAGAGAGTTTCCTTCTGTTCCTGATTTGGTAAGTGTTGTTTCTGTTGTTGTTGTTTGTTTTAAAATATGAATAGATGTTTAATTTTACTAGTTTTTCTTACAGTTATTGAGATTATTATTTCTCTTTTTTCAGAGATTAGTGTACTGAATTACATTGCATGAACCTAATTTGGTCATGATATGTCCTTCTTATAAAATATGGCTAGATTTGGAACCTTGATTTGATTTGATTTTTTTTTTAGTATAAATGAATTTAATCCAAGAAAGAGAGTGGCCTGTAATTTCCTTTCCTGCAATGATTTTGTTAGATTTTGGTAGCAATGTTAATCTCGTCTCTCAAAGTGAGTCAAAAAGTTTTCAGTTTTTCCTATTCTCTGGAAGAGTTTGAGTAGATGTATATTATTTTTTTCTTGAATATTTGGGCAGATTCATCAGCTTTGTACCAAATAAATAGCTTACAATAAAAGTTTGTAGAAATGTTTTAAAGGATGGTCTCAATTTCTGTAATAGGTATGGCAATATTCAGATTTTTCATTTTTTCTTGAGGCAGTTTGGTAACTTTTATTTGCCTAGAAATTTGTGAATTTCCTCTAAATTTTCATTGTATCAACATGATGTTATTTATGGTTTCTTCATGTTAAAAATTTTCCATATGATCTGCACAGATTACTCCCTTTTCAGCCTTGGTATTATTTTGTTGCAATTTTTCTCTTTTTTTGAACACTAGTACTAGGATTTTATTGAGCATATTTGTCATTTATTAGAATCTAATTTAGTTTTATTTATCCTTTTGATGTTTGTCTTTTATTTTGTTAACACTTCCTCTGATATTTATCATTTTGTGCTTTCTCTTTTCCTTGTGTTTACTTTTCTGCTCTTTTTATAGTTTGTGATGAATGCTTAGAACTTAGAAATTCAACCTTTCTTTATTTAAATATACACAATAATATATAAATATATATAATCTAGGATTATACATTTCTCTTTAAGGATAGATTTAACTCCACCCCATAAGATTTGATGAATAGTATTTTTAATTGGAAATACATTCTAATTTCCATCATAGTATACTCATTAATCATCGGTTGTTTACAAGTGTATTTATTAATCTCCAAGCATGTAGGAATTGAAGTTAGTGGATGTAGTGTTCTTTAGATGTGCATATGGAACATATACCCAAACTTACCACACGCCAAATGTGCACGTGGAAGCTTTATCCAAATTGATGATATGCCAGACTATATCATCAATCTCAGTACATTTCAAAAAAATTGAAATTATACAAAAGATGTTGTGAAATTAAGCTTCACATCAATCACAAAAATAAAATTAGATAATGCCACCATTGAGGGGATTCCAGTATTGCACCATTTAATATCATAAATCTGAGTAATTCCAAGATGTTAATTATTGTATGAAAAATCTTCAGGGTTGGTTTTCTGTCCCTGTTCTACTTCATGACCCAACTCCCAAACCCACATTGTCTGTGTTCTACACATGTTGAACCTTTTCTCAGTTCCCTAGAATATTAAATGCAGGGCTAATTTGCCAGTTTCTGCCATTTCTAAGAATTCCACCAAGAATTTAATTCGCCTTCATTAGTCTGATATAATACTAATGCTACTGCCTCTATGAAGAAGTCCATGACACTTCCCTCCCCACAAACATATATACTATCACTTATTTCATCCCATGGGTCTCTGCGTACCTATATTGCAGCCCTATGTCACCACCTTGAATTCACATCACTGCATGTTGTCTCCCCTACTCACCTGTGAATTGGAGGAGATCAGAAAACAAGCTGTACCATAAGCTCATTGTACACCATGGAAATACTTATTTCTTAAATCAAACACAACCTTTCTGAGCTCCTGCTCTGTGCCAAGAACAGCACCAGACACTGGAAAAATAAGGATTTGTTCAATGTGATCTAAATGTAGCTTTAAAGAAGATGAAAATTAAGGACTTAGAATACCATGTGTTAGATTCCATGAGAGAGATTTAAGTTAGTTACTGTGGAGTGGTCGTAAAGGGTTTCCTTGAGATCATAATGCCTGCAATGATGCTAAAATGAGACAAGCAAGCTAGTTCAAGGTAGAGAGAGAGAGTATCATTTTGGGAGGAAATATTATTGGCTATAAAAGTTAAATTACTAAATGGAGGAAGGCAACATTTTGACACTGCAGTCCTCATCAGAGCTTTTCCGTTTCTTTGGGAGAACCGTGCATACAAAAGAGAGGTGGAGAGCCAGCCCTGATAGCCTAGTGGTGAAAGTTCAGTGCTTACCACTTCGGTGGAGTATGTTGGTTTCCTGGTCATGGAACCACACCATCTCTCTGTGAATTGCCATGCTGTGGTGGTGGCTCACATAGAAGGACTAGAATGATTTATAACTAGGATATACAGCTATGTACTACAGTTTTGAGGACAATAATAAAAGAGCAAGATTGGCAACAGATGTTAGTTAGCTCAGGACAAATGTTTCCCTTCAAAAAAAAAAATAGAAGTGGAGAATGTCGCTGCAAGGCATATACTCACCTATCTCATTGGAAGTCACATTCTCTGGGCTGGGAATGCAAGCAAAACAACAGGCAGCATTGCTCTCTTGAGGGCTCTTCCTGAATCCCGGACTGCAACTCTCACTGCATGCAGAGTGTGGAGTTTGGAGAAAATCAGACAACACTTGGTAACAGCTGTGACTTTTACCTAATTTTCAAGTAACTAGAGTGTTTTAGAGTATTGGGCCTTAACAAACTTAATCTTGAAATACCTAAATCCAATTCATTGGTTGGACGCCATGCTTATTGTATGATATAAAACACTGGTACACCTCAGAAATACTGTGGGTTTGTTTCCAGAGCACCGCAATAAATCAAATATTGCAATAAAGTGAGTCACACCAGTTTTTTGATTTCCTAGTGCATAAAGAAGTTATGTTTACACTATACTGTAGTGTACTAAGTGTGCAATAACATTATCTCTAGAAAACATCTACATAACTTAATTTTTTTTAAAAAATTATTCCTGAAAATTACTAACCACTTTCTGAACCTTCAACAACTTGCAATCTTTTGCTTATGAAGGTCTTGCTTCCATCTTGGATTGTTGGTAAATGAAAAAATTACTTCAGTTGGAAGTGAATTGTTAAATTCCCATATGTGGCCCTTTATGAAGCTCTGAGGGGACACAAAACTCCAACAAGATTTTGGTTATTCATGTGTGGTGTAAGTAATTGTGATTGGGTTCAAGCCACCTCAGTAATTCCCGTGTCCCACTCAATCCCCTCCTCAGACAAAGACAATTCTTGACCACGTGGAGCATGTTGGGAATATTCTCCTACTTTCACCTTAAGTCCTAGACCTTCTGGAAAATTCCAAAAGTTGAGAATGGTTTACTCTGAATCTGATTTTCCTTCATCAGCCAAATTCACTAAGTCACCAGCAGGATTGTTAAAGTCTATGTTCCTCAGAAAGGGGTGCAGCTAAAAGAGACACATCATCCTGTGGTGAAGTGGGCCCGGGTGTTAAAGAGAAAAACCCTGAATTGCGGACAGCCTTTCATTGTCTGTAATCCTTGCTTCATAATGTACCTTTATTACAAGTATCCAATGAAGTAAAGCAAATGAAATCATATGGAGAACTACAATATCACAATGTTTCTAAAATATCAGTTAGTTTCAAGAGAAAATGCCTAAAGACAAGAATATCAAGATGATCAGTGGTGATAGGATTCAGACAAATCTTGAGTACAAAGTCCAATCTAGCCACGCTCATACACTCTCTGAATTTTCCCAGACCATCAATCTGCAAAATGATGTTAGCAATACCTAAAGTTGTTTCAGAATTAAATGAGATCATTTATGTAAAGTATTCACTATGATGTTCAGCACCAGATAGGCACATAAAGGACAAGTTCTCTTCTTCTTGTCATTGAGGAGCTTCATGGGAGAAGACAGGATATTCCCTATTGAAACATTAGGCAGGCAAGATGTTGGGATACTTTGTAACACAAAGCATTGATATTGACTCATAGCTCACTTCCTCGTTGCCACTAGAACCTTCTTGTAAATGACTTACTACCCAGGACTAGATATACATCCTAGAGAGTGAAACAAGTATAGAAACTCTTGTGCTTTTCTTGGAGAAAGAATCCTAACTGCTTGGTTTGAGCACCTGTGGAACCATAAGAAAGTCACTTTTACGAATGTACATTCTGTTAAGTCGAAGAGACTTTACCTGCCAGGGACAAAACACCAGACCTTCCACACTTCGCATTGGCTGCATTTCTGCATGTTGAAGAAGCATCTTGTGAAGGTTCCAGGCCACAGCATACACAGCATTTTACATACTGTAACTCCATTCAGTCATGCTTGTGTCAAAAATCTGCCAAGGCAGCCATCCTAAGGAGGCATTAGGTGGACAATTCTCCAGTGTTTTACAGTAAGACTCAGAAATTGTGCAAGGAATAAAGGGAAACCACAACATAGTGAGGTAAATGTCTTCTGGATATTTGGAAGTGTTAACTGTCTGGATAAAATTTTCAAAGCCAGGGACCTCACTACGGTGGTGTGAAAAAATGAGAGTCCCATGCAATGAGTCAAGGATGAAATCGCTCTCACTGTGGATATAATCCCACTCTGATGTCGTGACCCAGACTTTCCATATCACTAAATACTCCCAAGTAGAAAAGCTCAAGCTTATGAGAGAGTTGGCATCACCATAAATGACAACCACATTCCCTTCTGTTTCCTCTACTTGCAAATCCTATGGCCATGTCCTTGAGTAATATGACCTTTCAGTCACAGGAATCATTTCCACAAAGGTTGCACAGATTCCATTCCGGTCCATCTCTCCTCTCAAGTCTGAGAGAAACTCAACACCTTTCTTGTCTTCCGTGATGACCAGCCCCACCCAGATCCAACTGAAATGAAGCAGCAAAGAGTCCATGCCAATGGCTACAGATGTGTCCCTAGGGGCCATCTAATAGAGAGATGGAAACTGCTCATCATCATTCAGGGTAAGATCAAAAGGACCATAGGTAAGCTAAAAGGAAAAGACAATTGGAAGCAATATGAGGAAGGGGATTGGCAAAAATCACACTCTCAGTCCTGAAGGCTGTTCAGCAACACCTGGAGTGGTAGAAGGGGACAATTGCTCATTTCATTTTCTAATCATTTTCCACTCCCTGAAAGCTTTCTATAAAATAAGATCAGTCAGACTTCCAGGAAACTGCTTTGTCTCCTTCTCCCTCAACCTTCTCTCTACTCCAAATAAAGGAAATGTCATACTCCATCGAGGTCCTGTACACGGACCCTTTGAGATCATATCCTTTGAGAGATGCACAAACCCAGTCCCCTCCTCTCTTCCTTTTTAAGCCCCTGAGAATGGCACCAAAGGAGACGTGGTTTCATCTCTCCCCATCCCACCCAGTCTTACCTGTGGAAATTTGTACAGTTCCAGCAGTGTTCCAATCTGGGCAGAAATTGCCCAGGTGGTTCCTGTAAGGACCGCTAGAGACTTACTCTCTCTCCTGCAGTCGTAATTAGGGATGTTCTTGCCCAACCCTGAGAGCCAAATCAGGGAACTCTCCAATGTCTTCCTTTCACTGGGCAGGGCATTATAGAGATCAAATCCCAGAGACATGTTGGGCAAGATATAGGGTTCCTGTTGATTTCCTCAATGGCAAAAACCAAGGACAGAACATACTGGTAGTTCTTGTACTGAAACCTGCATAGAAGGATAAGGATCCTTAGGGAAAATACTCAAAATGATTTCCTTCAAACGCAATACAATGACTTTATTAAAATGAATTTGCTATTGACTCGAATGTCTGTGGCAACAGATGGCACTCCTGAAGCCTTAGAATTTATAACTAAAGAAAATAACATGACTCCAGCTGTGGAACATCCTTACTGAATTCCACATTCATGAAAGAAACGGGTTAAATACACAGAAGAAAGTACAATGAATGGAAAAACAGATCACATTCAGAGTAGACTTGTAAATGGCTCTTTGGTTCAGGATCCAAAATGCTTGTTTATATGAGCACATCATTAAATCCTTTCTAGAAGAGCAACAATATCAGCATGATATTGGAGAAAGCTCTGGAGAGGAAGAATAATTGCAACTAAAAGATACATGACAAGCATAGACGCATGACGTGCATGATGAGAATGGTGCAACAGAAGGCTGTCAATCAAATTGCCTAACCTCTGTCCCCTCAAACCTGTGCGTCTGCCACCATCAAAACCAGGAAACTAAGGTGAACTTCAGAGATCCAATGAAGGAGGAATCATCAACAGGCAGGAACAATTGAAAGAATCAAGAAGGACTGAAAGGACTAGCAACACTTAGGAATCTAAGAGAGAGAGCATTGTAAAGTTTAAAAAGCTTCTCATCCATTTCTTATTTTAAAAATATAAAATTAAAATTAATCATTAACATCTTTAACGGTACCTCTTCCTGATAGCCCATATTGTCTTCATCTTTTCTACAAAATTTCTAAACACAAATAACACCTAAGACAAAGAAAATTCTCTGCATTTCTATTGCCTGGGATTTGTAATAGCATCAAGAATAAAATAGAGCATTCACTTGTACTTATTTCAAGTGTTCTATTATTTGAGGATTGATTAGTACCCTAGTTCATGCTCACTGCTTGTTAATGCTCCCCGTGTCCCTGTGAAGAATAGGTGTTCTTCACTTGTTGGGTATAGGGTTCGATGTGTATCCATTAAATCCAACTTGCTAATTTGTTTTTCAAACACTCTATTATTAGATATATGTTATTCTTTGTCTCAGAGGAAAGTTGAAATTCTTCACTATGATGATATATTATGTCTAACTCTCCTCTTCCTCTGCCTCCTTCTCCTGTACTTCCTCCTCCTCCTCTGACTTTTTCTTCTTATCTTCTCCTTCTTCTCTTCCTTCTCCTCCTTCCTTTCCTAGTTGAGGCTATATTATCTTCACATGACATCGTGTGTAGTATAACGACTATATCTTCATGATAAGTTGAACTTATATACCATTGGGGATTAACCACTTAATTCCTAATGATGCTTTTTTCCTCATCTGTTTTGTCTCATATTATTATAGCTACCCTGGGTTGATTTTTGATTGATATTTTCCTAGCATATCTTTATATCTTCTATTCTGTTTTGAATTTCTAGTTTTCAATGTATTTTAGTTTTCACAAGTCTTGTAAACAAGATACAGCTAAATTTATCATTGTCGCATCAAATTTAACAATCTGTATTTAACTCGAGTATTTATTCCATTTACATTTGTTGTGATTATTTATATACTTCTTTTGCTCCCACTATCTATATGTTTTCCTTCTATTTTTTCCACAAGTTTTATTATGTTATTTCCATTTAAAATTTATTGATTTATACTTGTTTTCCATATTCTATTGTATATCCTCTATTTGGGTGAGAGTTATACTCTCTACTTCTATTGTACCACCAGCCCACATTGCCTGAAGTGGATATAGTTTCTCATCTCCTGAGAAATTTATAGACCATTTAACTTTCAGTTTTACCCTCATGACTCACTTGTTTTTGTTGTACAGTACTTTATTTCTCCTTTTTCTTTACTCTCTCTCATCTCCATATCTAAATTATCTTTCATGTTTTTTAGTTCCTTGTCTTTCTATGCTGCATTCTATTTCCTTCAGAATTCAAATTTGGTTTTATATTCTCTCTTCTGTTGTAGAACCCATCTATGAAGTTTTAAAACTCAACAGTTATGTATTTTTAATCTCTTAATGTTCTATAAGGACCTCTGCCAAATATGTCATATCATTTCTAGAGTCTCCTGTTTGATTTTGTTATTCCATTTTTGTTGTTCCATTTTTTATACACAGTTATTTTATATCTTGAAGTTGGTAAGTCTAATAGTGAAGGTTTTAGTGTTTAAATCTATTGTTTTATTTTTAATTTTCTTATGTCTTATGACTCTTATCGACAATGGCATGTATTCCTTATTTGTTTGGAGAACTTTGATTATGAGCTCATATTTGTCTGATTTTAATGTGTACAGAATGTAAGGCTTTAGTTCAGATTCTTTCCTCCAGAGAAGAATGTCACTGGTTTCTGCTCACAGTCATGTGAGTTGACACCAAGCTAAATGCCTTTTTTGTGTGACTCACAACTAATCTGTGAGTCCCAGATTCATTCCCTCAAGTCACTGGTGAGTCAAAGACAAATCCTTTCATTAGAGGATCATACTGGCCTTTGACCACTGGGTGAATCCAAATTTGTCTAGTGCTTACAATTTCCTTCTTCTGTCCTTTGAGACTTGGCTTACATCATGTGAACTCAAGAATGTAATAACATTATATTTTATGGAAGATAGTGTTATGTGGAGGGAAACCCCTTTGAGGTATCTAGTCCTCCATACTCCTAGTATTTCATTCTTTTGGATACTTCTTTGCATTTCTTTCTTTTAATAAAAATTCTTTCTTTAACTTGAAAAGAAAATAAATTTTAAAATCAAACGTGTGAGTTTGGGGGTATAGAAATAATTTACACGCTATTCAACAAAATAAGTTTAAGATATAGAAAATTTTACAGTAATGTATGTATGGATTAGGTACATTTAACTGAAACTAAGAACCTCTATTTAGAACATATTTAATCAAATTTTAGGAGAAGAATCATTGAGATGCACACTCCAGGAACATTCTGTTTCTGTGAGGTGCACACATAGTACACATATACCTGATCGCCATGTGACAAGCCATGATATGGCCAACTTTAGTTCAACTTAGTTCAGGTGTGATATGATCAATTAAACTTGAAGAAGGGAGAGTGTCCAGAATGTCCAGAAGCCCCATGTGTTTCCAATGTTAGAGCATTAAATACTGAGAACAAGGAAGGATGGTGCAGGTGTTGTATAAGTAAATTGCAGGTGTTGTATCAGTAAATTGCAATGTCTAAAGAGCAGAAAACAGCATCCACATTAAACTTATTGCAGATTGTGTCACATTTCTCAAAATAAAGCACTCCTTTCAGAAGAAAAATGAAGAATGTTTTTGTGTCAGTTGGGGCCTCCAAATGCTGAGATGGAGTTAGGAGTACAAGAAGATTATTGTGGCATAACACCTGTGAAAAATCAAAAGATTGGGTAGGGACAGGCTGCACACTCAGATACGGATTTTACTGCCTCTGAAATGAAAAAAATAAGGAATGTTAGGCAGAGGAGCTTTGAATCACAATGTGGAGGTGCTAGTCTCCACCCAATACCTACTGAATCAGAATGTTTGGGGTGGGATACAGCAAACCTTCTGTGTTTTAACAAGCCTTCCAGATAATTCAGATCCATAGTCAAGTTTCAGGTTGATGGGTTTCAAAAAAAAGCGCTGTAGCAAAGAAGTGAACACTGAAAAATTAAAACAGTTGTCTCAGCACTTTGTGTTATTGTGATTTTTAAAAAATGCAAAACACAAACTACTTTAAAGAATGTGCATAAAATTTAAAACAATCTTCATCCAAGAGCTTAATCTATACTGGATTAGGAGAAAAGAGACACTGGATTTGGAGAAGAAGAAAAGAAGTAAAATACTAATTAATTTTTCATCTAACATTGAGGAGGCAGTGAGGCAAGACTTTAGATTCTGGGTTCTTCTTATTTCTCATATTAAAAATATTGTAAAATAAGGGCCAGCCTGGTGGCATAGTGGTTAAGTTTGCACGCTCTGCTTTGGTGGTCTAGGGTTCGTGGTTTCGGATCCCGGGTGCGGACCTCTGCACCACTCATCAAGCCATGCTGTGGTGGTGTCCCATATAAAGTAGAGGAAGATGGTCATGGATGTTAGCCCAGGGCCAATTTTCCTCAGCAGAAAAAAAAAATCTAAAATAGAATTTGAAAAAGATGTATATATCCAACATCGTGGAGAAAAGTTTACTAAGGAAAATTACTTTAAATGGAGCAAAACAAGGAAAAAAGAAAAAAAGCAAAGTACAAAATTTTAAAATAGAACCACAGAGATAATGCTACATATAGCAGTTATACTATACTGAAGTTAATTAAATCATTTTTTCAATATTGTATTTTGCTCTACATTCCACGAAGACATAGGAAACTAACACTGAACATAGATGCTGAAAGAAAGGAGATTGTCAGTGATATTCCATACACGTGCTCACAAAAGTAAAGCCACAACTAATATGAAACTTTTATATATGAATGTGTATAATGGTACACATATCTGAAGGCAAAATATTTAGGGACTAAAAGGTGGTTAGCAGGCAAAATGTATATGTTCAATTATAGTATCATATATTTAAAAAAAGATTTTAAAAATATGAAGTAAAGTGAACCTAACTACAACCAAAGTAAGAGTATTCAATTAACTTCTCAGTATTTGTCCAAAAAAAGTCAATATAGGAATCATATATATTGTTAATCTTGATTTATCATTAAATATGTTTGGAGCATACACACACACGTGCCTGCATATAAATATCAAACTTCCTACTCCAAAGCAAAGAAAGCATATTATTATAAAATTAGGTCCTATCCTTGTCCAGCAAGCAATTTCGACATAGCAATCAATTCCTGAAGCCGCCAGAAGAGCGACTGATGGCCAACCACAGAAATTCTGACTCACTAGCTCATCAGAGGAACGGACAGATTTGAAATCCAGTTCCTTAACCAACTTGCACGCAAAAATGTTCATTAACTGCCAACATATCTTAAACAAATCAGACAATTTATAAGCCAGTAAAGACTCTCATGAATAACTGTTTGGTCAAGCAGGAAATCAAACCAATGATTAGAAAGGAGTGGTGATGGTTTGTAATTGTTATTTGAGTGGTGAACACGATGTAATCTATGCAGAAATAGAAGCATAATGATATACATTTAAAATTTATACAATATTGTAAACCAATGTTACTGCAATAAACAAAAATTAAAAATAAATAAATAAACAAATGAAGGATTAGCAAGGAGCCCTAGAGAGTGAGGAGAGAGAAAGGAAGAAGATAAGAAAAAGGTCTGCTCTGTGAGAAAATATCTGAGCAAGGGAGGGGGAAAGAGAGGGGGAGGAAAGGGTGAGAGAGAATCCCCCTCCGCCCTTTCCCTGCAGGTTCTTAGGGCTGGCCAAATCATGAACAAGACAGGTTGGCTGGAGAAAATCAGACACAGCTGAAGAACATGTGTCCATGGGAGATACCCGGGAAACTGAGTCAATCCACACAATAGCAGAGATTCTCATCTTGCATCCTCTCCTGAGCTAATGACAAAGGTGGATGTCGTGGGTGGGCCTGTGGGATGGGAGAGGGGATGAAGATGATTGTTATGCAGAGACACAGATAAATGTTTGTCCAACCCATTTCCCCTGCACTGGGGTCAGGTCTGGAAGGGAAGGCATGGAGGTGACCAGGAACCGACATCTCTGTGGTGGGGCTGGCAGCAGGGTGGGCGTGGGGCTGATGGCTGGAAGTGGGATGGCTTGTGAGTTGGCACCAGCCAGCGGTGGAGGCAGAGACTTAGAGGTCGGGGATCTCTCTCTCTCTCTCTCTCTCCCCCTCCCTCAGGGACCTGAGGAGAGTAAGGTGACACCACCTGCCCACCTCGCCTACCTCCCTTCTGGGCCATTGTTTCTCTGGCCACTCCGGGAGCCCTGCGGGCTTGGGTTCAACCCCCCACACCCCTGCACAAGCCAAGTGCGCATGCCCGACAGCCAGGGCCTAGGGCTGGCCTCGGGGGTCCTCAGTGAAGGCCCCGCCCTCCCTCCAGGCCTGAATGGCTGGCGCCACCCAGCTGCAGCTGTTCCATCACCGCCCTTCTTGACTTGGTTTCAGCTGTTGTCTTCCTCCCCTCCCCCACTCCCACTCAGCTTGAAGGCCATTTCTCTGCCTTGGAAGCATTGCTTTGGCCCTGATGGCCACAGGCGTACTGGGCTTCAAGCTCAAGGCTCTGCCTGGGCCAGCTGCTACGTCCAGGGGCTCATTTCTTCCTGGAAAGTCAAAGCCATGGCCTCACCCCACACTTGCACTTTGCGTCTGCAGCCAGGCCAGGTGTAGGAAAGGCTCTGTGGAGTCAGAAGTGCTGAGACAGGCAGATGGCCCTGCAGGGTATGGGGGCCAGGGCCTAACTGGGAAAGCCCTTCCGGCCACAGGTTCCAGCCTCCTCCCTGGAGTCAGGAAGGCCTGGTCTTCCTAATGGAAGCCAGGCCATGGCTCCGGGGAGAAATCCGCCATGGAGGGCACGCAGGAGGCCCTCTGCCTGAGGTCGCAGGTGTCTTGCCAGGGGCACTGCAAGCCTGACTAGGCTTGCCTGCTTTCTCCAAAGGAGGCTGGCCCACCAGCCGAACCTGGCACCTGGGCCAGGCCCCTTCCAAGGAGACGAGTTCTGGAGGATATAGCCCTGGGGACGGCTGCCAAGTCTCCTGGGGCGTGTGCTGGGCCCCCGTCAGAGGAGGAAGCAGGCTGGCAAGCGGTGTGGCAGACTTGAGATCTGGAGGCCTCCCACACCCGGGTCCCTGTCCTGCCCAGGCCTCCTGAAGGAGGACGATGGTCGTGGCAGTAGTTAGTGGGGTGGGGCTGGCACCGAGCCTGCCCTTGCATGCCCCGGGAGAGGACGCCGGGGGATGGGCTGCCCCTGGCCAGGTCTCAGGGACCCACTCAGCTCCGAGCTGACAGGGGCAGAGAGAGAATCACCCCCCCGCCCTTTCCCTTCAGTTTCTGATGGCTGGCCAAATCCTTAACAAGACAGGTTGTCTGGAGAAAATCAGACCCAGCTGAAGAACATGTGTCTATGGGGGAAACCCGGGAAATTGAGTCTCCCCACACAATAGCAGAGATTTTCATCTTGCATCCTCTCCTGAGCTAATGACAAAGGTGGATGTCGTGGGTGGGCCTGTGGAATGGGAGAGGGGAGGAAGTCTATTGTCATGCAGAGGGACATGTAAAAGCTTCTCTGAACCGTTTCCCCAGCACTAGGGTCAGGTCCGGAAGGGAAGGCACGGAGGTTACCAGGAACCGGCCTCTCTGTGGTGTGGCTGGACCTGGGGTGGGCGTGGGGGTGGGGGGTGGAAGTGGGATGGCATGTGAGTTGGCACCAGCCAGCGGTGGAGGCAGCGACTCAGAGGTCAGGGATCACTCTCTCTCTCTCCTTCTCTCTCTCTCTGTCTCTCTCTATCTCTGTCTCTGTGTCTGTCTCTCTCTGTCTCTCTCTCTCTCTCTCCCCCTCTACCTCGGGGAGCTGAGGCATGGACCGCCTCTGACATCCTGCTCTGAGCCTCCCAGACCACCACCCTAACAGCCTGGTGACGTCTCCCGGCCCCTCTGAACAGGGCCTGCTCCAGGTCGCTGCCCTGCAGATATGTCTGACAGTGGTCCTCGTGGGTGCCGTCCAGATTGGTCTGTATCTTCTCAGTAGAGCCAGGGAGAGGGCCTTGGACAGGCTGTGGGGACCCCAAGTCCTCTGTTAGAAAGTGACTTGGCCAAGCACTCAGGGGACCCAAGAGGGCCCCAGCTTCTGCCTCAGAGATGGGGCGCTGTTCTCCTTGCCACCTCCTGGAACAGGCAGTTTCTCCTCTCCTGGTTCTGTCCTCTTCTCTCTCCTTGTCTCAGCTCACGCCCTCCAGCTGCATGTCCTGGGTGACAGAGATCTGGACACAGGCCGGGGCTGGGTTGGCGTTCCCTGGGGAACACTTCTGGTGAAAGGGAGCTGTGAGTGTGCGTGCATGTGTGTGTGTGCATGTGCGCACATGTATGTCACTTATAAGCATGCCTAAGCCAGCAGTGGCACACAACACACACACGTGCTCATTCTGAGGGTGGGCCCAGTCCCCCTCACGATGCCCAGCTTTTCCCACCGCCTTGACTGTGTCCGCCAGCTTCAGACAAGTGCAGTCAACCTTCAAGAAGGAGAGAGCACTTGGGTCCCATAGCTGCTCTCGAGGGGACCAGGATGCAGACGGTTGGAGCAGAGGCTCTGCACACATGTTCCGGGAGCGCCTGAGTGTGGCCAGTCTGGCTGCTCCCCACTCAGGAGCCACATGGCTGGACCAAGTTCTTGAGTGGCTCCAGTCACGGCATCGCATCTGTATGGGGGGCAAGCACCCCCACGAAGCTCGTGTCCTGGCCCTGAGTCCCGGCTGTGGCGTGGCTAGCGGAGCCAGCAGCATCCCCCTCATCTCCTCCCACCGTGTCACCCTGTCAGCTCACCAGGACCATCAGACAACCCCATGGGGTCTACAGGGTCACAGTACTGTCAACCCTTTGTTGGAGATGGGGAAGCTGACCCTCTGAGGTCGGGGATGGCGGAGGTGGCTCTGCATCTAGGCTTCCCGTGGGCCCCATGTGTTCATCTCAAGCTGGACCCTGATGGCTGCCCCGCACCAAAAACAGAGAGGAATCCCCACTTCCGGGAGGTGGTCAGAAGGGGAGGTGGTGCAGGTGAAGCATGGCAGGAGCATGCGCTCAATGCACGGTGGCTGCTGGTACAAGATTTACTGTCTTAGCAACAGTGTGTCTGGGTTCTGGGGCCCTGTCACCCCATCCACAGGAACTGAGTGTGCAGGTGAGAGCTCCAGTCCTTAGACCATCACCTGAACACTGAGCCCCCCAGGACCATGACCTGCACCCGCTTTCCTGTCCTGGCAATGTCCCTGGCTGGGCTCCCCGTCAATTCCCTGCTTAACCCCGCCCTCCTATGCTGGAGCTCTCCACCTCCTCTCAGCTCCAAACCCAAGACCACAGCCCTTCCCCCGGCACTCGGTGGGGAAATACTGCTGCCGGGATCATTCTGGCTCGCGTCTGCCCCTCTCTGGAGACGCACTGGGCGTGCCAGGGGCCGAGGCTGGATGGGAGCTTGTTAATGTTGAGTGAAATGCAGTTGGATCACAACGCTCCTGGCACAACACTCCTCGGTGCCCCAGCTCCTGCTGCCTGCAGAGTGAGGACCACCCTCCTTCCGTGGCACAAGGGGGCCCCCCAACTTCCCTCAGGTGTAACCTCCTCTGTCTTGACCCTCACCCATCTCCCTCTCACCTGGCGTCTGTTAGCACGACTATCTCTGCTGAGCTGTGAGGCAAAGACAAGACTGCTCAGTGGTGTGTCCTTGGATCCTGGGCCCACTCTGACCAGTGGGCATGGTGTCAGGCTGACACTGAATGACTGGTGGGTTGGTGGGGATGAGGGGGGAGAAAAGGAGGTTGGCTTTATTTTTCCCTAAGGACATAGAAAGAAGGAGGGGAGTTGGCTTCTGGGCAGGAACAGACAGCTGTGCTGAGATGGGGACTCTGAAAACAGAATAGGCTTCAGCTGTCCTCTCCTCTTCCCTCCTGTGGTAGCCGGCCCCAACCCTCGTCTAGTGCACCCGTGGCTATTCAGGGGTTCCGTTCACTATGCTGCACTCATGTCCTCTGGAAGATGGTAATCTGTTCCTCAAGTCCCCTGCAGTGAAGCTATCTCGACCTTTGAAACAGATGAAACGTACATTTTTTCCAACTGGGGCTCAAAAGATGTGAGGTTCGTGCACAAGGCAGTTCTAAAAGTGGACGGGTAATTGCTGGTTCTGCTTCCTGTAATGATTTTGTAAGATCACGCCACACTGCCTCCCCCACAGAGAACAATTAGAAAATCTGTACATAATGCAACCAGGAGCCGCTTGACGGCATTGGGGAGTGAACAGTAGCAGACAGATTCCGGGGGAGTAGTTTGAAGTGAATTCCTGTGGCTTCCAGTCTGGGGCCATGTGCAGTCAGAGCAGGGCATGGGAGGCAGTGGCTCTGGGAAAACCACAGTCTTCACAGCCCAAGAACGAGAACAATGAAACTGGGGGGCTGTGGTTGTTACCGAACCAAGTGGGCTTGTTACCAAACCAAGTAGGCTCGCCTCCTGGTGAGTTAAATAAGACTATACTAGTGGAAGTTGTCTCACAAAGTAAACTGTATTTGCAGCAAATAAGAGGCCATGAGGAATCATTTCCAAAGTCATGGCGTCCCAGAACTAAGGGAAGCAGGAACTTTTATTTCAGTTGAGGAATAATATTCAAAAGGGAGTGGTGGGTATTCACTTCCACAGGCTCAGTTCGAGAACATGCTTCCACATAATGAGGCCTAAATCCTCCTGGAGAGATCTTTGCATTAAAAATAAAGCAAAGGTCATGGGCATAGCTCTTGTGGTGTGGCTTGGTCAGTTTCAGGATGGCTGGTGGTTACATCTCCTTAACCTACAAAAGGAAAAGAAACAGCTTGGAAAAACAGTTAATTGCTTCCAAACCCACCTTTGAGTTTCTCCAGGCACCTAGTCCCGGACATGGTCACTGAAGAGGGAGGGGGATTGCAGGAGGGGAAGAAATGTGCAGGGGAAACTTCAGACTCTGCCCCCACCTTTCTGACGGACTGAACCACACATGCGCAAGCCACTCGCTAACAACAGAAGATCTGAACTGAGGCTGGAGCTGTAGCTAGGAGCCAGTTTGAGGTTCAAGACCAGCTGAGATCACTACCTGCTGAACCAAGAGACACAGTCATTGGTGGAAAATAACAGAATCCAAGATTTCCACCACACCACAATCATAATGTCCAGGACACAGTGCAAAATCACCCAACATCCAAAAGTCAAGTAAATGGGACACATTAAGAGAAAAGAGGATCAACTGAGATAGATCCCAAGATGACACAGGTGTTGGAACTGGCAGATAAGGATTTTTCTTCATGTGCCATGAAACTCGGTTATTAGGTGCATAAACAGTCTGTATTATGTCTTCTTGATAATGGACCCTTTTGGTTGTCACAACGACCTCCTTTATTCCTGGTCATATTCACTGCGCCTGAAATCTGCTTTATCTAGTATTAGTATAGCTTCTCCAGCTTTCTTTCAACTAGTGTTAGCATGGCATGTTTTTTCAATCTCTTTATTTTTAATTTATTTGTGTTTTTATATTTAAAGTGGGTTTGGGGTAGGCAGCATATAGTTGAGTTTGCTTTCTTATTCAATCTGACAAATTATGCCTTTTAAATGGAGTTTTTAGACCACTGTCATCTAATGTTACTGCTGATAATAGTTAGATTTGAATCTATCCTGCAATTTGTTTCTTATTTGATCAATCTGTTTTTTGTTTCCTTTTTCCTCTTAGACTGCTTTTTTTTGGATAATTTAAGTATTTTTTATGATTCCATTTAATCATCTTTTTTGGCTTATTCTGGATAAGTCTTTGCTGTGTGTGTGCGTGTGTGTGCACGCCTTAGGGTTTACAGTACACATCTTTAACTTATCACAGTTTATCGTCAAATAATATCAGACCACTTCATGACGCCTGAACGACATCACAACCTTGCTTTCCCACCCCCACTGCAGCCTCCGTGTCCATGTTGTCACACGTTTTATTCGACGTGTTACATACCCCACAGAAAGTGCTCTCTATCCCTTTCTTCACATAAGGTTTCCATATTGTGTCATTTTCCTTCAGCATCTCTCAACGCTGATCCGCTGGTGACCGTGAATTATCTCAGCTCTTGTGTGTCTGAGAAAGTTGATATTTTATCTTATTTGTACCCTTTGCTGCCAGGCATAGAATCATAAATTAGCAGCTTTTTCTCTCAATACTCTGAAGACCTTGCTCCACTCTGCTCTGGCCTCAGTTCCAGTAAGAGATCTGCCTTCATCTTAACCTTTGTTCCTCTGCACTCAGCAGGTCTTTTTATCTCCTGTCTGATTTCATGATTATCTTGTTATCACACTATTTAAGCAATTTAATTATGATGTGCCGTCTTCATACTTCTTAGACTTGGGGTTCATTAAGTCTCTTGGATATGTGGGTTTATAGTTTTTTTTTAAATAAAATATGGAAAATTTTCAGTCATTATTTCCTCAAATTGATTTTTCTGTTTTCTTCTCTTTCTCTTTCTGATTACACATATTTTAGGTCATTTGAAGTTGTCCTGCAGTTAACTTTCTGCTCATTTTCTTTGGTCTATTTTCTCTCTGTATTTTATTTTGAATGGTTTCTATTATATGTCTTCAAGTTCATTAATCTTTTGACTAATTTGCTCTTAATCTCATCTAGTAAGTTTTTCATTACAGATGTTTAGTTACAGACATGTCATCTCTAAAAGTTTTTGGGTCTTTTTCATATCTTCCATATTTCTACTTAACATCATCAGCCTTTTCTTTTTTTTACTGAAGTATTGACATACAATATTATGATAGTTTCAGGTGCACAACATAGTGATTTGACATTTATATACATTATAAATGATCACCATGATAAATCTAGTTCCATCTGTCACCATACAAAGTTATGACAATATTGTTGACTATGTTCCCCATCATGTAATTCCATCCCCATGACTTATTCATTTTATGACTGGAAGTTTGTACCTCTTATCCCCTCACCTATTTCACCCACTCCCGACCCCCTACATTGTCAGTCTTGTCTCTAACTTCTTGAACATGTGGAATATGATGACAGTAATAGCATCTCATCTTTGTCTATGAATTACGTCATCTGTGCTATTTGTGATCAGTATCAATTGACAGATTTGTCTCCTCATTACATGATGTGTTTTCCTGCTTTTTTGCATACCAGGTAATTTTTGGTTGGCTGGTAGACGTTGAGTATTTTTCCTTGTTGGAACCTGGATAGTTTGTACTCCTAAAAATATTCTTGAGCTGTTTCCTGGGACAGAGTTGTGTT